>NC_041389.1:713764254-713779988 GCF_002162155.2 Triticum dicoccoides | reverse complement strand
TAAATGTGTAGTAATTAATTTGTTTATATTATGTTAGATTTTTTGTTAGATTAATTAGATCTTTTTTATTAGGTCAGATGTGTGTAGTAATTTAGATATGTAGTTCATAGATTTTTTTTGTTAGATTAGATTTTTTTGTTAGATTTGATGTGTAGTAATTAATTTGTTTATATTATGTTAGATTAATTAGATTCTTTTTGTTAGATTAGATGTGTATTAATTTTGATATGTAGTTCATAGATTTTTTTTGTTAGATTAGATGTGTAGTATTTAGAAAAAGGAAAGAAATAAGAAGTAGTTTATATATAGTTGAACTAGCTAGTTGATTTAATAAACTAATTTATTTTACTATATATAGAAGTAGTTTGTTTTTAGTAAGTAGTACTCCCTCCATCCGGAAATACTTGTCATCAAAATAAATAAAAGGGGATGTATATAGATGTATTTTAATTCTAGATACATCCCTTTTTGTCCATTTTGATGACAAGTATTTTCGGACGGAGGGAGTACTTATTTATTTATAGTAAGTGCTTAGTAGTTGAACTAGATAGTTGATTTAATTAATAAAACTACTTTTATTTAACTATATATAGAAGTAGTGGCTGCATCGACGTCGGCGATGCCTATCCCGCATCCTCGTCGTCGTCGACTCGGTGGTGGAGGCCTGCTTGATCAGGGCCATGTTCGGGACTGGGCTCCGCCGGGCTGGTATTGGGAGGTGCTACCTTCCGGGTGACGTAGGTTGGTGAGGAGGCAGCCCGTTGTTGACCCGATCCTTGTTTGGTGGCGGTCGCGTGGGCCAGTGATGGTGGTGAGGCATCCGAACACCGCGGAGGTGGTACGTCACCGTGTCAGCGAGGAGGACGAGCACGTCCGTTGCTACATGGTTGCATTGGAGGGCAGATTCGACAATACCTGGCAGGTTCTTCAGGGGTCTCACTGGAGCTATGATCCTGTGATGGTTCCTTATCTTTGGGTGTCCACCGCCCGCGTCGATACCTGTCGGGCGCTACGGTTCTAGTTGTATTAGTGATAATATTCGACGATGTACGGACACCAATTAAGAGATGATGTACTTTTGCTTATAGTTATTGAATGCATGCTAATTTGAATACTATACTTTATTTTATGATTTGGTTTTGCTTATTTTATGATTTGGTTTTGCTTATTGAATGCTCATATTGGATAAGTTCTCCTTCATTCCCGTGTGCTATACAATTTGATATAATGATGAATTCTAGAATGAAAGGAGGAGCTACGTACATCGATCATCGATAGTCAACCCGTGATTAATAATAATAATCTAGTTTAATATTTGAATTATGAACGTAGGCCGGAAATGTCGTACTCATCGGACGACGAAAACCGCCCGGGGGAGTGCGACTGGTGCCACGACGACCGAGGTATCTGCGACAGGTTCATTGTGTTGGACGAAGATCATCGCTTCAGCATTAAGCTCGAGGAGACCTTCGATGTTCATACGGTACGCAACCGACGATAATAGTTTTTTTTTCGTAATTACTCATGACTTCAACTATTTTAATCATGACAATATTTTTCATCTTTTCCAATTCGACTAGCTTATCCCATGCTTTGCAAGACGCTATGTATTGGAGAGGATGGGTTTTGAAGACCATGAAAGTTTCGAAACCAAAAAAATTATCCTAAGTACCCATCATGGTGTGGATTTTCAAGTAAAGCTGTACAATGCTCAGAGTGTAACCCATTTTGGTTGCAAAAATTGGGAAGCACTTTGCAAGATGTATGGTTTTGATGAGGGTATGCTTGTTACCATGGATCTTGGTGATCCTACAATCGAGCAAGAGAGACTTACGCTTTTCGTCCTTATGGATACACCTCCAATTCTTCCCCATGTGAGCTTAACATAGTTATTAAGTAATTTATATTGTTTATTTCAAAATAGTTGACAACTTATTCTCCATTGACAGCTTATTTTCATTCTTCAAAGAATGTGCGGAAGATGGTAGACAGAACCTACTACACCGAAGGCTCCGAACTAACTTATCAGGAGAAAAATTATCTGGTCGCATTTTGTACTGATCTTGAGAATTACAATGTCTACAATCGAACTGCTCAACATTATGGTCAATACGTGCCACTAGTGCACGTGTTGAACTACGGTAACTACCATGGAGATACCCTGGTAAGATTTTTGTACTATTACAACATCCGTGCATCTTTTTGCACACTTCTAAAACTAGTACATCATATCATTGCTAACTACGAAGTTATTACTATGTTTTTCAACAGATAATCCCGAATGATTGTGTGCCTCATCTGATGTATACACACGGTACCCTTCATGTTTTGAACATACAACCAGGTCGTCCTACGAATCTCAACTGTCCATACCGGGTTTCTAAAATAAGTGGAGACATGAGAATCAAAGAATGGAAAAAATGTATGGACAGTCGTAAGGAGCTTCTTGGAAGTAACATTCAGCGAAGGGCAAAAATTAGGGACAGGATGATCGCCATTCTTCATAATGGAGAGTCAGGGTCTACATTGTTTTATGCTATTTTACCTTGAGGGTGTTTAGGTCCTACCTGATACTGATGATCATGTGTTAAGAACAATTATGTAGGGTTGGGTGCGATGACTATGAGGATGATGATCGTATGACTTTTTATTAATAACAATATGCTGATGTATGCGAGCATGCATGAGTTATTATATCAGCGGGTAAAATGAACATATATAGCAGCAGCGTTGGTAAATCAAGGACGAAGATATAAGAGAGAACACTTCTCTCTATTAGCTAGCTAATATAACAATCTAAAAATAACCCCCAAAACCCCTAAAGCAGCCAATTTCCAAAAAAAAACATGGACTTTTGGTCCCGGTTGGTGCCACCAACCGGGACCAAAGGCCCCCTGACTGGGCTCGGTGCACAGAGCCACGTGGAGGCACATTAGTCCCGGTTCTAGTTTGAACCGGGACTAATGGGTGGAGGTATTAGTAACGGCCCATTAGTCCCGGTTCATGAACCGGGACTAAAGGCCCTCACGAACCGGGACTATTAGGTGTTTTTCTACTAGTGACAAAAGGTTGAATAAACATGCATACACAGCCCATGGATCACTTGCCACACAACCTTATCAATCATGTTTCTCTGCCAGTTTTATGTGAGATTGCTTTCATTTTGGCTGAATCACTTGAACTAGTTAAAGGAGATGAAGCTTCTGGCCTAGCTAGAGAGGACTGTTTTGACTACAGGAGAGGAAGGTCCAGGTAACAGGGGACAATCCCCTAGGTTAAGGTTCCAACAAATATTCAAATACTTTTTCTTTAGATATAGAATTCCCTCGTGGGAACACAGGAAACAAAGATATGAACTAGGTAATACAAATGGAAAAGAGATGTTTCCATTTCATAGAAAAGGAGATATTCTCCCCATCAACCTCTCTTGGAATCCGTTGCCTACACCCTCCATCTCTAAATTTGGGAACCACGCCCGCATGCTACCGAGATATATCCAATGTGACCTTCTCCCTGGCTGCTCATGCTCACCAGAAGTTTATCGACGACCATCCCTCCTAGGTCGTTGGTAAGACCATCCTTCCATTCTTACAACTCTCACTTGAACACAACACGACTCCCCTCTCCCTCCCGCAGCGCTCCCGCGAGTGCCCGGGGGAAAACCCTAGCGCCGCCTCCAGCCCCCCCTCCCTTGACCCTCCCTCCCCTCGCCGCCGCCTCGACGTACTGGCGGGCAAAGCCCAGCCAGTGCTGGCGGTGGCGGGGCCCTCTCCTTCCCCATCTCGGTCCGGCAGACGCGGGCGTCCGGGTCGGGCGGCGGCGCGGCGTTTGCTCGGGGCGTGGCGGCAGCAGTTGGCAGCGGCGACGCGAGTTGTGGGCGGCGGCGTGAAGGGGCTGCAGCGGAGGTGGTGGAGGAGGCGCAGCAGTGGTGGCTGGTGGGCGTGCTGGTCGGGATCCAGTCGTCCCGCCGGCTGGACGACGATGGCAGGGCAGATGGGCTCCCCGGTGAGCATTCTTGGCGTTCGGCGGTTGTACTATGGGTCCCCCTTGCCGGTGGTCGGGTCTACGTCGATGGCCTTGCACGGTGCTGCGTCGGCCGCTGAGGTGGGGTGGCACAGGGGTGTGTCCGGTGGGAAGGCTGACTGGAGGGATGGGTGGCACCGACGTGCTCGGGCCCCCGTCACTGGCACATGGGTGTGCTGGTCCAGATGCGTCCGCTCCCCCACCTCCCCCTTTCCCCAGCCACGTGTTGGCTATCGCAGCTCCGGTGATGTTCAAGGTAGGATGTATGCTGTGGTTCGTCGGTCGGCAGTGTTCCTTTGGTGCAAAGTTGATCTCTTTGGATGGTCTTGGGGGTGTCTAGATGTTGGGCGGCTGCCCTGGCGGCAGGAGGCGTGGCGTTCGGTGGCGGAACTTGCGTCTCAGGTGTGGGCGGGCAGCCATGGTTTCGCGGGGGACGTGGATGTGGGTGGGTGGTGGAGCAAGGGTGTGTCGGCGGGGTGCGAGCACCAGGGTTCATCACTTGCCCAGTCCTTTTCTGGCTGTCGGTGATGGTGTTAGTGGACGTCGTATTCTTCTTGAAGGCTCCGTCGCGGTGCTCCCACCCCCTGTGTCGCTCCGGGTGAAAACTCGATCTGCAGATCGGACGGTGGCGGCTATCCGGAGGCACCGTCTTGGAGTCCTTGCTTCGTCATGGTCCTTCTAACCCCATCGCCAAGTGGTTCTTCGTAGCTCATACTTTTGTTTGTTTGGTTGTGTCTGAGTGGTTTGATGGTGCTCGACACCTTTGTATCTAGCCTTGGGCGTGTTCGTTGTGTGCCGTGGTGGCGTGTGTTTGTTCGGCTTGCTCAGATGTATGTGGTGATGTTTGCTTTATAATATAAAGTAGGGAAAACCCTTTTTCGGTAACACAACACGACGTTAATCCATTTCCATCATCCCGACAAGAAGTCTTCTTGTGTGTTGGCAAGAAATTACCTCATTGAAACTGTCATCAAACTCTTGCAGTTGCTAGTCAATAACAAAATTAAAATACTCTATTCGGTAATGCTGAAGGTTTGTCTTATTGGTCTTTTGACTTGGCTTGTGCCGATTCACATATTTGTGAATTCATCCGACATGTCGTAATGTAATTACCTTAAATTTGGAGCTAAAATTGTTGCCGCTGGGTGCAGTGACCGAGACCACGAAGAACGCGAACTGACTAGAGGTGAATTTTTTTGCGGGCAAATCAGAGAGCTTTATTCAAATGAAAGCATTCCCCGGACAGTCAACCAAAAGGCTGGTCACAAGGAAGCTAGGGGTTTCCTCTAGCCAGCAACCCATTACATTCAATGTGCATGCATGTTTTGCACAAAGATGCGCAGGAAGATTTGCCGACCGGTTTACATGTTGAACATCAAATAAAACAAAACTATCGCTAAGCTCTCCTATTTCTAGCAAGATTGGGGCCACAACTGAACGAGAATTGTGGCGGGTTTTCCAGAGCATCACCAGCTCCAGGCAGTCCACTTCCATGATCACATGCGAGAATCCTCTTAAGGCAGCAAAAAGAACTCCATCTCATAGAGAAAAAGCTTCAATGATAAGAGGATCCGAGATCCCTGTATATGGCTTGCACCACGAGCCTAAAAGAGCAGCGGCCGAGCGAGCAACACCTCCTGCTCCACCTCGACCATCTTCAAAATTGAGCACGCCATCTGTGGTGATTTTAATCACTTCCCCTTAGGTGGCCGCCACCCAAACCCTGGCAGAATCTCAGCCGCCTTGCGCGAGAGATTCAGGAGAGCAATAGCCTCCTCTGTAGAACGAATAGTGGTTGCAGGATCACGTCCTTCTTCCCCATGCTTGATGCGGTTTCGGGAGTGCCAGATTGACCACATGATTGTTGTAATCTTTGCGTCACATATGATGTCGCGCGCCCATGAATCTGGGTGGAGACGCGGAAGCCGAAGACCGAACCACGCATACGCATCCTCCCAAAAGCGACGAGCATGCGCATAGTGTATCAGTGCATGCTTTAAATCCTCACTCATTGCCATGCATACCTTGCATCGATCAATGACTGCGATATGGAGGTATTTGAGAGTACTTTCATCTGGAAGAATGCCATGGAGAAATCTCCACCAGAAAACTCGCACTTTGGGATTTACACTGAGCTTCCATAAGGCCTTCCACAACTGTTGATCGTTCCCTGAGGTTCCGGTAGCCGTCCCTTCCTCTCGAGCAAGCCACTCGTTGCGAGTCATGAGAGCGCGGTACGCCGTCTTCACAGTGTAGTTGCCAGATTTTTCTAAAGCCCAAGCAAAGGAGTCCTCTCCACCCCCCGCTGGATAGGGATATTAAGAATGGCATCATCGTCGGGGGCAATGAAGATTTCCCTAACAACATCTTGCCTCCAGGACCAATTCTCAGAGTCAATGAGCTCAGATACTCTCTCGATATTGGTATTAGGAGGTCTCGAGATCGCGCGCATGGAAATAGTACCTGGTATCCAATTTTGGTGCCACACTGAAATAGTACTTCCATCTCCCACCCTTGCAATCAACCCAGCATTTAGGGCCTCTCGTCCCGCGATGATTTCCTTCCAAGTAGCCGATGCCGATTTTGGAACCGGCGCTTGCATAAAATCAGTCTCCGGGAAGTATCGTCCTTTCAAGACCCTTGCACACAAGGAGTTGGGGTTCGTCATGAAACGCCACCCATGTTTACCAAGCATTGCAAGATTGAACAAACGTAAGTCTCTAAAACCCATTCCACCCATGCACTTTGGTTTAGTCATTTCCTCCCACGACAACCAATGCATTGATTTCTTATCCAAAGAGCTGCTCCAGAAGTATTTCGCCATGGGGGAGGTCAGACTCTTGTATACGTTTTTTGTGAACAGAAAAGTGCTCATCGGATAGGTAGGAATAGCTTGAGCTGTTGACTTAATGAGCATCTCACACCCAGCGCATGGAAGCAGTTTTTCTGACCACCCATTCATATACCCACGGGCTCTTTCACTGATATGATCAAAGGTTCCACTCGTGATACGACCGACAGCCGTTGGCAACCCTAGATATTTCTCATTGAACGCTTCCACTTGGATATTCAACGCAGTTTTCATAACTTCCTTCACTTGGTTAGGGGTGTTTGTACTGAAGAAGATGGAGCTTTTTTCCCGATTAACTCGCTGTCCAGAAGCATCAGCATAGATTCTCAAAATCTCATTAAGTCTGAGAGCACTATTATCTTTTGCATCAATAAAGATGAGACTGTCATATGCAAAAAGCAAATGAGAGATCCACGGTGATCTATAGCTTACTCTCAAACCTCTGTTAATGAAACCTCCGTTGTAAGATTTCAACAAGGAGGAAAAACCTTCCGCACATATTAGAAACAGATATGGCGAGGCAGGGTCGCCTTGACGGAGCCCCCTTGAAGGGGTGAAGAAAGGTAGTAGCTCCCTGTTTACGCGAACCGAAAAGCGAACTGAAGATACACATTTCATGATCAACCTGAAAAAAACAATACTGAACCCCAGCTTGAACAGAATTGCTTCGAGGTAGTGCCACTCGACACGGTCGTAAGCTTTCATCATATCAAGCTTGACCGCACAAGAATAATTATTTCCTTTTTTCCTCCTTCACATTGTGTGCACACTCTCGTATGCCACAAGCACATTATCAGTTATTAGCCGACCCAGAACAAAAGCGCTTTGTTCCTCACTGATAATCTCATCCATGATACCTCGCAGCAGGTTTGTAATTGCTTTACTCGCAATCTTATACAAGACAGAACATAAAGCGATTGGACGGTACTGAGAAATGGACTGGGTATGCTTTACCTTTGGAATTATGGTAATGGAAGTGTCATTCAGTCCAGAGGCTAATTCCCCACCATTTAAGAAATCCAAAACTGCAGTAGTAACTTCTCCACCAAGAAGGTCCCAGTGCTTTTGATAAAACCCCGCAGTGAACCCATCCACACCAGGAGCTTTTGAGGGAGCCATCTGAAAAAGCGTGGTTTTAACCTCCTCCACGGTGTAGGGTTTAGTAAGCTCCATGTTCATCGCATCTGAGATTTTGGCAGGAACATGAGCTAATAACTCGCTTGGATCATGAAAGCCGTCGGACTGGTATAGGTTCTGATAGAACTGTTGTACTTCCTCCTTATCCTCATTCTCATCCACACAGATCGATCCATCAGATCGCCTGAGTCCCTGAATTTTGTTCATCCTCACGAGGCATGCGGCTGCGTGCGTGTGTATATGCATACACAACAAAATTGTGAGGAGCCCTCGCCTGACTGGTACATGGGCTTGCCCCTGGGCCGGTACATGTGCTTGGCCCATCGGGGGACCATTGAGCGCTATAGAATACAAGTATTAGGGAGAAGGCAGCGTTCTACTCATCCAGTGGATCACGGCACGAACCGGCGGCGGCTCTCTTCCCTTCCTCCTTCTTTTCCCCAATTTTTGTATCCAGAGATTGTTTTTTTTTCTCGAATATGCACGAGTGTGCACATCATATATTAAAGAAGAAAGGCAAAGAAAGCCTCCACCACAATTACACGGTTTGTTGGTACATATTACTCCTCACTAGTCTCCCACCTCTCCACCCTACTAAAGAAGGGAGTTACATTCCCTTTCACTAGCCCGGCCGATGCCCACAGTTGGCCCTCTTGCCTCACTCTCCCTAGTAGGTACTCCAAGCAAGGAGGTGCCCCCTCAAAGATAATAGCATTCCTATGCTTCCACAACTCCCACCAGACTAGCGCAATAATAGTTCTAAGATCCTTGATGCTCATGCCTTCTAAACCTTGCTTGGCCACAACCCAATCCGCTAACTTGTCCTGTTGAGTGGGAGTCCAATCCGGCTTACCCAAGGCCTCGCAGATCCTTGCCCAAGCAGTTCTAGCAAAAATACAAGTGAGTAAAATGTGGTAATGGTTTCATCCTCCTGGTCGCAAAACGGGCACGCGTCTTGGTGTGGCAACCCTCGCCCCGCTAGTCGGTCCGACGTCCAACATCGGTCCCCGAGGGCCAACCACGTGAAGAACCTGCACCATGAGGGTGCACGTGATTTCCAAGTTAGATCCACCGTCACGCTTCCTGCTCGACCCCAAAAGCCAGCCGCATAAGCAGATTTCACGGAGAACTGTCCGGTGGCCTCCCACGACCAGACCACCTTGTAAGGTACATCCACCATGGGCTCCCAAGCTGAGACCCGATGCCATATCAAAAAGAACTCGTGCAGCACGGCCGGTCCAATGTCCGGGCCAACGTCCAATGCCCAACTCCCATTCTCCACCACTGGTCCAACTAACCTGGATTCTCTGATGCACTTAGGAACCAAGCTGTAGAGAAGCGGTGCAACCTCCTGAATCCTGCTACCATCAAGCCAGCGGTCCTCCCAAAAACATGTCGTGAGCCCAGAATTAGCCACACTCCTCATAGTCGCCATACAAAGCCCCAATGACTCCTTCAGGACCTTGATCTTGAACTCTCGCCATGGCCTCGTCTCATCAGTCCTCGCAAGCCACGGCCATCTCGCTTGCATTGCTATGTTCATCCAACGCAAGTTCGGCAAGCCAAGGCCACCTGCCCACTTCAGTGCGCACACCACGTCCCAAGCCACCGCACAATTGCCACCATTAGCCTCCGCGCGTCTACACCACAAGAAACCTCTGCAAATCTTCTTCATTGCAGTAATTGTTTTCAACGGTAGATCCAATGCCATCATTGCATGGATCGGCATGGCACAAAGCACTGATTGGACCAATGTTAGTTTGCCACTCTTTGGCATAAGCGATGCCTTCCATTTTGGAAGTTTATTAGCCATTTGATCCACCAAATACTTTAACTGGTTCGCTGATGGCCTCCTTAATGAGAGTGGCAGCCCCAAATACTTGATCGGGAAGGATCCCAAGGGGCATTAGAGCTCGGCACATGCCATGGTGATTTGTTCCTCCGAGCATCTAATAGGAATAGCTACTGATTTTTGCATGTTGATCCTCAGTCCCGATGCTTCACCGAAGAGCGCTGCAATATACACTTGCACGCCGCAAGTTCCACCTTATTTGGTTTGGCAAATAGGAAAACGTCATCCGCAAAAAATGATAGTCACTTCTCCATGCCCACACGCGCCAACGGTTCCATCACCCCTCCGGTCACTTCTAGCTGCATCATCCTTTGCATTGGCTCCATAATTAGGATGAAAATGTTGGGGAACGTAGTAATTTCAAAATTTTCCTATGCACACGCAAGATCATGGTGATGCATAGCAACAAGAGGGGAGAGTGTTGTCCACGTACCCTCATAGACCGAAAGCAGAAGCGTTAGCACAACGCGGTTGATGTAGTCGTACGTCTTTATGGTCCGACCGATCAAGCACCGAAAGCACGACACCTCTGAGTTCTTGCACACGTTCAGCTCGATGACGTCCCTCGAACTCCGATCTAGCCGAGTGTCGAGGGAGAGTTCCGTTAGCACGATGGCCTGGTGACAATGATGATGTTCTACCGACGCAGGGCTTCGCCTAAGCACCGCTACGATATTATCGAGGAGGACTATGGTGGAGGGGGGCACCGCACACCGCTAAGAGATCAATGATCAATTGTTGTGTCTCTAGGGTGCCCCATTGCCCCCGTATATAAAGGAGCAAGGGGGAAGGTGTGGTCGGCCAGGAGGAGGCGTGCCAGGAGGAGTCCTACTCCCACCGGGAGTAGGACTCCCTCCCTTCCTTGTTGGATTAGGAGAAGGGGGGAAAGAGGAGGGAGAGAGAGGAAGGAAAGGGGGGCGCCGCCCCCCTCTCCTTGTCCTATTCGGACTGGGGGGAGGGGCACGCGGCCCTGCCCTGGCCTCCTCTCCTCTTCTCCACTAAGGCCCACTATGGCCCATTAAGCCCCCGGGGGGTTCCGGTAACCCCTCGGTACTCCGGTAAAATCCCAATTTCACCCGGAACACTTCTGATATCCAAATATAGGCTTACAATATATCAATCTTCATGTCTCGACCATCTCGAAATACGCCAACTCAACATGTACCTTTGGAGACACCTATAGAGCTCCTTTATAATCACCCAGTTACGTTGTGACGTTTGGTAGCACACAAAGTGTTCCTCCGATAAACGGGAGTTGCATAATCTCATAGTTATAGGAACATTTATAAGTCATGAAGAAAGCAATACCAACATACTAAACGATCAAGTGCTAAGCTAACGGAATGGGTCAAGTCAATCACATCATTCTCCTAATGATGTGATCCCGTTAATCAAATGACAACTCATGTCTATGGTTAGGAAACATAACCATCTTTGATTAATGAGCTAGTCAAGTAGAGGCATACTAGTGACATTATGTTTGTCTATGTATTCACACATGTATTATGTTTCCGGTTAATACAATTCTAGCATGAATAATAAACATTTATCATGATACAAGGAAATAAATAATAACTTTATTCTTGCATCTAGGGCATATTTCCTTCAGTCTCCCACTTGCACTAGAGTAAATAATCTAGATTACACAGTAATGATTCTAACACCCATGGAGCCTTGGTGTTGATCATGTTTTGCTCGTGGAAGAGGCTTAGTGAACGGGTCTGCAACATTCAGATCCGTATGTATCTTGCAAATCTCTATGTCTCCCACCTGGACTTGGTCCCGGATGGAATTGAAGCGTCTCTTGATGTGCTTGGTCCTCTTGTGAAATCTAGATTCCTTTGCCAACGCAATTGCACCAGTATTGTCACAGAAGATCTTCATTGGTCCCGATGCACTAGGTATGACACCTAGATCGGATATGAACTCCTTCATCCAGACTCCTTCATTTGCTGCTTCCGAAGCAGCTACGTACTCCGCTTCGCATGTAGATCCCGCCACGACGCTTTGTTTAGAACTGCACCAACTGACAGCTCCACCGTTCAATATAAATATGTATCTGGTTTGCGATTTAGAATCGTCCGGATCAGTGTCAAAGCTTGCATTGACATAACCATTTATGACTAGCTCTTTATCACCTCCATAAAGGAGAAACATATCCTTAGTCCTTTTCAGGTATTTCAGGATATTCTTGACCGTTGTCCAGTGATCCACTCCTGGATTACTTTGATACCTCCCTGCTAAACTTATTGCTAAGAATACATCAGGTCTGGTACACATCATTGCATATATGATAGAGCCTATGGCTGAAGCATAGGGAACATCTTTCATTTTCTCTCTATCTTCTGTTGTGGTCGGGCATTGAGTCTGACTCAACTTCACACCTTGTAATACAGGCAAGAATCCTTTCTTTGCTTGATCCATTTTGAACTTTTTCAAAACTTTATCAAGGTATGTGCTTTGTGAAAGTCCAATTAATTGTCTTGATCTATCTCTATAGATCTCGATGCCTAATATGTAAGCAGCTTCACCGAGGTCTTTCACTGAAAAACTTTTATTCAAGTATCCTTTTATGCTATCCAGAAATTCTATATCATTTCCAATTAACAATATGTCGTCTACATATAATATCAGAAATGCTACAGAGCTCCCACTCACTTTCTTGTAAATACAGGCTTCTCCAAAAGTCTGTATAAAACCATATGCTTTGATCACACTATCAAAGCGTTTATTCCAACTCCGAGAGGCTTGCACCAGTCCATAAATGGATCGATGGAGCTTGCACACTTTGTTAGCACCTTTTGGATCGAAAAAACCTTCTGGTTGCATCATATACAACTCTTCTTCCAGAAATCCATTCAGGAATGCAGTTTTGACATCCATTTGCCATATTTCATAATCATAAAATGCGGCAATTGCTAACATGATTCGGACAGACTTAAGCATTGCTACGAGTGAGAAAGTCTCATCGTAGTCAACTCCTTGAACTTGTCGAAAACCTTTCGCAACAAGTCGGGCTTTGTAGACAGTTACATTACCATCAGCGTCAGTCTTCTTCTTGAAAATCCATTTATTATCGATGGCTTGCCGATCATCGGGCAAGTCAACCAAAGTCCATACTTTGTTCTCATACATGGATCCCATCTCAGATTTCATGGCCTCAAGCCATTTTGCGGAATCTGGGCTCATCATCGCTTCCTCATAGTTCGTAGGTTCGCCATGGTCAAGTAACATGACTTCCAGAATAGGATTACCGTACCACTCTGGAGCGGATCTTACTCTGGTTGACCTACGAGGTTCGGTAGTAACTTGATCTGAAGTTTCATGATCAATATCATTAGCTTCCTCACTGATTGGTGTAGTCGTCACAGGAACCGGTTTTTGTGATGAACTATTTTCCAATAAGGGAGCAGGTACTGTTACCTCATCAAGTTCTACTTTCCTCCCACTCACTTCTTTCGAGAGAAACTCCTTCTCTAGAAAGATCTGAATTTAGCAACAAAAGTCTTGCCTTCAGATATGTGATAGAAGGTGTACCCAATAGTCTCTTTTGCGTATCCTATGAAGACACATTTCTCCGATTTGGGTTCGAGATTATCTGGTTGAAGTTTCTTCACATAAGCATCGCAGCCCCAAACTTTAAGAAACGACAAGTTTGGTTTCTTGTCAAACCACAGTTCATAAGGCGTTGTCTCAACGGATTTTGATAGTGCCCTATTTAACGTGAATGCGGCCGTCTCTAAAGCATAACCCCAAAATGATAGCGGTAAATCAGTGAGAGACATCATAGATCACACCATATCTAGTAAAGTACGATTACGACGTTCGGACACACCATTACGTTGTGGTGTTCTGGGTGGCGTGAGTTGCGAAACTATTCCACATTATTTCAAATATAAACTAAACTCGTAACTCAAATATTCTCCTCCATGATCAGATTGTAGAAATTTTATTTTCTTGTTATGATGATTTTCCACTTCACTCTGAAATTCTTTGAACTTTTCAAATGTTTCAGACATGTGTTTCATTAAGTAGATATACCCATATCTTGCTTAAATTATCTGTGAAGGTGAGAAAATAACAATACCCGCCGCAAGCCTCAATTTTCATTGGACCACATACATCAGTATGTATGATTTGCAACAAATCTGTTGCTCGCTCCATAGTTCCGGAGAACGGTGTTTTAGTCATCTTGCCCATGAGGCACGGTTCGCAAGTACCAAGTGATTCATAATCAGGTGATTCCAGAAGTCCATTAGTATGGAGTTTCTTCATGCGCTTTACACCAATATGACCCAAACGGCAATGCCACAAATAAGTTGCACTATCATCTTTTGGCTTCAACATTATGAATATGTGTATCACTACTATCGAGATTTAATAAAAAATAGACCACTCTTCAAGGGTGCATGACCATAAAAGATATTACTCATATAAATAGAACAACCATTATTCTCTGATTTAAATAAATAACCGTCTCGCATCAAACAAGATCCAGATATAATGTTCATGCTCAATGCTGGCACCAAATAACAATTATTCAGGTCTAAAACTAATTCGAAGGTAGATGTAGAGGTAGCGTGCCGACCGCGATCATATCGACTTTTGAACCATTTCCCACGCGCATCGTCACCTCGTCCTTAGCCAATCTTCGCTTAATCCGTAGTCCCTGTTTCGAGTTGCAAATATTAGCAACAGAACCAATATCAAATACCCTGGTGCTACTGCGAGCATTAGTAAGGTACACATCAATAACATGTATATCACATATACCTTTGTTCACCTTGACATCCTTCTTATCCGCCAAATACTTGGCGCAGTTCCGCTTCCAGTGACCAGTCTGCTTGCAGTAGAAGCACTCAGTCTCAGGCTTAGGTCCAGATTTCACTACTAGGAAAAGGCCTACTAATGGCACACCTGTTTTGCCTACTAATGACGCACTACTGGTGCGTCATTAGTATCACGCCACTAGTATTTTTTATTAATGGCGCACCACTGGTGCGCCATTAGTATACCAGATACCAATGGCGCACCATGCAGTGCGCCATTAGTTTTGCCCACAGTGCGCCACTAGTGCCTGCTATACTAATAGCGCACCACATGGTAGTGCGCCATTAGTAACAATTTTTTTCTTAATCTCAGGTCACTATTTCACATATGAGATATCCAACACATATATATACAACAAGCATCCATATAACAATCATATCCAACACACAAGTTTCATCATATATACATACATAGCCAACACATAGTTCCATCATTACATATTACAAAAGTTTCACATTGTTCATCCAACACCGTTATCCATCAATTCACAAAAGTTTCACATTGATACAAAATAAAAACACAAATGGAAAAGAAGCACTCCATCCATGCAAGCTTCCGTGAATTAAATCAAATCTGCAAAATGATAAACAAGAAGTTAGAAGAAGAAGAAAAAAAAGAGAAGAAGAAGAAGAAGACTAGAAGAATACTAGAAGAAGAAGAACACTAGAAGAAGAAGAACACTAGAAGAAGAATAAGAAGAAGAATAAGAAGAATAAGAAGAAGACCATAAGCTTATTATATAAACTTGATCATTTTGTGCTAACATAAGTAATTTTGGAGCTAACCTATAGGAAACTAAGCATATAAGCTCTAAGTTAGCATATTAGAGCCAACTTAGGTAAAATGAAGCTAACCTATGTCATTTTGGAAAAGAAGAAGAATAAGAAGAAGACTATAAGCTTATTATGTAAACTTGATCATTTTGTACTAACATAAGTAATTTTGGAGCTAACCTATAGGAAACTAAGCATATAAGCTCTAAGTTAGCATATTAGAGCCAACTTAGGTAAAATGAAGCTAACCTATGTCATTTTGGAAAAG
>NC_041389.1:713762027-713764244 GCF_002162155.2 Triticum dicoccoides | reverse complement strand
GTATACTAATGGCGCACCGCGCAGTGCACCATTAGTTTTGCCCACAGTGCGCCACTAGTGTCTGCTATACTAATGGCACACCACATGGTAGTGCGCCATTAGTAACAATTTCTTTAATTTTTTTTTAATCTCAGGTAACTATTTCACATATGAGATATCCAACACATATATATACAACAAGCATACATACAACAATCATAGCCAACACACAAGTTCCATCATATATACATACATAGCCAACACATAGTTCCATCGTTACATATTACAAAAGTTTCACATTGTTCATCCAACACCGTTATCCATCAATTCACAAAAGTTTCACATTGATACAAAATAAAAACACAAATGGAAAAGAAGCACTCCATCCATGCAAGCTTCCGTGAATTAAATCAAATCTGCAAAATGATAAACAAGAAGTTAGAAGAAGAAGAATAAGAAGACTAGAAGAATACTAGAAGAAGAAGAACACTAGAAGAAGAATAAGAAGAATTTTGGAAAAGAAGAAGAATAAGAAGAAGACTATAAGCTTATTATGTAAACTTGATCATTTTGTACTAACATAAGTAATTTTGGAGCTAACCTATAGGAAACTAAGCATATAAGCTCTAAGTTAGCATATTAGAGCCAACTTAGGTAAAATGAAGCTAACCTATGTCATTTTGGAAAAGAAGAAGAATAAGAAGAAGACTATAAGCTTATTATGTAAACTTGATCATTTTGTGCTAACATAAGTTATTTTGGAGCTAACCTATAGGAAACTAAGCATATAAGCTCTAAGTTAGTATATTAGAGCCAACTTAGGTAAAATGAAGCTAACCTATGTCATTTTGGAAAAGAAGAAGAATAAGAAAAAGACTATAAGCTTATTATGTAAACTTGATCATTTTGTGCTAACATAAGTTATTTTGGAGCTAACCTATAGGAAACTAAGCATATAAGCTCTAAGTTAGCATATTAGAGCCAACTTAGGTAAAATGAAGCTAATCTATAGGAAACTAAGCATATTAGAGATAACATAGGTAACTAAGTATATATATATCATTTTGGAGATCTGACATACCTGACAAAGTTCAGTTCTCATGCATTGTTCTTCTCCTTCTCCTTCCTCAACCTGATGCGCCAAGAGCGGCGAGGCGGTGGAGGAAGTGGAGGCAGTGGGATGTAGTCTTCTACCACAATTGGCGTGGTCATGTCGCCCAGCTGTGGGATCGCCGGCGCCACCACCAGTGCGTGGTCATTGTCAGGCACCACCACCATCGCGAGGCCACCTTCAGGCAGGACGGGCACAACCATCGCTAGGTCATCCTCAGCCACCTCCATCTCTTGCCCATGGTCAGCCACCACCATCTCTTGCCCTTGGTCAGCCACCACCAGCGCTAGGTCATCCTCAGCCTGATGCCCATCGTCATCCTGCAGCTCCTCATCCCCACTCTGCTCCTCTTCTCCCGCACTCCAGTCCGGATCATCCTTCTTGTTGTCTATGCTGCTGCCAGAATCGCTGCTGCTTTCGCTAAAGCCAGAATCGGTGTTGCTTTTGCTAAAGTCATAGTCGCTGCTGCTTTGGTTGTAGCCAGTGTCACTGCTGCTGCTCCAGTTACCTGTCCAAATGCAACAATGACTGTTAACAATCGATGTGAGACAAAGCCAAATGTAGAGGAATAAGAAGAGGCAGAACGTACCGGCATCATCATCGTCAGCGTAGCGCATGCGACACATAGTCACGTTGAACACCTTCACGATGAGCATGGTGGCGTCGTCGTCGTACCTGAAGAGAAGGAAGTACCCCAACCGCAGGTCGTAGGAACAGTAGAACTTCTCCCACCCACGAGACAAGTACATGTGGCCCTCCTTGATCACCAACTCCACATCCCACTGCCTGCTAAACCCGCTGCCGGCCTGTCGCAGCTTCACATTATTTGGCGGATCTTCACCCAGCATATTCATAAAACTGTCAGGCAGCCTTTGCAGTTTGGGACAATGAGTGATGTAGCAAACAACAGATATCATAATGAGATGGGTGAAGGGGAGATCTCTCCTTTTATATACCTGCGTCATAGATGATACTGAAGTCCCAAGTATGATACTGAAGAACTCGGAAGCATCCAACTCGTACTGCGGTGTCGCAGAGCGGCGGTGGCTGCTTCCCGCCATCTCTGATAAGCAGCAGAAGAGACCAATTAGTACCCTTACAACAGATCATAAACATGCATGATAACA
>NC_041389.1:713757667-713762017 GCF_002162155.2 Triticum dicoccoides | reverse complement strand
TAGGTAAAATGAAGCTAACCTATGTCATTTTGGAAAAGAAGAAGAATAAGAAAAAAGACTATAAGCTTATTATGTAAACTTGATCATTTTGTGCTAACATAAGTTATTTTGGAGCTAACCTATAGGAAACTAAGCATATAAGCTCTAAGTTAGAATATTAGAGCCAACTTAGGTAAAATGAAGCTAACCTATAGGAAACTAAGCATATTAGAGATAACATAGGTAACTAAGTATATATATATATATATATATATATATATATATATATATATATATATAACATTTTGGAGATCTGACATACCTGACATAGTTCAGTTCTCATTGTTCTTCTCCTTCTCCTTCCTCAGCCTGATGCGCCAAGAGCGGCGAGGCGGTGGAGGCAGTGGGATGTAGTCTTCTACCATAATTGACGTGGTCATGTCGCCCAGCTGTGGGATCGCCGGCGCCACCATGGTGCATGGTCATTGTCAGGCACCACCACCATCGCGAGGCCACCTTCAGGCAGGACGGGCATGACCATCGCTAGGTCATCCTCAGCCACCTCCATCTCTTGCCCATGGTCAGCCACCACCATCTCTTGCCCATGGTCAGCCACCACCATCTCTTGCCCTTGGTCAGCCACCACCAGCGCTAGGTCATCCTCAGCCTGATGCCCATCGTCATCCTGCAGCTCCTCATCCCCACTCTGCTCCTCTTCTCCCGCACTCCAGTCCGGATCATCCTTCTTGTTGTCTATGCTGCTGCCAGAATCACTGCTGCTTTCGCTAAAGCCAGAATCGGTGTTGCTTTTGCTACAGATATAGTCACTGCTGCTTTGGCTGTAGCCAGTGTCGTTGCTGCTGCTCCCATTACCTATCCAAATGCAACAATGACCGTTAACAATCGATGTGAGACAAAGCCAAATGTAGAGCAATAAGAAAAGGCAGAACATACTGGCATCATCATCGTCAGTGTAGCGCATGCGACACATAGTCGCGTTGAACACCTTCACGATGAGCATGGTGGCGTCATCGTCGTACCTGAAGAGAAGGAAGTACCCCAGCCGCAGGTCGTAGGCACGGTAGAACTTCTCCCACCCATGATACAATTACATGTGGCCCTCCTTGATCACCAACTCCACATCCCAGTGCCTGCGAAACCCGCTGCCGGCCTGTCGCAGCTTCACATTATTTGGCAGATCTTCACCCAGCATGTTCATAAAACTGTCAGGCAGCCTCTGCAGTTTGGGACAATGAGTGATGTAGCAAACAACAGATATCATAATGAGATGGGTGAAGGGAAGATCTCTTGTTTTATATACCTGTGTCATGGATGATACTGAATTCCCAAGTATGATACTGAAGAACTCGGAAGCATCCAACTCGTACTGCGGTGTGGCAGAGCGGCGGTGGCTACTTCCCCCCATCTCTGATAAGCAGCAAAAGAGACCGATTAGTACCCTTACAACAGATCATAAAACATGCATTAGTCGCAAGTACCCCATATGTCCTATTTTTAGCAAAGTCATGCTAAAATTCACGGAAAATTTCAGCATGACCTTTTGCTGAAAATAGGACATATGGATTGCCCGAATTTGCCGGAACGGAAGTTAATCGACATTCCGGCAAACTCAAGGGCCTCTCGGGGTACAGCAGCAGCATCACAAGTTGAAAAAATTCCCAAGTAGTACAGCAGCAGCATCACAAGTAGTACCAATGAACATATAGTCCAGCACATTCTGAATTTCGATAAATGACAGCAAGTTAACTCATTCTGAACATATAGTACCAATGAACATATAGTCCAAAACATATAGTCCAGCAGTAGCATCTATTTACCCACTTGATTTACCGGTCTTGAAGAAAGAGATACTTGTATGCCAAAACATATGCTTAAGAATTTACATTTGCAAATGGGCCTCTTTTGCTGCTAAGATTCAACAGTGCTAGCTGCTCAACGCCAAGTACTGCAAATTATATTATACTGGTCCATAACTAAATGATGGGTTCGATTTGTAGAAGTGACGAAACTAGCGTACATATACCAATAAATGCAATTTGTAACAAATTGTTGTACAACAATATATCTTCTAGCCATGAAACCCTACCCTGATTCTCCTTTCTTCCTCTTGCCGAAGAAAAGTTGGCTGCAGAGGATGGGACAACTCAGATCAGCCTGCAGAAGTTCATTGTATAATGTTGTTTAGTTCCAAGCAGTAGTTCAAGAAGTGCAAATTGCAGAAGTTTGAGAAAGCACTAACTGGAAAGTCTGGTGTTTCCTTGAAAACATGAAAGGGCCTGACTATGCATACAATTTTACAACAAGACGTCCACCATACAATTTTTATTAAAGGAAAAGACTTAAGTTAACTTTAATTAAAGTTTCAGTTAAAGTTTCAGTTAAAGTTTTAGTTGATTTTAAAGTTAAATTAAAATTTCACTTAAAGTTTCAGTTAAAGGAGAGCATTTGCTACTGGATTTTAGGGCTATTGTAAGCAGTGCACTACTGCACTATTGTTCATACTCCTGCACTATTGCACTACTGGAATCCTCCTTCATACGACTGCAAGCAGGAATACTGATGCAACCCCTGGAACTCGCAAGCAGTAGCAGGAGTACAACAACACCACTCCTCACCATATTCTGGGGGCCTCAATTCCGTGCCTACAGAATATTTTTTTCACTCAATGGCCACTCCTCACCAGTCAGTCATACACATCACCACTACTCTGTCACTTTCTATAGAAGCCAATAGCTGGAAACTCCAAAAATAAATATGTAAGGTGCTTCGATAGATGGAGCTGCTAGCAAGGTTGAGGAGAGAGAGAGAAGAGATGATGTTGAACTCCCAAGTCCAATCCATACCTACTCATTCACCAAATCCCAGGGCATGAGTTCAGAGAATTGGACTTGCAACCTACCATAAAGCTCATCATCATCAACGCAACGATACTATCTGGTTGTTGCCACCAACCTAGCTAAGCTAGAACCCTTCCAACAAAATCTCTAAACTTGCCGCGGAACCACAACAAAAAGCGCCCTCAACTCAAACTGCAACAAAAATAAAACCACTACTACTATACTTGCCCCATTTATTTTGATTTTGATTTCTAGTATTTGATTGGGTTGGGGACAAGTTTTGTAAGTTTGGACCTTCCATTCCTAGGTAGGGTAGCAACAGCAGCAACAGCTTACTTAGTTTTGACTACCTGAAGGTCAATCTCTGGGCATGTAGTTGTATGTAGGCTCTAGAATTCAATTCAGATAACTACACTGTACACCTATCTATCATCATTTTCATTTCATTCTCATTTCTTTTCACCTATCTATCATCATTTTCATTCTCATTTTAGGGCTATCCTCTCCACAAACCTAGATAGCCCATTTCTTACTCTAGATAGGGTACCCAACTCACAGCAGCTTAACTGATTGATTTTAACTATCCACCTGCTTGTATCATGAGCAAGGACTGATGACAAAACCCTAATAGAGTTCTCGCGGGATTGAAACAAGGCAGAGAGGAGAAGAGGATCGAGAGAGGGGACCTTGGCATCGTTCTCGCGGCCGGTGGAGTAGCGGCGGTGTTGCTGGGCGGGGGCGGCTGCTCCGGGGACGGGGAGGGAGGCGCTGTGGCGCTGGAGGCGGGGCCGCGGAGGCTGGGCGCGTGTGGCTGCCCGGCTCGTCGGCGGAGGAGGTCGTCGGAAGCAACAGACGGATCCCGTCCTCCTCCTCGTACTGCACCCCATGCGGTCGTCGGCGGTGGGATGGTTGCGGGTCGGTGGCGGGATGGTTGGGTGCTGCGGAGGCTTGCTGTCCGGTGGGCGGCGGAGGAGCTACAGTGGTGGGGGGAGCGGGGGCGGCGGCGCAGTGGGTCGTGGCAGCGGCGCGCAGTGGGGGGCTGAGAGAGATGTGAGATGGGATCGATCGGGGATTGGGGATTTTAGTCGGGGGAGGGAACCAATGGAGCACCACATAGCGGTGCGCCATAGGTAACCTTTTTTTAGATAGCAATGGTGCACCACCCGACGGTGCGCCATAAGTAACTTTTTTTTCATAGCAATGGCACGCCATAAGTAATTTTATTTTTATTTTTTGTTGCATCTAATAATTTTTTAGAAAATGAATATGAATATGAAACAGTAATAATTTTTTATAAAAACAGTAATAATTTTTTAAAAAATATCATCAAGTTTGTTATTTGAAAATATTTATGAATATGAAAAAATATCATCAAATTTGTTATTTGAAAATATCATCAAATTTGTTATTTGAAAATATAATCAATTTTTTTTTTGGATTTTTAGTTGCGTTCATTTGTGAATTGGTAAAACATTACTGGGGAGGGTGCGGGGGGTCGTCGGCGGCGGTGGAG
>NC_041389.1:713756984-713757516 GCF_002162155.2 Triticum dicoccoides | reverse complement strand
GGTGGAGCGGGGGAGTGTCCCAGCCTTGGGGCCTTTGCTTTGCTTGCCCCAATGATTTTGATTTCGATTTCTAGTATTGGATTGGGTTGGGGACAAGTTTTGTAAGTTTGGACCTTCCATTCCTAGGTAGGGTAGAAACATGGAAATAAGCACATGCGCTAGGGTTACAGTACCTGGGGAGGAATCAGCAACGGAGAAGAGAGGGGTGCTGCTGGTCGCCGGCCTGTCGCTCGTCCCTGACCTCCTTTGCGCTGGAGCTCGGAGAGGAAAAATCAGATCAGGGTGGAGAGAGGGGAAGGAGAACCAGAGCAGGGAGAGAGGGCATCCAACGCCGCCGCCGTCAGCCACCCATGGGGACGCCCGAGAGAGGGGGGCAGAGCAGCCCCAAGGGGAAGGGGGCGAGGGAGAGGAGGGCAGCACCTCGACGCGCCGCCAGCCGAGGCTCCAAGTCTTCGGCGGCTCCGAGGGTTAGGGAGGGAGGCGGCGCTCGCGGGGGAGGCGGGGCTCAAGGGGGAGGCGGCGCTCGAGGGGG
>NC_041389.1:713718785-713756774 GCF_002162155.2 Triticum dicoccoides | reverse complement strand
ACCTGGTACTAAGAAAAAAATAGTAACCCTGGTACTAATGGCGCACCGTATGCAAATGCGCCATTAGTAACCCTTGTTACTAATGGCGCACCTGCTTCTGGTGCGCCATTAGAAGTTTTGCAAAATAATAATAAAAAAAGTATATATTCTAATGGCACCGTGGCACAGTGCGCCATTACTAGTTTAAACTAGTAATGGCGCACTGTGTCACGGTGCGCCATTAGTAGTTTTGCAAAAAAAAGAAAAAAAATAAACAACAGTAGTGGCGCACCATGTCCCTGGTGCGCCATTAGTGTCTTCCACACTAATGGCGCACCTAAAAATGGTGCGCCATTAGTATATACTAATGGCGCACCACATGGAAGGTGCGCCATTAGTGTCCATCCCATCTATAGCCCTTTTCCTAGTAGTATTTGGGTTTCTTCTCTTGAGCAGCAACTTATTTGCTGTTCTTCTTGAAGTTCCCCTTCTTCTTCCCTTTACCCTTTTTCTTGAAACTGGTGGTCTTATTGACCATCAACACTTGATGC
The DNA here is from genome assembly GCF_002162155.2 of Triticum dicoccoides. Lineage (NCBI taxonomy): Eukaryota > Viridiplantae > Streptophyta > Magnoliopsida > Poales > Poaceae > Triticum > Triticum dicoccoides. The sequence goes on along the minus strand of NC_041389.1, from coordinate 713,756,244 downwards.
TCCTTTTTGATTTCTACCTCCTCAGCCTTTAGCATTGCGAAGAGCTTGGGAATAGTCTTGTCCATCCCTTGCATATTGTAGTTCATCATGAAGCTCTTGTAGCTTGGTGGCAGTGATTGAAGAATTCTGTCAATGACACTATCATCAGGAAGATTAACTCCCAGTTAAATCAAGTGATTATTATACCCAGACATTTTGAGTATATGTTCACTGACAGAACTATTCTCCTCCATCTTGTAGCTATAGAACTTATTGGAGACTTCATATCTCTCAATCCGGGCATTTGCTTGAAATATTAACTTCAACTCCTGGAACATCCCATATGCTCCATGACGTTCAAAACGTCGTTGAAGTCCCGGTTCTAAGACGTAAAGCATGGCACACTGAACTATCGAGTAGTCATCAGCTTTGCTCTGCCAGACGTTATTAACATCGTCAGTTGCATCTGCAGCAGGCCTGGAACCCAGCGGTACTTCCAGGACATAATTCTTCTGTGCAGCAATGAGGATAATCCTCAAGTTATGGACCCAGTCCATGTAATTGCTACCATCATCTTTCAACTTAGCTTTCTCAAGGAACGCATTAAAATTCAACGGAACAACAGCACGAGCCATCTATCTACAACAAACATAGACAAGCAAAATACTATCAGGTACTAAGTTCATGATAAATTTAAGTTCAATTAATCATATTACTAAAGAAATCCCACTTAGACAGACATCCCTCTAATCATCTAAGTGATCACATGATCCAGATCAACTAAACCATGCCCGATCATCACGTGAGATGGAGTAGTTTTCAATGGTGAACATCACTGTGTTGATCATATCTACTATATGATTCACGCTCGACCTTTCGGTCTTAGTGTTTCGAGGCCATATCTGTATATGCTAGGCTCGTCAAGTTTAACCTGAGTATTCTGCGTGTGCAACTGTTTTGCACCCGTTGTATTTGAACGTAGAGCCTATCACACCCGATCATCACGTGGTGTCTCAGCACGAAAAACTTTCACAACGGTGCGTACTCAGGGAGAACACTTATACCTTGAAATTTTAGTGAGAGATCATCTTATAATGCTACCGTCAATCAAAGCAAAATAAGATGCATAAAGGATAAACATCACATGCAATCAATATAAGTGATATGATATGGCCATCATCATCTTGTGCTTGTGATCTCCATCTCCGAAGCACCGTCATGATCACCATCGTCACCGGTGCGACACCTTGATCTTCATCGTAGCATCGTTGTCGTTTCGCCACCTATTGCTTCTACGACTATCGCTACCGCTTAGTGATAAAGTAAAGCAATTACAGGGCGATTGCATTGCATACAATAAAACGACAACCATATGGCTCCTGCCAGTTGCCGATAACTCGGTTACAAAACATGATCATCTCATACAATAAAATATAGCATCATGTCTTGACCATATCACATCACAACATGCCCTGCAAAAACAAGTTAGACGTCCTCTACTTTGTTGTTGCAAGTTTTACGTGGCTACTACGGGCTGAGCAAGAACCGTTCTTACCTACGCATCAAAACCACAACGATAGTTCGTCAAGTTAGTGATGTTTTAACCTTCTCAAGGAGCGGGCATAACCACACTCGGTTCAACTAAAGTTGGAGAAACTGACACCCGCCAGCCACCTATGTGCAAAGCACGTCGGTAGAACCAGTCTCACGTAAGCGTACGCGTAATGTCAGTCCGGGCCGCTTCATACAACAATACCGCTGAACCAAAGTATGACATGCTGGTAAGCAGTATGACTTGAATCGCCCACAACTCACTTGTGTTCTACTCGTGCATATAACATCTACGCATAAAACCAGGCTCGGATGCCACTGTTGGGGAACGTAGTAATTTCAAAATTTTCCTACGCACACACAAGATCATGGTGATGCATAGCAACGAGAGGGGAGAGTGTTGTCCACGTACCCTCGTAGACCGAAAGCGAAAGCATTAGCACAACATGGTTGATGTAGTCGTACGTCTTCACGGTCCGACCGATCAAGCAGCGAAAGCACAACACCTCCGAGTTCTTGCACACGTTCAGCTCGATGAGGTCCCTCGAACTCCGATCCAGCTGAGTGTCGAGGGAGAGTTCTGTCAGCACGACGGCGTGGTGACGATGATGATGTTCTACCGATGCAGGGCTTCGCGTAAGCACCGCTACGATATTATCGAGGAGGACTATGGTGGAGGGGGGCACCGCACACGGCTAAGAGATCAATGATATTGTTGTGTCTCTAGGGTGCCCCCTTGCCCCCGTATATAAAGGAGCAAGGGGGGAGGTGCGGTCGGCCAGGAGGAGGCGCGCCAGGAGGAGTCCTACTCCCACCGGGAGTAGGACTCCCTCCCTTCCTTGTTGGATTAGGAGAAGGGGGGAAAGAGGAGGGAGAGAGAGGAAGGAAAGGGGGCGCCGCCCCCTCTCCTTGTCCTATTCGGCCTAGGGGGGAGGGGCACACGGCCCTGCCCTAGCCTCCTCTCCTCTTCTCCACTAAGGCCCACTATGGCCCATTAAGCCCCCGGGGGGTTCTAGTAACCCCTCGATACTCCGGTAAAATCCCGATTTCACCCGGAACACTTCCGATATCCAAATATAGGCTTCCAATATATCAATCTTCAAGTATCGACCATTTCGAGACTCCTTATCATGTCCGTGATCACATCCGGGACTCCGAACAACCTTCGGTACATCAAAACTCATAAACTCATAATATAACCGTCATCGAAACTTTAAGCGTGCGGACCCTACGAGTTTGAGAACTATGTAGACATGACCGAGACACGTCTCCGGTCAATAACCAATAGCGGAACCTGGATGCTCATACTGGCTTCTACATATTCTACGAATATCTTTATCGGTCAAACCGCATAACAACATACGTTGTTCCCTTTGTCATCGGTATGTTACTTGCCCGAGATACGATCGTCGGTATCTCAATATACCTAGTTCAATCTCGTTACCGGCAAGTCACTTTACTCGTTATGTAATGCATCATTCCGTAACTAACTCATTAGCTACATTGCTTGCAAGGCTTATAATGATGTGCATTACCGAGAGGGCCCAGAGATACCTCTCCGACAATCGAAGTGACAAAACCTAATCTTGAAATACGCCAACTCAACATGTACCTTTGGAGACACCTGTAGAGCTCCTTTATAATCACCCAGTTACGTTGTGATGTTTGATAGCACACAAAGTGTTCCTCCGGTAAACGGGAGTTGCATAATCTCATAGTTGTAGGAACATGTATAAGTCATGAAGAAAGCAATAGCAACATACTAAACGATCAAGTGCTAAACTAACGGAATGGGTCAAGTCAATCACATCATTCTCCTAATGATGTGATCCCGTTAATCAAATGACAACTCATGTCTATGGTTAGGAAACATAACCATCTTTGATTAATGAGCTAGTCAAGTAGAGGCATACTAGTGACATTATGTTTGTCTATGTATTCACACATGTATTATGTTTTCGGTTAATACAATTCTAGCATGAATAATAAACATTTATCATGATACAAGGAAATAAATAATAACTTTATTATTGCCTCTAGTACATATTTCCTTCAGAAAAGCATTGGGGAGATAGGATCCCCTAGCCGTAGCCCTTTGCAGTTGTAGATCGTGTCTCCCGGTGCGCCATTGACCATTACTTTTGTGGTAGAGGTTGAAAGTATTCCACAAATCCAAGACCTCCACCTTGGCCCGAATCCCATATGCTGCAACACCTCCACCAAGAAGGGCCATTACACCGAGTCAAAAGCTTTCAAGATGTCTAGCTTAAGCAAAATCGTTGAGTTCTTCCGAGCATGTAGCCGTCTTGCTGTACTTTGCACAAGCATGAAATTGTCATGCAAAGATCTGCCCTTGACGAAAGCACTTTGATGATTACCAACCAGTTTAGGTAGATCTTCCACGAGTCTACACGCAAGCACCTTCTCGAAAATCTTCACAGCCCCATGCACAAGGTTGATGGGTCTGAAGTCACACACCTCCAGGGCACCATCCTTCTTGGGTAAAAGAGAGACCAAGGACTTGTTGATGGCCACAAAACCCCTCATGTCACCATTGTAGAAGCAGCCCATTGCTCTCATGAAATCATCCTTGATTATACTCCAACAAGTCGCATAGAATCTGCCCGTGAAACCATCCGGACCCGGTGCTTTATCCCGAGGCATCGTCTTGATCACTCCTTCAACCTCCTCCTCCATAAACGGCCGCTCAAGATGCGCCAGGTTTAGGCGTGGAAGACCCAGCTCATCCAGGTTGAGCGCATATCCACGAGGGCATGCACCCCCAAATGCCGCACCAAAGTAAGCATCCACCGCCGAAGCCACCTCATCCTGCCGGAGTAGAAATGATCATTGTACTTGACCGTCTCAAAACATTCTTTCTTTGCCTATGACCTGCTTGTTGATGGAACAACCTCGTGTTCCCGCCGCCCTCACGCAGATGCAACGTTCTAGATCTCTGCCTAGCAATTGTTCGCTCGAATGAGCTCAAACCCAAAAGCTTCCTCTTTAAACACTTGTGCAATTCTCTTTCTGCATCCGATAGCGTCCTTGCCTCCATAGCAATATCCAGCTGCTTAATGACCTCGATAGCAATGGCAACTTGAAGCTTCACGTTGCTGATCCAACGATCACTCCACTTTTGTAGACTCCTAGCCGTAGCCCATAGCTTGCTTTGTAAAGTTAGGTAGTCATTAGAGGCGGCCGGAGTCATGGTCCAAGCCATCTTGACCACATCGAAAAAACCCTCCGCACGAGTCCAGAAGACCTCAAACTTGAACCTCTTCTTTGTGTAGATGGAGACATTCATATCCAACATTAGCGGGTAATGGTCGAAGACCGCAGTACCCAGAGCTGATAGGAAACACATCGGGTACGCCTCATCCCACTCATTTGACATGAACACATGGTCAATCTTCTCCAAAGTAGCCATCTGCCTCTCATTCGACCACGTATAGCGTCTCCCATTCAGATAGAGCTCCTTCAGCTTTGCTCTGAACCTGCCCATCATCCTATGATTGATCAATGCATTAATTTTGTCCTCCTCCCTGGCAATTGGATTGAAGTCTCCCGCTACCAACCAGGGTCCAGCGTGCAGGTCCCGAATGTCAACAAGGTCTTGCAAGAAAACCACTTTGTCCACCTATCTTGTGGCCCATAGACACAAGTGAGGCACCATGGCCGCTCGTCCTCCGGGCACATCACAAGCGCTGTTAACGTATGATCCGTGTAGTGCGGATTCGATAACCGCGTAACTGTGGCATCCCAAGCCACCAAGATCCCACCTCATGTACCCACTGCCGGCAAGTAAAAAAAGTTTTCATATTTAGCGCCAAGGCACTGACGCATATGTTCACGGATACATCTTGCAGTTTTGTTTCTTGGAGGCACACAATAGCCGGTCCTGCCGAGTTAACCACCTGAAAAACTGCATTCCTGCGGGCCGGAGCATTTAGCCCACAGACATTCCACACGATCATCCTCAATGGTTGCGCATTCATGATTAGATCCAACCGTGACCACCAGCCGAACGACTAGTGCACCACCGCACTCGCCAGCGGCATTGCCGGCGACTCCCACCCAAACAAGGCTAGTATCGCTGCAATGTGGGCATCCGATAGTGGCCGAGAAAACAGGTCCACGTACATCTTTAGTGCCTCCTCCGAGATTACCTCCCCTTCATGCGCCAAACATAATCTTCTAATGAGAACTTGTTGCGGCTTGGAGGCTCCCATCTTTGCCAAACACACACTCCTCCTTGGAGTGACATCCACACTCTGTTTCTTTCTTGGGTTCCGGGCTTGAATCCCACCTGCACGACTTGGCGGGCGCAGCAAAGTCGGCGTTATGGACTGGCACATCTGATCCCGCGTGGCATCAATATCCTGTAGCAAGGGGCCCTCCCCATCAGCCCGCTGCGGTGAGACCACAGTCTGAACAGGGCTGAGGTGCCCACCCACATCGCCTGGACGAACCAGCCCCACCGTACGTAGCGACGTCGGGGAGGGAGTGCATGGTGCATGAGCGCCGCTGTCCCCCGATAGACTCACGCAGAACGTATCACCAACCGCCACCTGTCCATGCAGCATCCGCAATCCACCACTGGCCGAATCCTCTTCCAATAACGAGTCGAGACTGTCCCATCTGTCCCCGCATGAGGAGCCGTCCCCATCATGCAGCGGGCCCTGCAAGGGAATAGTGTACGCACCAATTTGGACGGATCCCTCCCCATGCAGAGCGCCAACCGGCTCCAGATCCGAGAGCCTATCCACCTCGGGCTCCTGCGCATCTCTGTCCGCCCGCGCCCACCTGGACAGCTGGACCGAGGCGGGCGAGCCAACGGGAACCTGCACCTCTGCCCCCGTACCAACACAACCGATCCTTCCTTTTGACCTGACCCCACCTGCACTGACCTGTCGGCCTCCACCATTGGCTGGTCACCAGGACTGCCAGCCTGCGGACCCACAGGATCAGTGCAAAGCGATCCAGTGACGATCGCCATGCAGCTGTCGCTGACCGAGCCGCGACCTGCCGAAACCGCGCTGGCCTGAACGCCGCGCGTCGCCGGCAGTGGCGCCGCCGTCGACGACTCCACCGTACTGGACGAAGCCCCGGGCACCGCAGGGCCTCGGGCCTCCCTCCTCGGCGGCCCCCGCACCAGATCATCACTCCCAGAAGCTAATTAATGAAGTCCTCTATGACAGTACTACTATGTTACTTTGCACTATAAAGGTAGTAACTTAGACTAGTGTCATATGCATGACACTAGTATAAGTTACTCCCCACTATGACCAGCCTTAAGAATGAGTACAAAGCAAGTGACTAATCACATTTTTTGAGGTGTACTAATCACAGCTTAGGCCTGGCTGGCTGCCCGCGTGGGCATCAACTCCCGGCGGGCTTTTACCCTTGGCTTAGCTGTTTGCATTGACACCTCACATCGTTTGATGAGGTCAGCCAGGATTTTTTACTGGGTTGAGGTCAGGCACGCGCACCCACGAAGCAAGTTTGTTGGCTCCACCGCTGCAGACACGCCGGCAAGCCTCGGGTGCACTGCTGCGTAGCACCCATGTATGCGACCTTTTGCCATGTAGGCGGACAACAAGTTTCAACCCTGGCTTTGCAGTGCTTGGTAACCGGCGGCGGCATTTCGGTCGGTGGCGGCGTCTCACCTGCAGGGAGAGAGAGAGAGAGGAGGCGGTGGCAGGAGCTCCATCCAGCGGCACCCGAGCGACCCCTTGCGGCGGCTGTCGCCCATTGAGAGGCTTCTAGTATGATTTGGTTTCACACTATGGGTTAAAACTGTTTGAGACCGATCGTTCTCTCTCTAGACCAAACCAATCTAGCCCAAAAATAAGTACCGCCCAGACCAAATTAAATTAACGTAGTGTCTCAGTCTATTTTGTCCAATCCAATGATAGACAGCCCAATAGGAAACCAAACTGAAACTATAGTTTGAATCCAAACTATTCCCGGGTCTACCTTTCCGTCGCGTCATCAAGGGCCGGGCCTTCCGCCACCGTTTCTTCGCGCTGCACCGGCCTTCCCTCCTCGGCTTCATGAACGCGGCCAGATTCTACCCCGTCGAGGCGCTGCACCCCTCCGCCCCGCTCACCCCCAACGCCACGGACTTCTCCTGCCTCCCGGCCGTCGTTTCTTCATCCTCCCAGCCGGGCGTCCAGGACGACGAGGAAGGTCCCCGCTGGCACCCCCACAACATCCGCAACAGCCGCGTTCTCATCGATTGGATCTCCCTCCACCCCCGCGGCACCTACATGAACATCCTCATGGACCACACGGATATCTCTGAAAAAAGAAGGGACTACATGCTGAGGAGGCTCATTCGCCATGACGATGGTGCCCGCCTTGTGTGGGCCAAACGGGAGCGCTGCAACGCCGCGGGATTCCACCGCGTCGTCTGTGACCCCTTGTCCGGCAGATATGTGATTCTTCCAACCATACCTGAGAATTCGAGCACGTGCTTGCTCCCGCCACCAGCGACGACGGCAAGGAAGAGCCCTTCAACTTCAAAGGTGATATGCATAGCCAGATAGGCGACGAAGCTCATGCTCTTTGTCTTCCCGTCCACAACTATGCAATGGTGCATTCTCGAGTCTCCGCTCCCCCCCTCATCGAGGGAAATGTCCTGTTTTGCCAGAGCCTTGTAAATGGAGTGACCATTTGATGGTGCTGGACACACGAACCTTGACCTTCTCCACCGTCGACCTTCTCACCGGCTACCATGAAGAGCTGAGCCATCTGAGCTTTGGTCTTTGCCGTCTGAATGCAGTTGTTGTGGGTAGAGAATCTCTTGTCTGTCCACATGGTTCCTTTGCTCTCTACCAACCCAAACTCGTTGTGTGCTCGAGTTCTAAAGGGACGGTATTTCCCGGATACTGGTTTCATGCATGCTACAATCCCAAAATCTGCATCGGCCACTTGGAGGGCAATAGTAGCAGGAAGAAGTGCCCTAAAGGCGGGTCTGATATCCAGGGTAGGAGATGGATCCACCATCTCAGTTTGGGAGGACAAATGGATACCGGGGACGGCATCCATGACACCTACTATGAGGCCCGCAGATACAATCATTGACCGAGTATCGGATCTCGTTGATGCTGATCATTGGACTTGGAAACATGATGTGATTACGGAAAACTTCACCATCCAGGATGCCGCTGCCATCCTAAACATCCCCATCAGGCAAGGTGGAGGTGAAGATTTTCTCGCATGGGCTTTTGATAAATCAGGAAACTACACTGTAAAGACGGCGTACCACGCTCTCGTGACTCAGAACGAGCTTTTGGCTCAAGAGGAAGGGACGGCTACCGAAACTTCAACGGACGATCAACAGTTGTGGAAATCCTTGTGGAAATTGAAATTTATTCCCAAAGTAAGAGTATTCTGGTGGAGAGTTTTGCGTGGCATTCTCCCAGATGAGGCTACCTTAAACTACAGACACCTGGCAGATGTTCGACAATGCAAGGTATGCTGTTCCATGGAGGAGGATCTGAAGCTTGCGCTAATCCAATGTCCACATGCCCAGCGCTTCTGGGAAGAGGCGTGGACTTGGCTCGGTCTTCGCTGCCTCCTCTCCACTCGGATACGTGGGCGCGAGACATTACATGTCACCCAAAGTTCACTTCAGATGATCGTGCTAAGATCACTACCACTATGTGGTCCATCTGGCACTCCAAGAACCGTGTCAAGCATGGAGATGAGGGGAGGGATCCCACAGCAACCATGAGATCTATCAAGGAAGCTATTTCCCTCTTACAGCTGCCAAGGAAAGACACCCTGACTCTTCCAGGTCACAGCTGGCGGCTGCCAGACTTGGGTATAATCAAGATCACGACCGACGAAGCCCTAAATTTTGATGCAGGGCGAGGTGGTGCGGGCGGTGTGGCTCGCTCCTCTACGGCCCTTGGGGGTGTCAGACCCCTTGATGATGGAGTGCTTGTCCCTGCGAGATGGAGTCGGGTTTGCTTGTCTTCGAGGATTCCCGCATGTGATTATGGAAGTCGACTGTTTGGAGCTAGTGAAGCTCTGGCAAACTCCCCACAATGCTCGTTCTATTGTGGCTCCTTTACTTCTAGAAATAGGAGAGCTATGTAATACCTTTAGTTCTTTTGATGTTCAGCATGTAAATCGGTCGGCGAACCTCCCGGCGCATCTGTGTGCTAAGCATGCTTGCACTTGAATGTTACGAAAAGCTGGCTCGATGAAACTCCCAGCTTCTTGGTGACTAGCCTGATGGCTTACTGTCCCAAGAATGCGTATATTGAATAAAAGCTCTCTGATTTCCCCGCAAAAAAATGCTTATATTTAAAAGGGAGGGAGTAGTTTCGAAAGCTAATATTTATAGCTCCATATCTTGGCAGAGAAAATGGCTTTCGCACTTGCTCTTCATATGTAATCTTCTTTGCACCTGTACGTCATCCACTCAATTGAATGAAATTATTCAAAATAAGAACCTCTAAGTTGATGTTGATGGCCCCGAGCCTTCTATTTACGAGCACTCCTTATTTACCATGATATGTTTTCAAAAACAGATAGAGTTCGCTTGTTACATCCTGCTACGATTTTGTGTATATTGCCTCCAAGCTGCAATGTACTATAGCAGCTTGCGTAACTTTGTTCTTAAGCTATATTAGAGTACTCTGCTAATTAGCACATGCCTCCTTCCTAAGAAACTGACATAGGAAGGATTCCTGTTACATCAACTGCCGTTGCTTCCAATTTCTAACTAAATACATGTATGCAGATCTGGTCTTGCTTGGGTGATACACCTGGAGTTGGATGGCGAATGTTCAAGATTGTGCTCATGTAGTTTGCTATTTGCTTGGGCCATACACCTGATGTATTTGTTTCGTACGGTCTATAACATATATCATGGAATGAACGCTGAATGTATGTGGTTCCTGTGACATGTATTTGTGGAATGATAAACATCAAAACTATCTGTTTTGCACGGTTCAACTTCCCTGTAAGAGCTACCAAGGAGATCGTTTTGTTTATCTGTAATAATCAGATAATTGTTTGACAGTGCAGAGCATGAGGTTGTCTATCTTGGCCGAGTGAATTGCAAAAAACACAGGCAAGGTTCGCAGGAACCACACATCTACGTAATTGTGCCAAAAAGCACTAATTTTTTTCATATTTTTTTGCAAAAAACACTAATTGCTCGTTTGGACCGTTTTAAGTGCGTTTATGACATGGGGGCCCACATCCGTCGACGTGGCAGCATTGTTCAGACGGCAGAGCCGTTAGACGGCGTTACACGGCGCGCGCGCACCGGTTCAAGCCGCTCGGATCAAACACCCCTGAAGCGGTGCAGGCCCACCCCCAGCCCTCATTCTCTCTCGGCCTTCTCCCTCTCTCTGCTCCTGCTCGTTCGCCGCCGCCGCCACCTCCCACATCTCCGACCGCCGTCGCCGCCGCGTCGCCATGGTGTCCTGGTCTGATGACGACAGCAGCGAGAACTCTCACCAGTACGCTGACTCAACTTCAGACAAGGGCATCATCAAGGTGAGTTGCTCGAGCTCGAGCTAGGGTTAGGGTTAGGGTTTGGATTTGGGGATTTTTCTGTTGAGCTTGATCTGAAGTTTTGTTACAAATGGTTGGCTTTCCTTTGCACCTGCAGATCCCTGATACCATGGATGACTCCGATTTCAAGCTGCAGGCAAGTTATGAGAGGTTGGTTGAAGATGTCAATGGCATCTTGGATGCCCAGGAGTAGAGGGCTCAGATGCAGAGAGGTCAGATGCAGAAGAAACCTGATGAGAGCAAGCTGCAGGAGAAGTATGACATGCTCAAGAACCAGACAGTTGCTCAAGCCAATGTCATTAGGAACATGAAGTTGAAGCTTGCTGAAGAGAAGATGAAGTTGCAGGCCCGCATTAATGAGCTTGAGAAGGTTGTGGAGCAGACCAAGGTGAAGTTGAATGGCATCAACGCCATCTTAGATGAATGAGCAGTATAATGTAATATGCTGCTTTTTAGTACCACCAGCATGGTTATGGGATGATGAGTACTATCATTATGATTATGTAATGAGTACTATTAGATGAATGATCTAGTAATATCTGAATTATGGTTATGTAATGCACCTATTTAGCATTAAGCACTATCGTGTAATAATGTACTTATTAGTTATGGTTATGTATGGATCTTCCAATTATGCTGAATTTGATGTTGTTGGTTGGTTTTGTCGATGCCGAGAGACCCTAGACTCACTTGGGTGGTTTTGTCGATGCCGAGAGACCCTAGAATCAATTGGGTGGTTTTGTCGATGCCAAGAGACCCTAGAATCACTTGGTGGTTTTGTCGACACCGAGGGACCCTAGAATCACTTTGGTGGGTTTTTGGACGCCGAGAGACCCTAGAATCACTTGGGTGGTTTTGTCGACGCCGAGGGACCCTAGAATCACTTTGGTGGGTTTTTCAACATCGAGGGACCCTAGAATCACTTTGGTGGGTTTTTCGACGTTGAGGGACCCTAGAATCATAGTAAGCATCATCATCACCATGTAGCATAATAAACAACTAGAATCACCAGCATCACAACCAACAAACTCAACATCTAGTCCATCCAAAGACAACATTTAACATAAACATCCAAGACAACCAACATTGTCAGATTCTCACATCCATCCAAGGCAACATTTAAGATAAACATCCAAGACATTTAACATAGGTTCTCACAGCCAACAAAAGCATCATAGGTTCAAAGCCAACAAAGGCATCGTCTAGTTCAATGCCAACAAAGGCAACATGTAGTACAAAGCCAACATAGGCATAATCTAGCTAGTTCAAAGCCAACAATGGCATAATCTAGTTCAAAGCCAACAATGGCATCACAGGTTCTCACAGCCAACACAAAGGCATCACAAGCCTGTTGGGGAACGTAGTAGAAATTCAAAATTTTCCTATGAGTCACCAAGATCTATCTATGGAGAGACTAGCAACGAGAGAGAGGGGAGTGCATCTACATACCCTTGTAGATCGCTAAGCGGAAGCGTTCAAGAGAACGGGGTTGAAGGAGTCGTACTCATCGTGATCCAAATCACCGGAGATCCTAGTGCCGAACGGACGGCACCTCCGCGTTCAACACACGTACAGCCCGGGGACGTCTCCTCCTTCTTGATCCAGCAAGGGGAGAGGAGAAGTTGAGGGAGAGCTCCGGCAGCATGACGGCGTGGTGGTGGAGCTTGCAGTTCTCCGGCAGGGCTTCGCCAAGCACTACGGAGGAGGAGGAGGTGTTGGGAAGGGAGAGGGCTGCGCCAGGGGCAAGGGTGAAGCTCCCATGCGCCTCCCCACTATATATAGGGGTGGAGGGGCTGGTTTCTTGCCCTCCAAGTCCATTGGGGCGTTGGCAAAGGTGGGAGGAAAGAAATCCCATCATTTCCTTCCCCACCGATTGTTATCCCCCCTTTTTAGGGATCTTGATCTTATCCCTTCGGGATATGATCTTATTCCTTCTAAGGGGGGATCTTGATGCGCCTTGACCAAGGGTGTGGGGCCTTGCCCCCACTACCCACGTTCATGTGGGTCCCCCCATGCTGGTGGGCCCCACTCTGGAACCTTCTAGAACCTTCCCGGTATAATACCGAAAAATCCTGAACATTTTCCGGTGGCCAAAATAGGACTTCCCATATATAAATCTTTACCTCCGGACCATTCCGGAACTGCTCGTGACATCCGGGATCTCATCCGCGACTCCGAACAACATTCGGTAACTTCACACCAATTCCCATAACAACTCTAGCGTCACCGAACCTTAAGTGTGTAGACCCTACGGGTTCGGGAATCATGCAGACATGACCGAGACAGCTCTCTGGCCAATAACCAACAACGGGATCTGGATACCCATGTTGGCTCCCACATGTTCCACGATGATCTCATCGGATGAACCACGATGTCAAGTATTCAAGCAATCCCGTATACAATTCCCTTTGTCTAGCGGTATTGTACTTGCCCGAGATTCGATCGTCGGTATGCCAATACCTTGTTCAATCTCGTTACCGGCAAGTCTCTTTACTCGTTCCGTAACACATCATCCCGTGATCAACCCCTTGGTCACATTGTGCACATTATGATGATGTCCTACCGAGTGGGCCCAGAGATACCTTTCCGTCAACCGGAGTGACAAATTCCAGTCTCGATTCGTGCCAACCCAAAAGACACTTTCGGAGATACCTGTAGTGCACCTTTATAGCCACCCAGTTACGTTGTGACGTTTGGTACACCCAAAGCATTCCTACGGTATCCGGGAGTTGCACAATCTCATGGTCTAAGGAAATGATACTTGACATTAGAAAAGCTTTAGCATACGAACTATACGATCTTTGTGCTAGGCTTAGGATTGGGTCTTGTCCATCACATCATTCTCCTAATGATGTGATCCCATTATCAACGACATCCAATGTCCATGGTCAGGAAACCGTAACCATCTATTGATCAACAAGCTAGTCATCTAGAGGCTTACTAGGGACTTGGTGTTGTCTATGTACCCACACATGTATCTGAGTTTCCTATCAATACAATTATAGCATGGATAATAAACGATTATCATGAATAAGGAAATATAATAATAATAACTAATTTATTATTGCCTTTAGGGCATATTTCCAAAAGTCTCCCACTTGCACTAGAGTCAATAATCTAGTTCACATCGCCATGTGATTAACATTGACAGGTCACATCGCCATGTGACCAACATCCAAAGAGTTTACTAGTGTTACTAAACTAGTTCACATCACCATGTGATTAAGACTCAATGAGTTCTGGGGTTTGATCATGTTTTGCTTTTGAGAGAGGTTTTAGTCAACGGGTCTGCAACATTCAGATCCGTATGTATTTCGCAATTCTCTATGTCATATTGTAAATGATGCTTCCACGCTCCACTTGGAGCTATTCCAAATGGTTGCTCCACTATACGTATTTGGTTTTCTACTCAGAGTCATTCGGACAAGTGTTAAAGCTTGCATCGACGTAACCCTTTACGCCGAACTCTTTATCACCTCCATAATCGAGAAACATGTCCTTTATTTACTCCAAGGACAATTTTGACCGCTGTCCAATGATCCATTCCTGGATCATTCTTGTACCCCTTGACTGACTCATGGCAAGGCACACTTTCGGTGTGGTACACATCATAGCATACTATAGAGCCTACGTCTGAAGCATAGGGGACGACCTTCGTCCTTTCTCTCTCTCCTGCCATTGTCGAGCTTTAACTCTTAACTTCATACCTTACAACTTAGGCAAGAACTCCTTCTTTGACTGATCCATCTTGAACACCTTCAAGATCATGTCAAGGTATGTGCTCATTTGAAAGTACCATTTAGCGTTTTTGATCTATCCTCATAGATCTTGATGCTCAATGTTCAAGCAGCTTATTCCAGGTTTTCTATTGAAAAACACTTTTCAAATAGCCCTATATGCTTTCCAGAAATTCTACATCATTTCTGATCAACAATATGTCAACAACATATACTCATCAGAAATTATATAGTGCTCCCACTCACTTCTTTGGAAATACAAGTTTCTCATAAACTTTGTATAAACCCAAAATCTTTGATCATCTCATCAAAGCGTACATTCCAACTCCGAGATTCTTACTCCAGTCCTTAGAAGGATTGCTGGAGCTTTGCATACTTGTTAGCGTTCTTCAGGATTGACAAAACCTTCTGGTTGTATCACATACAACCTTTCCTCAAGGATATCGTCGAGGAAACAATGTTTTGACATCCTATCTGCAAGATTTCATAAATCATGCAGTAATTGCTAATATAATTCCAACAAACTCTTAGCATCGCTATGAGTGAGAAAGTCTCATTGTAGTCAACTCCTTGAACTTGTCGGAAAATATCTTAACGACAAGTCAAGCTTTCTTAATGGCGATACTTACCATCATTGTCTGTCTTCCTTTTAAAATCCATCTGTACCCAACGGCCTTACGACCATCAAGTATTTCTTCCAAAGTCATGGATCATCTCTCGGATTTTATGGCCTCGAGCCATTCGTCGGAATCCGGGCCCACCATCGCTTCTCCATAGCTCGTAGGTTCATTGTTGTCCAGCAACATGACCTCTAAGACAGGATTGCGTACCACTCTGAAGTAGTACGCGTCCTTGTCGACCTACAAGGTCCGGTAGTGACTTGATCCGAAGCATCATGATCACTATCATCAGCTTCCACTTCAATTGGTGTAGGTGCCACATGAACAACTTCCTGTGCCCTGCTACTCACTGGTTGAAGTGATGGTTCAATAAACTCATCAAGTCTCCACCATCCTCCCAGTCAATTCTTTCGAGAGAAACTTTTCCTCGAGAAAGGACCTGTTTCTAGAAACAATTACTTTTGCTTTCGGATCTGAGTAGGAGGTATACCCAACTGTTTTGGGTGTCCTATGAAGATGCATTTTTATCCGCTTTGGGTTCGCTCATCAACCTAAAACTTTTTCACATAAGCATCGCAGCCCCAAACTTTTAAGAAACGACAACTTAGGTTTCTCCAAACCATAGTTCAAACGGTGTCGTCTCAACGGAATTACGTGGTTCCCTATTAAAGTGAGTGCGGTTGTCTCTAATGCCTAACACATGAACGAGAGTGGTAATTCGATAAGATACATCATGGTACGCACTATATCCAATAGGGTGCAAATATGATGTTCGGATACACCATCACATTATGGTGTTCCAAGCGGTATTAATTGTGAAACAATTTCCACAATGTCTTAATTGCGTGCCAAAGCTCGTAACTCAGATACTCATATCTATGATCATATCATAGACATTTTATCCTCTTGTCACGATGATCTTCAACTTCACTCTGAAATTACTTGAACCATTCAATAATTCAGACTTGTGTTTCATCAAGTAAATATACTCAGTATCTACTTAAATCATCCGTGAAGTAAGAACATAACGATATTCACTGCATGCCTCAGCACTCATTGGACTGCACACATCAAAATGTGTTACTTCCAACAAGTTGCTATCTTGTTCCATTTTACTGAAAATGAGGCTTTTCAGTCATCTTGCCCATGTGGTATGATTTGCATTTCTCAAGCGATTCAAAATCAAGTGAGTCCAAACGATCCATCTGCATGGAGTTTCTTCATGCGTATACAATAGACATGGCTCGCATGTCTCAAACTTTTCAAAAACTAGTGAGTCCAAAGATCCATCAACATGGAGCTTCTTCATGCGTTTTATACCAATATGACTTACATGGCAGTGCCACAAGTAAGTGGTACTATCATTACTATCTTATATCTTTTGGCATGAAAATGTGTATCACTACGATCGAGATTCAATGAACCATTCTTTTTTGGTGCAAGACCATTGAAGGTATTATTCAAATAAATAGAGTAACCATTATTCTCCTTACATGAATAACCGTATTGCGATAGACATAATCCAATCATGTCTATGCTCAACGCAAACACCAAATAACAATTATTCAGGTTTAACACCAATCTCGATGGTAGACGGAGCAGGCGATGCTTGATCACATCAACCTTGGAAACACTTCCAACACACATCGTCATCTCACCTTTAGCTAGTATCCATTTATTCCGTAGCTCTTTTAATTCGAGTTACTAACACTTAGCAACCGAACCGGTATCTAATACCCTGGTGCTACTAGGAGTACTAGTAAAGTACACATTAACATAATGTATATCCAATATACTTCTATCGACCTCGCCAGCCTTCTCATCTACCAAGTATCTAGGGTAATTCTGCTCCAGTGGCTGTTCCCCTTATTACAGAAGCACTTAGTCTCGGGTTTGGGTTCAACCTTGGGTTTCTTCACTGGAGCAGCAACTGATTTGCTGTTTCATGAAGTACCCCTTCTTGCCCTTGCCCTTCTTAAAACTAGTGGTTTCACTAACCATCAACAATTGATGCTCCTTCTTGATTTCTACATTCGCAGTGTCGAACATTACGAATAGATCAAGGATCATTATATCTATCCCTGTTATGTTATAGTTCATCACGAAGCTCTAGTAGCTTGGTGGCAATGTCTTTGGAGAAACATCACTATCTCATCTGGAAGATCAACTCCCACTCGATTCAAGTGATTGTTGTACTCAGACAATCTGAGCACAAGCTCAAGATTGAGCTTTTCTCCCTTATTATGCAGGCTAAGAAAATCATCGGAGGTCTTATACCTCTTGACGTGGGCACGAGCCTGAAATCCCAATTTCAGCCCTCGAAACATCTCATATGTTCTGCGGCATTTCAAAAATGTCTTCGGTGCCTCAATTCTAAACCATTTAACATTACCGAACTATCATGTAGTCATCAAAACGTGTATGTCAGATGTTCGCAACATCCACAGACCACGTTCGAGGTCCAGCACACCGAGCGGTGCATTAAGGACATAAGCCTTCTACTGTCCGCATAATTGCTACTGTCAACTTTCAACTATATTTTCTCTAGGAACATATCTAAAACAGTACAACTAAAGCGTGAGCTACGGCATAATTTGCAAAAACCTTTTGACTATGTTCAGGATAAACAAGTTCATCTTATGAACTCCCACTCAGATAGACATCCCTTTAGTCATCTAAGTGATTACATGATCCGAATCAACTAGGCCGTGTCCGATCATCACGTGAGACGGGCTAGTCATCATCGGTGAACATCTTCATGTTGATCGTATCTACTATACGACTCATGCTCGACCTTTCGGTCTCTTGTGTTCCGAGGCCATGTATGTACATGCTAGGCTCGTCAAGTCAACCTAAGTGTTTTGCGTGTGTAAATCTGGCTTACACCCGTTGTATGTGAACGTTAGAATCTATCACACCCGATCATCATGTGGTGCTTCGAAACGACGAACTTTCGCAACGGTGCACAGTTAGGGGGGACACTTTCTTGAAATTTTAATGAGGGATCATCTTATTTACTACCGTCGTTCTAAGCAAATAAGATGCATAAACATGATAAACATCACATGCAATCAAAAAGTGACATGATATGGCCAATATCATTTTGCTCCTTTTGATCTCCATCTTCATGGCTCCACGATCATCATCGTCACCGGCATGACACCATGATCTCCATCATCGTGTCTCCATGAAGTTGTCTCTCCAACTTATTACTTCTACTCCTATGGCTAATGGTTTTAGCGATAAAGTAAAGTAATTACATGGCGTTGTTCAATGACACACATGTCATACAATAAATAAAGACAACTACTATGGCTCCTGCCGGTTGTCATACTCATCGACATGCAAGTCGTGATTCCTATTACAAGAACATGATCAATCTCATACATCACATATCATTCATCACATTCTTTTTGGCCATATCACATCACATAGCATACCCTGCAAAAACAAGTTAGACGCCCTCTAATTGTTGTTTGCATGTTTTACGTGGCTGCTATGGGTTTCTAGCAAGAACGTTTCTTACCTACGCAAAACCACAACGTGATATGTAAATTGCTATTTACCCTTCATAAGGACCCTTTTCATCGAATCCGATCCGACTAAAGTGGGAGAGACTGGCACCCGCTAGCCACCTTATGCAACAAGTGCATGTCAATCGGTGGAACCTATCTCACGTAAGAGTACGTGTAAGGTCGGTCCGGGCCGCTTCATCCCACAATACCGTCGAAACAAGATTGGACTAGTAACGGTAAGCATATTGAACAAAATCAACGCCCACAACTACTTTGTGTTTTACTCGTGCAAAGAATCTACGCAATAGACCTAGCTCATGATGCCACTGTTGGGGAACGTAGCAGAAATTCAAAATTTTCCTACGAGTCACCAAGATCTATCTATGGAGAGACTAGCAACGAGAGAGAGGGGAGTGCATCTACATACCCTTGTAGATCTCTAAGCGGAAGTGTTCAAGAGAACGGGGTTGAAGGAGTCGTACTCATCGTGATCCAAATCACCGGAGATCCTAGTGACGGACGGACGTCACCTCCGCGTTCAACACACGTACAGCCCGGGGACGTCTCCTCCTTATTGATCCAGCAAGGGGAGAGGAGAAGTTGAGGGAGAGCTCCGGCAGCATGACGGCGTGGTGGTGGAGCTTGCAGTTCTCCGGCAGGGCTTCGCCAAGCACTACGGAGGAGGAGGAGGTGTTGGGGAGGGAGAGGGCTGCGCCAGGGGCAAGGGTGAAGCTCCCATGCGCCTCCCACTATATATAGGGGTGGAGGGGGCTGGTTTCTTGCCCTCCAAGTCCATTGGGGCGTTGGCAAAGGTGGGAGGAAAGAAATCCCATCATTTCCTTCCCCACCGATTGTTATCCCCCTTTTTAGGTATCTTGATCTTATCCCTTCGGGATATGATCTTATTCCTTCTAAGGGGGGATCTTGATGCGCCTTGACCAAGGGTGTGGGGCCTTGCCCCCACTACCCACGTTCATGTGGGTCCCCCCATGCTGGTGGGCCCCACTTCGGAACCTTCTAGAACCTTCCCGGTATAATACCGAAAAATCATGAACATTTTCCGGTGGCCAAAATAGGACTTCTCATATATAAATCTTTACCTCCGGACCATTCCGGAACTGCTCGTGACGTCCGGGATCTCATCCGGGACTCCTAACAACATTCGGTAACTGCACACCAATTCCCATAACAACTCTAGCGTCACCGAACCTTAAGTGTGTAGACCCTACGGGTTCGGGAATCATGCAGACATGACCGAGACAGCTCTCTGGCCAATAACCAACAGCGGGATCTGGATACCCATGTTGGCTCCCCACATGTTCCACGATGATCTCATCGGATGAACCGCGATGTCAAGGATTCAAGCAATCCCGTATACAATTCCCTTTGTCTAGCGGTATTGTACTTGCCCGAGATTCGATCGTCGGTATGCCAATACCTTGTTCAATCTCGTTACCGGCAAGTCTCTTTACTCGTTCCGTAACACATCATCCCGTGATCAACCCCTTGGTCACATTGTGCACATTATGATGATGTCCTACCGAGTGGGCCCAGAGATACCTTTCCGTCAACCGGAGTGACAAATTCCAGTCTCGATTCGTGCCAACCCAACAGACACTTTCGGAGATACCTGTAGTGCACCTTTATAGCCACCCAGTTATGTTGTGATGTTTGGTACACCCAAAGCATTCCTACAGTATCCGGGAGTTGCACAATCTCATGGTCTAAGGAAATGATACTTGACATTAGAAAAGCTTTAGCATACGAACTATACGATCTTTGTGCTAGGCTTAGGATTGGGTCTTGTCCATCACATCATTCTCCTAATGATGTGATCCCGTTATCAACGACATCCAACGTCCATGGTCAGGAAACCGTAACCATCTATTGATCAACGAGCTAGTCATCTAGAGGCTTACTAGGGACTTGGTGTTGTCTATGTACCCACACATGTATCTGAGTTTCCTATCAATACAATTATAGCATGGATAATAAACGATTATCATGAACAAGGAAATATAATAATAATAACTAATTTATTATTGCCTCTAGGGCATATTTCCAAAAAAGCCAACAAAGACAAATGCATCTAGTTACCATAAGCATAGAAGTACTCTTTCAACTTGTATGAAACAGTCCTTTTTCTTCCACTCTGTCTTGGAGCTTGAAAAGTTGACCTGTTTCCTGCAGTAGAGGTAGAGGTTGTACCAGCAGTGGTAGCTTTCTTCCTGGGAGACCTCCTTGGAGGAGCAGCAGGTGTAGTGGCAACAGGTGTAGCTTTCTTCCTAGGAGACCTCCTTGGAGGAACAGAAGGTGTAGTGGCAGCAGGTGTAGGAGCAGTAGTTGATGGAGATGGCCTCTTCCTTGGTGGTGCAGCAGTAGATGAAGATGACCTCTTCCTTGGTGGTGCAGCAGCTGTAGATGCATTTGTTGTTGAAGTAGAAGCCTGTGACCTATTTGGCTGCATTTCAAAAACAATTATGGATTGTGAGTTACAATGGAGATAAAATGAATTGAGGTGCTACACTAACTAACCTGATGCTGGTTTATTCTCATAGCAAGAGCTGGCTTGAGGGGCTTGGAGCAAACATTGTATCTATGCCCTACAAGTTTGCAGTTGTTGCAAGTAATAGATGCCATCCTAGATGTGTCTCTTAGTGCTGGCTTCTCAAATTGGTTTTTCCTCCTTTTTGTTTGTTGCTTCCCAACCTTGTCTTTGAATACTAGAGGCTCTATGTCCTGAGTTCTTGTCCTTGGCCACAGGTTTGGACCAGGAACAAGAAATATGATATGTGCAAATGCTTTTTTATACATTTTCTTTTTGAAGAAATCAGCCACAAAGTCCTCAGGCTGCATCTTAGCTTTCGCTATTGCAGAAACTGCATGATTGCAAGGCATAGCAGTCATATCCCATTTCCTGCATCCACATGTTATGTCCAGCAAGTTCACTGAGTAGGTGTTTTATCCACTAGTAACTTGGTAAATGTTAGGACCAGCCATCAAAGTCTGGCACCACCTTTAGTAGTACTTTGTCTCCTCTAACATTTCAGCATAGGTAGGACAATCTCCCAATTTGCTGTCTCTGTCTTACTTCTATTCTTGTTAAATTTAACCATCAGTTTTGTCCTAATTCCTTCTATCATGGTCACTATTGGCTTGCCTCTGACATCTAATATCATTTTGTTAAATACCTCACTGATGTTGTTCACAACCAGGTCAGTTTTGCAAGTAAAATCCATAGCATGCCTAGCCCAAGTATGAACAGGTATTTTGTGAAGCCATGTCCAAGCAGCCTTACAATCTCTTTTCAAAGCATTCATTGCATCAAGGTATTCATTCTCAGTATAAGAGTAGCTAGCTGCATCCATGTGTTTCTTTAATTCATCACCTCTAAAACCAGCAGTTTGGAAATTCTGATAGATATGTCTAAGGCAGAATCTTTGTGGACAATAGGGGAAAACATGGTTTATTGCACTTAAAAGCCCCTGTTTGAATCAATAGGAAATAAAGCTAAGTAGTGGTCCTATGAAATAAAGCTAGAGCAATGTGCATATGAAACAATGGCAATAGTGTATAACTATGAGAAGAGAAGTTTACCTTCTGCCTATCAGAGATGATGGTATAATAACCAAACTTCCCACTTTCTCCACCAAGTGCATCTTTAAGCTGTGTTAAGAACCAGGTCCAGCTGTCTTTGTCCTCTTTGTCAACAACTCCAAATGCTATAGGGTAGATATTATTGTTTCCATCCCTTCTTGTTGCAGCAAGGATCTTGTTGACCTGTTGATAGCTTGATAAAACAACCATCTACCCCTGCAAAGCTTACAATTGTGAGAAGATAGTGTATGTAATGTGAGCACATAAACAATTCACAAGTTAGTAAATACAATGTACCTATAAATGGCCTGCATCCATTCAAAAACCCTTCTTTGCAAGCACTTAGACAGAAAAAGAGGCCATGAAACCTAGGGTTTTTTTCTTGGGTGCTCTGGTAGATGCCTAGTAGTCACAACACATCTAGAGCCTGGGTTTGTATCCAACACAGCCTGCAAATAATCTCTTATTCTAGTGTATTGTCCTCTCTGATCTCCTTGGACAACCTTCAATGCTTGCTTCCTAGCCCTGTAGGCCATATGGGTGGAGATCTCTACTCCATATTTCTTCTTCAGTGTCTGCATTATTGTGATAACTGGTGTGCCAATATCAACTCTCATCATTGCCTTGCACTGGTGTTCTCTCCTACTGCTGGGCATGTGTGCACAAATTTTTCCTTCCTTATGCAAAAAGTAGTCTCATTTGCAACAACAGAAGCTGCAATAAAGAAAGGGCATTTTGCATTTGTGCACAAAACTATGATGCTGTCATTGCACTTTCTGTGGAACTCATAATTCCTATTTTGAGTTATGTGCAATGTCTGAATTGCTCTCCTAAACTGATACACATTGAGAAACAAAGTTTTCTGCAAAACTGCTCCTCTGGGTTCTCTCTCTCCTCATTGTACCAGTTCCTTGGCAAAGATCTCACTGATCTGCTCTTCCTTCCATTGGGCAGAACAAAATATAGTTCCACAGCTCCATCATCATATTCCTGCTTCAAAATACCAAGATCGGCCTCCTCATCTGATGATGGTGCCCAAACATCCTCAAATCTCTGTTCCAAGCTAGAATGTGACCTCTATGCTGGCCCTTTTCTAGCTTTCTTCTTCTTTGTAGGCTCCTCTTGCTGCCCCACCTGCTCATCTTGCTCCACCTGCTCCTCTTGGTGCACCTGCTCCTCTTGCTCCACCTCCACATGTTGCCCTTCCTCATCTTCCTCATACACTTCATCAACATCAATGTCTCCATCAAAATGAATGAGTGGATCCTATCTTTGCCTCTTCATCTCATTAAACCTATGAAGATAGTCCTCATCTGCATCCAGATCTGAATCATCTTCAGTTAGAAGAATTGGTAGCTTCTGCTTAACCTTATTTACATGCTCAGCTGCAATCTTATGTTTCCTAAATTTGGCAATCTTTGTTCTCCTCTTCACCTCCATTAATGTCTCCAGTTCATCCTGATCTGCTGCATTGCATTGATCCATGGCAGCATCTGTATCCATATCATGATTTGTGCTCTGTTGTGTGGGGTAGAATTGCAGTGGCTCTGCCTGACTCTGTATTTTACTTTTTGGTGGTGATCTTAAGAGAACACCAGAAGGATTTACTACATACACAGGTTTCTCTCCTAATTGGCTCAAAGGAACCTGCTCCACATACAAATAGCCTGAGTTCAAATATGCAGGTCTTGGATCAGTGCCCCTAACCACTGTCAAGTTCACTACATTCTGATCTTTGTTAGCAATATGGTCAAGCATTTCATCTACCTTACCCCTCTGTCTCTATTAGGGCTACTAAATTATAATATGTTATGTCTGAAATGCATACTGATCTCTCCAAGTTGTCTCTGTCATGGAAGTGCATTCTAACTTCCCAAACATCATCATTCAAACTACACACAAATAATTATAATAGCTTTAATTAATAGAGCACTAAGTACTGTAAATAACAGAGCACCAATGTACTATAAATAAAAATGCCTAATTCCTAAAACGGAGCACTCAAATAGTGTAATCAACAGATCACTAAACTACATCATTAATAGTGACGACAAATCAACCACAACTAAATCACAATTAAGAGAGCACCAATTAACAGTGCCAAAAAACCTAACCCTAACCCTATTATCGATCTACAGGAAGAGGGAAGAGGGAAGAGGGAACTCACTAAACGCCGCCAAATGACGAGGCAATCCGGTGGCTCTCCGTCGGATTCTCCTTCACTGCCCTGGCCCAAGATCTTGCCGCCGCATATTCGAGACAGTGCTGGGGGCTGTGGCTGGGGCTGCTCGTATCCGACGGCCCGCTAGGGTTTGAGCTCCCGCATATATCTCCCACCGGTGGACCATCGTCTCCAACGCCGGCAGACCCGCCGCAGTCGCCGCCTGCGCCGCCAGCCGTCGCCATGACTGAGAGGAGAGAGTGCGGGGGAGGAAAAGAGAGGGAAAGGAGCGGACCGGGCGGGGAACGACTCGAAGACTAGTGGCCCGGCTCGAACCGGTGAGCGCGCGCCGTGTAACGCCGTCTGAACAGTGCTGCCACGTCGACGGATGCGGGCCCCCCATGCCATAAACGCACTTAAAACGGTCCACACGAGCAGCCAGTGTTTTTTGCAAAAACATTATGAAAAAATTAGTGTTTTTTGGCACAATTCCGTAAATGTGTGGTTCCTGTAAACCTTGCCTGAAGTGTCGATGTTTTTTGCAATTCACTCATCTTGGCCGTTGTTGTTTTGATATGGAGCACCGCTACGGCGCAAATATTTGCTTTTCAAATTCAGAATAGGTAAAGTTGTCAGTGAGTGTCATCTCTTTTCCAATTTTCTGTGCTTGCGGTAGGCTGATGTTGCTATTTCTTACAGGTCAGCGGCTGGCATGGTGGCTCATCCCGACGGTGCTGCAGCCCGTCGGTTCTTGACCAGACTAATGCAACGTCCATGGTGATTGAGTCCGTGCAGCCTTCGACAAGCCTTTGTTCGTCCATGGCACAGACCCAGGCTCACATCATCTGCAGGCTGCAGAGGTGGTTGTTGAGGCCGTGCAGCCTTCCACAAGCCCTTGTGCATCCGAAGCACTGGCTGGTGCCTGCAGTTCTACACTATTCTCGTCTGGGCTTGGCCATGGGCTGAACTGAGGCCTCGAGAGGGAGCAACTACAAATACACAGGATGTGTCAACGAACAACTTGACTAGGAACCGTATGGCTTCAACCTCCAGTGCTCATGTCTCTTCTTCCTCTCGTGCTCCTCTCCTCTCCTGTAATGGCTAGAACTTGGTGAATCCATTGCTTGTAATCCCAATTGATGAGCAATAGATCCCTGTGAGAGGTGTGCTACTAACAGCCAGACTCACATCACCCTCGGTGGTTCCTAGTCCCTGTGCAGGTCGGGTGATAGCATGCAAATGCACACCCCTCGAGCGCTCCCCCAGCCGTATAGCATAGCATATGGGCCGGCCCATATGCGCTTTTCTTGTGTCCTCCCGCGGTTTTGGGATGGTTTTAGAACCTTCCCTAAATTATTTTTTCTTTTCTATATATTTTTCTTTCGGTTTTTTGGCTATCTTATTTCCTTCTTTTTCTTTTATTATTTTTTAATTTATTGATTTTTTCGTGAACATTTTTTAAAAACTGTTATTTGGGGATTCAGAGGAGAACATAATCCACCGGTCTTCGGCTCAGATCCGTAATATTTGAGTGGGGAGAGGGAGGGGTGAAATGAGGGGTGCCTTGGATGGGGAAAGAAATGGAGAGGATGAAGAAGAATAGTCCGCTCGGGCTGGCTAGTGGTGGCCTTATGGGAAAGGGTTGCTTGGAGTGCGGTTGGGGAGGCTTTTGATCAGAATTGGAACCTGCTCTCGGCTTCGGATCTTCGTGTTATTCTTGTCGCTCATAGGGGCGGTTTTGGGCATGTGCTGTGGAGATGCGTGGGTGCCTTGCTGTGGGCCATCTGGACTACACGCAACAAGATGACTATTGAGCACAAATTTCCTTCTCATCCGGCTGACATTATTTTCAAATGCCACTTGTTCTTTCAGACATGGACACACCATTGGGGAAACGGCGTGATGCGGACCGGATGACGGAGGCTATGGAGCGGATCCGTTTGATCCAGTTGGCGCCCGCCACTAGCTTGCCGCTGGATGCAATCTTTTGGATTGGCCGTTTGCGAGCTGCTGCTTATTTCCCTTATCTTGGAGGCTTTGGCATGTGGCATGTAATATACCTTGGCTACAGCCGCTTTACTTTCTGTTGTTCTGTGTTGAACTTGTTGGATTATGCCTGTTTGTGGGCTTTATTAATTTAAAGCCGGACGCCTCCGGCGTCTTCGTTCTAAAAAAAAGGTATGGCGCCCTATGTCAGGTCGTCGTGCTTCTGACCATGGCGCACTAGACCGGGGCGTCATACATCGAAGACCAACCTGACGTGGCAGTCAGCGCTGACTAGTATGGCGCCCTTGACCAAGGCGTTATGTAGTCTAGCTTGGCGCCCCGGGGGCAGGCGTCATGCAGGAAGGGTCATGATTTTTTGTTTTGTTTTTGAAAATGGGTTCATTTTGTGCTGAACTTTGCCAAAAGGGCCAATTTTCATCATTTTTCACATTAAGCTGCTCCCTGGGCCTTCGGCTCTGCGGTCGCACAGACCCATAGAAGGTCAGAAGCCACAGGGAGTTCGCGGGAAGCCACAAATCTGATTTCTGCATTGCTACCGTTTGCAGCGACACGAATGCTGACGACGAGCACAATCCAGAAGCAGCAGGAGCCAGGAGCGATCGCCGACGACTCGCTGCAGCCCGCAAGCCAAAAGGTTTATTTGCCCACTTCCCACCTAAAATATGAGAAAGGATAATCAACTTATATTTTGGCTAGTCATAATACTGTAGCCAAGTCATTCCAATATACTCACACTAGTGATAAAAAACTCAAATACTTATTGTTAAATTTTCAGTAGCCCTTGAAGCAAAGCATAACTCGCATGCCCCTAGGGAAATAGATTGGGAGGAATACACCATTCCTCATTCCCGAGCGACACACATAAGGTAGTCAATCAAAAATAAATCATGCTCAGACTTCATCATAAAACCATAGGCTATCGCTTTCATGTATAAGGGCTCACAAACCTTGACATCCATATTAATACTAAACAACACTTTTGGGGTTCAAACAATACATATATAGGACAAGCTCAGGCATCATTAGAGTTTTATTGGTATGTTCCATGATTTCTAATGCAAATAACTGTTTAAAACTCTATGAGAAAATTTACAACTATGAATTACTGATTCTTGTTGTTTTAAATCCTGTAGGGTCTCTTTTGACTGTTCTGAGTGAGCATTTGGATGCCTAGACTTTTGCTCATGGCTCCAGCTGTCAAGTAAAGCTATTAGCTGCCGTATTCATTTTAAGTTTCTTTTTGTTATCAAATTATGTGTGCCGAATTGCCGATCGTATTGTGTTGGAACTATTGGTTGTTTGACTTTCGATTTATTGTGATTTTTTTATGGTTCACAAATGTAGTACTTACAGTTGCATAATATCTTCTTTAGGTGGGTGGGAAATGGATGACATAGAATCAAGACCATGTAGGGATGTTTTGCCGTTCCCTTGAAGAACTTTGCAACTTCAGATAGACAAATTCATTTGTGTGGATCATCGTTGAATTCAATATCTCCTTCACGGCTACACCCACCTTCCAAATTTTAAAGGGAATCAATATGCGGCGGTGCATGCATGCCATCGATGGGTTTCCCATGTGGACCGGGAGCGCAAACTACACCTTTACTTTTGTCTGTTACCAGTCCAAGTCAGATGTGACGTACTGATAGTTATCTGCCCCGTTTGAATATGAAATTAAGTACTCCATAGCTATACCCCGCAAAAAAAAAAAAAGAGTACTCCATGGCTATGTTTGCGCGTCCACCAAGACCCACTAACCACAAGCCCACAACGATCCAAAAAAAATATAATGAATTATTTGGATGTTGGGACATGAGTAGCAATTTCCTAATATGAACAAACCAAACTGCACCTCATATATAGAATATTCCAGCATATACTAATGCAATGCCGGTTTTGATTACCAGTTTAAACTTAGTTCAGGCATCTCTCTCAGTCGGTAGATGGAATATATTTCTTCTAGGATAAGAGCGAACTAGGAGGACAAACAGAAAGCAAGAAGCAAAGCAGAATGAATTGTCCGAATGAATCGTTTTGCTTGTCACTGGATCTTAGATTCACTTATCGTATATTACGCTACCCCACACGAACAGTTATACGACCCTACAAGACGACTGGTGCGTGCGGGGGCAGCGAACGATTCCTTTCCTCCCCCGGACGAGGGAGACGGCGCCGCACGCCGGAGATCGATGGGATCTCGCCGGAGACTGATTTGTGGAGTCGGGACGGGGTGTGTTTCTCGATGGGGATGACCGATGTGCGTTCGAGGCTATGGACGGGGGAGGAAAGAAACGAATCGTTACATGTTCTACCATTATCCACTTAAAAAAGAACTGCGGTTAATTGCCTAAAACTTCAAGGGGCTTTTCTGCAAAAACGCTGCGACGGTGAACCCGGAGACTCAATCCGTACTTTATTATTAGGGAGAGATACGACCCTACAAGAACAGGTATACGGCTTCGATATACAATGGCATTACACACATATACCAAATCTTTTACAAAACGAAAACACTACGTACATAAATAGATTTCTGAATCTTGGCGCAGATCTGCGCACACAGTCAGCGTGCCCCCTGACCCTGCGTGCCATAAATCCACTCTCCTCCAGTCATCTACTCTGTGGATGCTTGGGTTGGTACTCTCCACTCACAATCAGGACATACTAGATCAACCATAAACAATTCCAAGGCTTGGTTTCTCAAAGAAAGCTAGCAGGCTGGTACGGAGAGAACCGATGTTCCCCTCTGGGTGCTGTTGGATGATAGAAATGCCACCGTGGGTTCGCCGACCATGGGCTGGCGCTCGGTAGGTGCGAGCACATTTTGCTGTGTGTATTTGTTTTCTGTGAAAAAGGTGATGCGACCAAACAACAACCTTGATCCAGCTACCATCATGTTGCCTATAAAAGCACGGCCCCTCGTAGTTCTTACTTCATCAACCCTACTTCTGCGTGCTTGATCATATATAGCACACAAAAGATAAGTTCACCCACGAGCTGCAACATGGCTAGTGCCAACATTATTATCCTTGTTGTCTTGCTCTTCTCCTTGGTGCTCACGCTTCTGCTTCCCACTGCTGCCTGTGCTCGCCATGGTGAGTTCCTCTCCGATCTATATAGATCATGTGTCCTAGTTTGTGTTGTTACTTACCCCGAGTCCCATTGGCATGCAGCTCCAGCAGCTGCGGTGCTTAACGCAAAAGATGGCCTCAACGACACCGGAGGACTACATCATGTGGTGGTCACTGACGCGGGGAAGGCTGGCCCTGTCACGAGCGACAGTGGCGGCTTCTGGCCGGGAACGGCTGAGGCGTGTGTGGCGTCAAGGCACCGGGGCGACACGGCCACCGTGATGCAAGACATGCTCGGGATGGATTACTCTCCGGCGGTGCGCAAGCCCCCGCGTCGCGCAGGCCCCCCGGCGCCGAGGTCTTTGAAATAAAAGACTTGTTGCACAGGCACGCGTAACCGAGTTCTCCTGGTTTAATTCTCCATTCCATAATGTAGCGCACATAGATATTTTACAAGAATTAAACCTTACAAAATTTGACCAATTTTTTGGAGAAAACATTTTTATCTAGAAAACAAAACACATATTATTAGATTTACTATAAGCAGTTCCATATTTTATATATTTGGTATTGTAGATATAAATAGTTTCTCTTTATAAACTTGGTCAAAGTTTGCAATGTTTGGCTTTTCAAAAAATCTATACACATTATATTTTATATGGAACAGAGCGAGTATTTCGGTTGATTGCTCAAATCAACTGGTGTGTCCTCCTGTTCCTGCTGTGTTGATTTTCACTTCACTCCTTTTCCTATTTTTGAGTTGAGTGTGATATTGGTTTCTAAACTTGTGTGCTTTGGTTCAATAAAAGAGCGTCAGCGTGCGAGCTGTGCACGTCGCGCCTTGTCGAGTGCATGCCCGGTGTCGAGCATGCTGGCACTAGGCGGTGTCCTAGTGTTGCAGCCGCTTGCGTCGTGCCCGATTCTAGCTCTGGGATGGCACTACTAGAAAAGAATCATGGTACCTAGCGAGTGGATTGTAATAGACCATGACTCATGCGGTATCCTGGGTCTGTTTGATCTTCTTTACTTGAGCTATTTGTGCCGTGTGCCGGGAGTGATTATGATTATACCATTTCATCTACTTTTAAATTATTAGTTGTCATTAATTATCAACTGGTACAATTCTAGCAATTATCTTTTATTTATACTAGAAGTAAACCCAAACATTAATTAAGTTTGACTGAGTTTTTTGGGGGAAATATTAACATCTATAGTAGAAAATCAATATCACTAGATGAGTCATGAAGTGCATTTCATACTGGATTTATACGATGTTGTAGATGTACATTTTTCATGATAAACTCGGTCATTGAGCCTTGTAACACGCCAAGAGGGATTACATCCATCTATACAAATCTGCTCGGTTTTGAATAACCGATGCAAAAAAAACAGTGTGTTGTCTGAACTTCTTTAGTTGTTCACGGTAATAATGCAGAACAACACACTAAAACCTAACCCAAGAGTGGGTGCACAGTGCCGCACAGTCCCCTCTACAATCCACATTGTAGCCCAAAACCTTCGGATTCCATAATAATATTCATGACTATCACACGGAAAGTTGAGATGTTTTCAAAATAAACCTTCATGTACTTTTGATGTTCATGAATTTTATAAGTGTATGTACATCCTATAAAATTGTTTGTGTATTCACTACAAAAAAAATTGTATAGTTCGTTGGTAAGTACACGTGTGGATTTCGCCAAGAAAAGGTACGTACATAGGATCTTAGACCATGGAACATGTACAAAGAGAGAACCTGGTGCAAGTACAACATACCCAAGGATTATAACCTTTCCCAAATATTAACGTTTTATTTTACATGTTGCAATACAGATCGCCAGTACGAAATAAACACAGATTGTGCGTCATTGATTAACATTGCACCCTAAATAGCATTTTAAATATATCTAACATGTACAATAACATCATATTCAAAATCTACACATTTTTCTAATCAAATTTCATATATAACATGTTAAAATTGGAGTTACGGTTTAAAAGATATGATTATTTAAAAATATATATTTATTTTCAATAGACTGCGGGGTGATCAACACATATATCAGGGGGTTTATGTAAAACTGCAAAATAGCGATTCATTGTGACTTAAATATGGACTGCGGTTAATTAGCGTAAAAGGCATGGGTTTTTGTGTAAAATGTGAAAAATGATTCATTCTCTCTTAAGTATGGACTGTTGGTCAATTAATGAAAAAAGGTAGGGGGTTTTCTACAAAAAGACGCGACGGACGAACAGAAGCGTTATGTGCTTTATTATTACTAGCACATATGCCTGTGCATTGTAACGGGAGAGATGATGCGTCCATTATAATATTCATGAGCACAACCCAACAACATTCCAATGATGTCACCGCCTACGGTAGAGAGGTGCACACTGAGGTCTAATATAAATTCTTATAAATTATACATTAAGAAGCATGCTACACATACAATACTTTTGGTATGAGCTTTGTACGATGATTCTGATCTTAAAGAGCCTAATTTTAAAATATTTTATACCAAAGATATTATTTGTAAGTTGAAGCAATGTTTGAATTTTGCGTCAAGTCATGAAAAAATCGCAATAAAAGAGTTCTGTAAAATGTGTTTTAGGCCATCTCTACAAACGCTTGAAGATCAATAAAAAAATTGTTTGCGTATGAGGGAAACAACCTGAGTTTGTTGCATGCAACTCGACGCTTACGTGGTGCCTCTCACCTTCGTGGTTGCATTATTTTTGCTGCACATCACGGCCGCACGCTCCGCAGCAACACTTATATGTGTGTACCTCCCATGTCCCTCGGTACCAATTCCTTTTTGTTATTTGATGCATGCCACGCCCTTGGTATTAGTACCAATTCCTTCGTGTTATTCTCTTCATCATTTTTCTGAAAAACCCCAATATATTAATTAAGTAAAAGGTTATTATAATCGTTCATTACAAAATTGGCCATGCAGGGCGGAACACTATTAAGAAGAATCCCATCAGATCTACTAATAAAGCTAAACTTCGCAGTTTCGTGAGCCACCCCATTGGCTAGCCGATTGCTTTTCGCAATTTTAAAATTCTTGATCATCCTAGAAATACTTAAGGCTTCTTTCTTCAGATCAACGAGAGGATACCTGTCAAGTTTCTCATTTGCAAGGAAAAAAGAACAAAAGCACAATCGGTCTCCAAAATAATGGACTGGTGAAGAGTGATACCGATATAAAGGCCTGCCAGGCATGCACGCAGTTTAGCTTTATTATATATGTCCATTGAAACCGATCATTCATACTTAATTTAGCGCCAAAACCTCACATGAAATTAATATAAGGCACATGTAAGCCCACCTTTGTTTTCTTATTCTCGAGGTGTTTTTCTTTTTAGAGGACCGGCTTGCTTATTTTCCAGACAACTCATACACGTACGTAAAACTTGTGGAATTTGATGCAAAAAACCAAGGT
This sequence comes from Triticum dicoccoides, assembly GCF_002162155.2. Lineage (NCBI taxonomy): Eukaryota > Viridiplantae > Streptophyta > Magnoliopsida > Poales > Poaceae > Triticum > Triticum dicoccoides. The sequence continues at coordinate 713,723,017 of NC_041389.1, read as the reverse complement.
GAGACTATTTTATTGGATAGTGAACCCGAGGTTCTCGCACTAGCATTTCCCAGCTCCATTGGTTGCCACCTTCTAAACGGTGGTGGAGAACTCGGGTTCAAGACCACATGAATAAATTAATTTTTTATGCGGTGGAATTCTTTATCAGACAATAACCTTGGGCCGGCCCCTACAGGAAAATACTTAATCGCACTGGGACGGAGTGCCGGGCCCATTGCCCACGTGCAAACCATGCGACCGATGAGCCACAAAAATCGAAGTCGATTGACGGATGTGTTTTTATTTCCTTATTTTATTTTATATGCAAATGGACGCACCAAATGATGGACGGAAATCTGGTAATAAGGGACGTACGAAAAAACGGGAGTAAGAGATGTTCGTGCCTTTAATAGAAAAAGGAAAGTACTAATTAAGGGTGCAACATAAAATTAGTTCTAAAATATTTAATATGCAAGATAATATCATATTTAGAATCTACAAATTTTTCTGAGTGATTTTCATATATAGCATGCTAAATTTAGAGTCGGGGTTTGAAAGATATGAATATTTTTTAAAAACACTTGAGTCTGCAAAAATAATAATTAAAAAGAGAATATTTTGGCCGAAATTGTACTGTGTAGACCATGTGCTACGCGACACTTGACCATGTTCTTCTCCTGTCTCTCGATCCTGCTCCCTCTCTCTAATCTGCAACGGCACATGGCAGTGACGCAACACAGACCTCTTTCTTTATCCGCCTTGAAAGACCACATTATTTCTTTTGCACGTTTGCTAATCCATCCCCACACTTCAATTCGATTCGATTCCATATGTTCCGACCTGATCCGATCGTGCTGAACACGCTGGCTGCAGTGTTGTGGTTGCATTGCACGCCCCCATGAGTGGGGTTCAAATATCACCATCACCGGCCGTGTGAGGCCACAAATGTCATCTTGATCCCCTCACTACTATATTCCTGATCCACGATTGTCATCTTGGTCCCCTGTACGATTTGATTACATGATGTTGCGTTCTCAAGTTTTACTCTGAATTATTTGGTAGATGCTCCATGAAATTCACAGCTAAGCAATTTTTTCTTCTGTCTTACCAATGATGGAAGGTAGACTGAGCTCATAAATGTCTACATCCACCTTGAGGTCCATAACGTTCTCCTAATTATATGAAGCCCAAACCGGTAAAGATGTATTTGTTTGAGGGAGAGGACTGTCTATGATTAGAAGCAACAATATGTGATCATCATGTGTGTGAGAGATGACAAGAGTATGTGATATGTATTTCTGTGTGCACTACTAAGATGTATTGACTATTCATTTTGCTACGTGCAGCCAAATTCATATATAAAGAGGCATTTGTTTGAGGAAGAGGACTGTCTGTGATCAGAAGCAACAATACGTGATCATCATGTGTGTGTGAGATGGCAAGTGTATGTGATATGTATTTCTGTGTGCACTACTAATATTTATTGCTCGCGATAAGAACAATATCCAGCCTTATACAACATTGCTCGCGATAAGAATAATACTATTTGCGCAGGTGCTCAATTCATCCCCACCGAATATTTCGGTTAGGCGGGATTTGATTGGCCCTCGACTTGTGTCATGGCATAATCTTTTATCCAGGTTGGATTCAATTAACCTAACAGAAGGCCGTGATGTGTAGCTGGAACCTTACTACATCTGGGTCTTTCACTGTAGACTCTATGTACCGTGCGCTCACACATTCTGAGGTACCTGTTAGTAATAATAAGAAAATTTGGAAATCCAAGATTCCACTAAAAGTGAAAATTTTCATGTGGTATCTTCATAGGGGGGTTGTGTTAACTAAAGACAACCTCGCACGACGCAACTGGCAAGGGAGTAAGAAGTGTTGTTTTTGTACTCATGACGAGACAATCAAACACCTCTTTTTTCAATGCAAGTTTGCACGTTCTACGTGGTCAGTCATCCAAACAACGTCAAATTTGCATCCACCCTCAAGTGTTGCCAATATTCTTGGTCATTGGTTGGACGGTATTCCAAATAGTTTCAAAACGCTAATAAGGGTGGGAGCGTATGCCTTAATTTGGTCGCTTTGGCTATGTAGAAATGATTTGATTTTCAATGAAAAAATGCTTCTTCTTTGCAGGTTATTTTCTGGTGTACGCACTCGCTACGTCCGTGGTCTATTCTACAACGACCGGAGTACCAACCGCTGTTCAAGGCGGTGTGTACGCGATTGGAGCAGGTGGCTATGGAGGTTTTTTCCCGACATGGGTGGCAGCATAATCTTCGGATCGACCCACCACCTCCTTCGACATAGGCATAGTGTCGGTCTATAGGACTCTACTATTGCCGTTTTGTCGGTTTTTGTTTGATGTTTTTTTGGTTGGACTTTCAGATTTGGCTGTGTGCATCCTAGTTATGCAGAGGCCGGGTGTTACTCATAATGCTTTGTATCCACTTGATGCTACATTTTGAATTAATAAAATCGCCCTTTATCGAGAGAAAAAAACCTACTAATATTTATTGAGTGTTCATGTTGCTACAGTAAGTTCATGATTGATTATGAAGACAATAAGTTACTTGATACGGGTTAATAGGTTAGTCCTAGAAATAATATATAATTGCTTATATACTACAATAGCATGAAATAATAAAAAATTATACATACGTTGGAGATGTATCAGAGCAGAGAGAGCCGCTCCTCCTTGACGCGTCGGGGCAGCGGAGAGAGCTGCTCCTCCTTCACGCATCGTCCCCGGTGGCGGAGCCAGGCCGTTGAGGTGGAGCACGGGGCGATGGAACATAAGCTCCATCTGCTCCTCGTACTCCGCATCAGTGGTGGCGTACACCTGGCCCGCCATCGCCGACGCGGACTGCTATTGCTGTGGCGGCAGCTGATCCTCCTCGTCACCGGAGGAGATGATGATCCCGGCCTTTGTCTCTGATTTGCGGAAGAAAGCTTGTCCGAACAGCCTGACAGACCAATACAAGACCGCGATAGATGACTTCCGCGGCCCAGACGCATGCGGGAGATTTGCGGGTCAGCCTCGAAGATGCCCTAACACACACGTTTATACTTGTGACAGTTAGAAGCTGGTACCCGATTTGTGCGTTTGTTTCCTTAGCAATGGCAATGGCTTGTTTTGGAACGGCAGTCGAATTAAAATCCGCAGAACATTAGGAAGGTCAGTCCGTCGACCGCACCAATCGGAAACGCGTTGGCCGCCCCTCTCTCTCTCTCTCGATTGCTGATATATAAATACACACGACCGCACCAATCTTTCGCCCAGCAGATCACTACGCACTGCGACCTCACCCCTTGGCGCGCGCGGATTGGATAGGATCAGACCACGCAGCCGGCCATGGCGGATCAGGGCCCTACTGACCAGCAGGAGGACTCGTAAGTTTTTCTGCACTCGTGCAAATTTATCTCTTGTATGTATGCGTAGTCGATGATCACATCGTCCGATACGTTGTCTGCTGTGTTGTCCTTTCCCCTTGGTGATCTGCCGCCTAGTCTAGTCTCTCCCAAATTGCTGTAATATGGACAGTTGTCCCCTACCGTAACTGGTGCTGTAATCCTTGGGCTTGCCCACTTTTCCATTGAAATTCTGGCTGCGGAAACTCCCCCTCCATCGGTGTACATTTGGAGAAAAAAATATCTAATGATATTTTTAGTGAAGGATTGGTTTTAGAAAGTCTTATTGAAGCCCCCACCCCCCCCCCTCTCTCTCTAAAGGTAAATTTCTGCGAATTTGTGTGAATCATCGAAACAACTATGTATTCTTGTGGTTTTAGTTTTTGTCTATATTCACAAGATATGACGTTAAACTCTTGCATTTTGTTTAATTCATGAAGGACACGCCCGACTCATTAGTGAAAATAGGCAAGACTCGAGATATAAAATGTTGTGTAAATAGTGTTTTCCTATTGCATTAAGTGCCGTCCTATAAGATACTTCTTCCGTCCCATAATATAAGGCGTTATTACATCCACCATGTATATTGGATTAATAACGTCTTATATTGTGGGACGAAGGATATATTGGACCACCGATCATATTTCTTCTGGCTTTTAAATTTGAATCACTGCGTGCCCTTATCGAACCTGGTGTTAGAAGCTCCCACACCTATAGAGTCCCTTGCATAGTGCAATGCAGAGAGATCACGTTGAACCCCAAACCTCTTAACACAAGTGATTACATTTTTATTTAAAGATAAGAGGTCATAAACAACCACAATGTACTCATAA
>NC_041389.1:713701150-713718671 GCF_002162155.2 Triticum dicoccoides | reverse complement strand
AGAGGAGGAAAAGGAAGATTAGATAAGGTATGACTGATTAATGCTTGTCCCATGTCTTCTCCTTTGTGATAATGGCGCCCGTGCACATTTTTAGCTATGTTCCTCTTTATTGCACTCCTCAGCTAACTCATCACTCCATCTATCCAACTTTGCCCACTGACCCTAGTTTTGCTCCGATTTTGCCGCGATTTTTGCCCATCACGCCACTTCTGTGCTCCTTATCGTCTTTGGCTCCTTCACATTTCACAGTTAGAAAAATGGGTCGATACCCTATTTTATCTTCCTAATGTAGTGATCTAAACGATCTTATATTTCTTTACAAAGATAGTACCGTTTTATTCTAATGTAGTGATCCAAACGATCTTGTATTTCTTTATACAGATGGTCGTTTTATTGTAGAATAGAACTATAAATCGATTTGTGGCGTGATACTCGAAAAATCCAAAAAGAAAGAAGGGGTACAAATCGATTCCCAAATTAAACCCTCTCCTCGGCCGCCTCAAAAAAAAAAAAAACGGAGCAGTAGTGCACGGACTCCGGCGGACCCCTCCAAAATTCCCCAAATTAAACCCTCGCTCGCCGCCCTCCTCCGCCTCCGGCGTCACCTCGCCGGCACGCCGTGACCCACCATGTCCATGGACGACTGCTTCATCCCGCTCCCCTCCCCACTCCATGACCGCTGGCGGTGCGGCTCTCACCCCTGCCTCTCCCAGCTAGATCTGGACGACCGCGCGGCCGCCGGTTCTGCCTCGCATGGCGTCCCCAGGCGCATCCTGCGGAGCCCTAACCGCCCACTCGCCGTCCCCCCGAGGCGCCCCCCTCCTCCCCTCGACCCGCTGCCTAAGTACGTCAAGGACCCCGTTCCGTCTAGCTGTTCTGATATGTCGTTTCTAAACTAGGCCACCAGGCGTGTCTGTTTTGAAGAACAAATTATATCCCTTCTAAAATGTGCTGAAATTGGAAATGAATCTAAGAACAATTCCTTAGGGCTGAAATTATAAACGTTTACGGCAACAAATTCTTGTGGTTCTAAATTTCCTGAAATTGCAAATGTGTCTGAGAACAAATTATTAATAGAATTCTAGGGGTTGCTGAAATTTGAGAATACTAATAGACTGTGTTGACGACTCTGCTTCATTTTACTGTGATGCTGATTAAACGATATGTTATGGTTCAAGGTACAAGGGGGGTTCGCTGCATGCCTTCCCAGAGGAGGAGCCAAAGCAACACCAAGTCGCAGTTTCACGCGCCGCTTCAAAGGGGAGATATGCAAGGTAATAAAACTCCTAACATCTTCAGTTTTTTTTTTCTGGGCTGCTCTCTGTTCAACACCAGTGTGCATGGTCATTTTGCATTCTGAAATGTGATTTCCAGATCTATAGCTCAAATACTCTGGTTCCCAGTGTTAACTTGTCCATTTTTGTTTATGTTCTCCTGTTCCCATATGGTTAGCCTGATTTTGTTCTTAAAAAATGAACATTCTACACTGCAGAGTGCATCAGTGATGGGCTAAGAATTGTACTGAAAACAGAGCAGTGCTATCCGTTCCAAAAACATTCTCTGATTCTAAAATTTACTGAAATTACAATAAAATATACAGAATGTGTCGATAACTCTGTTCCCTTCACTATATTCTATTTAACACATGTGTCCTGGTTCAGGTTTAAAGAGAATTTGAATGCCAAGCCACAGGAGACGAAGCAACACCACCATCAAGTTGCTGTCTCATGTGCCGCTTCAAAAGGGAGGTATGCAAGTTGAACACTCCTAACCTCTTATTTATTTATTTTGGATTGCTCTTTGCACAACACCATTGTGCATCTTCACTTGGCATTCTGAAATGTCATTGCAAGATCAATAACCCAAATCCTCTGGTTCCCAGTATTAAGTCGTCCATTTTTTGCTTATATTACAAACAGTTTTTCCACGAAATTGGTTAACACAACCCCTCCCGTTAACATTCTACATGCAAGCTGCATCTGTGACGGGCTTAGAACTGTGCTGAAACACTCAGCAATCCGTTAAAAATAAATTATCACAACCTCATGTTTTGCTCTCATTGTGTTGTGTCAGTCATGTAGTTCTTGGCCCGTTTCTGCGATGCAGCTGTTTCTTTCCGGCATCCCTACCTGACAGCTGTTCAATTTACCATGTCAAATTTTAATTCTAAACAATCTTGACAAGTTTTTAAACATGTTTCAACAACTCTGCATGCACCTTCATCATAAAAGAAAATCAAATCGGTAAATCTGTCAAATTTTAATTCTGAACAAATGCGATGAGTTTTTAATCATGTTTTGAGAACTCTGCATGCACCTTCATCATGAAAGAAAAGCATCTGGGTAAATGATGCACTTAACATTTCTCACATTACGGCATGATATATGTGGATTTTTTTGGGCGGGGCATAACAATCAATTCGCAATAATGAATCAGGAATCGAAATGGTTGGATGTCCCATGAGAGGAGCACTCCTGAAGGTATCAATATGGAGGAACATGCTTTGAGGTTTCAGCCTCTGCCCCCAGCCAGATGGACGGGTGACTTTGACCTGGCCTCCATCGGAATTCCACCTGTAATTCGAAAGAGGAAACCTCCGGAGGTGAGGAATGCACTCCGCGAAAGAAGAGTCGCTGCCAAGCAAAAGGATGCGCGCTACCACGCAGAGGTGGCCCTGCGTAAATACAACCGAGCGAACAACACCAAGGTCTCTCTCTCTCTCTCTCTCCGTGTATGTGTGAGGCTGTGACAGTTGGGATTGCTTTTAAGGCTGATTGTCCATTTAAACTTGTCTTGTCTTTCCATTTTCATTTTTCAGTTTGAGCTGGTGGAGGTAAAAGTGATATCTATATTTTACGAGTTTGGAGGGGGCGGCGCCCATTATAACTTCACAGCTAAGCAGCCTGAGGACCAGCAGAATGCTGATGCCGACAGTACCAAGCTATTCTTCTCTGAAGTCGACCTCTATTTCCGGAGTGAGAATGATGTGATCATGTGTTGTATAGTTGGAGAAAATGATGCAGGTACCTTGTTGGTTTTCTTGACAGTTCCTCCTCCTAATTCTTGGCCTGTTTTCTTGTTCGTGAGGTTTGCATCACACATATGCCTTAATCGCAATCTCATATTGATATTTGTCTAACTTTTTATTTGTTCTATCGACGTTGCAGGGCGTTGCTATGGCTGCGAAAACCGCCAGCCTGTTGTTCACCCAAGCAGCGAAGCATATGGCGGTGGTAGTAGTACCTGTATTGACTATCCTGGTTCGGACGGCGATAGCGACAGCGACTAGTACTCGAACCCTGGAGGCTAGTGCTGGCTTGTGTGGCCAGTCTTCTCTGGCGAGAACAATCATGGCATGGAGTTGATCAACTTGAGAAATGTGTCATGTGGGATGGAGGACCTGAGTCTCAACTGAATGTTCTTGTGTGTTACCAATATCCGATAATGACATTTGCTATTGTGGTTTGCGTCTTGGCTTGGGATTTGTTTTAAGACCGTTCCATTAAGCATAACGGAAATATAACAGTTCCAAAAAAATAACAGGAGATGGGAAAGAAGCGAAGCCGAGTTCAATGCACTGCTGAGAAACCTGCTGCATATGCCCGTCATCAGGACGTTTTTTTTTTGCCTACACCATATATGAAAGTATATTGTTACGAAACTTTTCTTGAACATGTTGTATGATATTTTGAAAACGGGCTCCATGGAGCCCGTACTCTATTGGTCCTAATTACAAGCCACATGATAGTTCTCAACAATGTTCTCAGACTAAAGCAAGCCCCCGAGCGAGTCCAATAAACCAAACGGAGACCCTTAAAAAATCAGAGGACAAAACAGACAATAGATCTGCATCATGAGATGCCAAACTTCACTCCCCCTCGGGCGACCTTCGAGCCACCCCGCAGATCCTCGTCAAATTCACCGTGTTGGAGTGAAGAAGCTCAGCTCCAATCTTGAGCACCTTAGCGTCACTCACCTTCTCAATACCTCGCCAGTAAATAAGAAAAGAACAATTTGTGTTCAGAGGTAGCTCGATTTCGAGCATTCCAAATAGCCCATGCGATGGCCGCCAGACCAACAATATAAAATCTTTTCCCACCAGGAAGAAAAGATTAACACCATGAAATAATACTGCCATCGATTATCAAGGCACAAATGGTGATTGTGTGCCAGTCTGAGAAATTTCTTTTAGGCATACAACCTATATTTTGGTTTTCATACTGTCGTAAAGTTGAGTAAGGCAAAATCAAGATATTAAGTGGAAGTAATATATATTTTCTTTCAAAAGAACATGCTTCAAAAAAAAAACAGAAAGGCACCAATAATTTTGTACACTGTCATATTTTTTTTTACCATAGATGCTATGTTTAAGACATTATATTCTTGTGTTAGTATCTTGTATGTCGTTGGGTGGACATTCTTTGCCCTCAAGGTCAAATCCTCCAGCACCGAGCCCACCGACCATCGTGAATTCATGATACCAGGTCATTTATCTTTGATCGTTCATTGTGGAAAGTTGTTGAAAAAGCCTCGGTAACTTCAGTATAAACGGTAATTTTCACACTGCATATCTGATAAATTACGTACAAACATCACGGTAACTTTGATCCGAGGAAAAAGGAATATTGCTCTGGTAACTTCTTTGTAAATAGGTTGTTTGAAACATTTTTATGAAACACGTAAACATTTGTTAAATGTCAGCAACTTTTTTTTTGAATGCTATCCACATTTTTTTAAAGCTGTGCAAATAGTTTTTTACACCACATGATTTTTAAAATTTTTTACAACGATGCTTCACAAATTTAATTAGTTTATTTTCTGAAATATATGTATTCAGAATATTTCGAAAATACAAACAAAGAAAAAAAAACGAACATCAACGAAGCCCCCGCTGGGCCGGCGCAGGCTGCGCTGAGGCGAGCGCACGCTCTGTCTCGCGGTAGGCGAGACAAAGCGCCCGCCCACCCACACATCCATACGACGACGGGCAACGCGCCGGTTTAACGGTCAGGAGGACGGCCGGCAGCTCCATAGCGAGAAGCCGCCCGCCGTCTTCTCCCTCCGCTCCGCTTCCCGCTTCAAACCCCAAGCCCCCGCCGCCGTCCCCCGCCGCCGCCGCCGCCGCCGCCGCGACATGGTGAGGCTCAGCGCTGACCTGATATGGCACTTCTTCAACGCCGTCAAGGAGCGCGAGCTCGACCTCCGAGGTCCCTGCCCCCTTCCCCATCCCCTTTCCCTTCCCTTCGCCCGTCAGGCAGATCTAGGGTTCTGCCTTCCCCCTCCGTGTCTAACCGGCGGTTCGTTTGGTCTTCTCCTCCTTCGCGGCGGCAGGCAACAAGATCGCCTTCATCGAGAACATCGGCGCCACCGAGGTGAGCTCCACCTCCCCGGCGGAATCTGCATCTGGAAAAATTGGTACTACTTACTTAGAACGGGTGCAGAGGCAGAAGCTGTTATGCGCTAGATAGTTAGTGATGCAGGAAAATTTAGTATGCACGCCTATCGATTTGCTTGGCGTCCCTTTTCCAGTCCAGTTAATAATGCTGCAGTCTATTTCAAGTTTGATGCTAGCGAGTGGCATCTGTTCTCATGGATTTGTAATCCTTGGCCATGTAAGTAGGAAATTCAACCTTTATGAGTGCGTATTATGCAATGTTATGCTGGGGTTGCTATCCGTGTTGCGCCTAAGAGTGATGATTTTGTTGTTATTGTTCAGAATAGTGTTTTTTATACCCTGATATACCAGCTAAGGTTGAGAGGAATGAAGCCTTTAGTGCTCTGGTTATTGTTCAGAATAGTAATTTTACAAGAGATACATATATTAGGAGTGGTGCATGTAGAAGTTGCTGCTAGGAGTGTTTATATACTTGATCACCACACCTTTAGTGCTTTGGTTACCGATATGCTTCGCTGCAATTGATGTGGCCACAGAGGCTGGGAGGGGTAAAGTTGTGGTTGCCATATCAAGTTAGCTGACGCTAGTGATGGGAATGTTTCTGTTGGTCATTCGATGCTAGCCGAGTAACATTTCTGCTGGTGGGTTCATAATCCTTGGCCATGCAATAAGCATGCAGTTTTACCTTTATTAGTGCATGCTATGCAATGTTATGCTGGGGTTGCAAGGCGTGACGTGGGTACTGTTTGACCCTTTTTTGTGTTGTGTCCGCCAATGACTGGTTATCTTGCCGTTACAGTTCAGAATAGTTGGTTTTATACACTGCTATATCAGCTAAGATTGAGAGTAATGAAGTATTGGACTGTATTGTGGTAATTTTAGAAGATGTACAATTACAGGAGTGGTGAAGTTGGAGACCTTTCTCCATAAAAATAAAGTGCTCTTCACTGTGGAGCAGTGTGCATGTAGAAATTGCTGTTACGAGTGTTTATATACCTGATCACCTATGTAATGTTATGCTGTTGGTGCCCTGTCAAGTTAGCAGGAGTTAGTGATGGGAATGTTTCTATTGGTCATTCGATGCTAGCCGATTAACATCTCTGCTGGTGGGTTCATAATACTTGACCATGTTATAAGCAGGGAGTTTTACCTGTATCAGTCCATACTATGTAATGTTATGCTGGGGGCAAGGCGTGACGTGAGTACTGTTTGAGCATATTTTGTGTAGTGTCCCCACCCAAGAGTGGTGATTTTGTTGTTACGGTTCAGAATAGTCTTTTCATGCACTGCTATACCAGCTAAAGTTGATAGGAATGAAGTATTGGAGTGCATTGTGTAGTAATTTTATTAAACGTGCATATTGAAGGGGTGGTGAAGCTGGAGGCCTTTCCTTCCCCATAAAAATAATTTACTCTTCACTATGAGCAGCGCCCTTGTAGAATTTGCTGCTAGGAGTGTTTATATACTTGATCACCTCAGCTCTAGTGTTTTGGTTACTTTTGCTTTCTTCTATGTGGTTGTCCAGGACATAACCGTTCTATATGAGGCTTGTTGTTGTGTTACCAGCCTACTTTCTGGAATGACGCTACCATGAGTGACACACCTCTTGACGTTTTTTATATTAGCAATGACTTAATATTTGAAATGTTTAGCTTGATTTGAAATTGAAATCATAGGGTTTTCTTTATCTCATTTTGAATTGTTTGTAGTTGCTCCAGTTCCTTCTCTAGCTGTGTAACTCTCTGTTCCTTTGTTTGATAACAGGACAAGTTTGACATGATTGATTTGTCGGACGATGAGATTGTCAAGCTTGAGAACTTCCCTTTCATGAATCGCCTTGGCACCCTGTTAATCAATAACAACAGAATTACACGTATCAATCCCAACCTTGGTGGTAAGATGAACAACATCTTGTCTTGTTGCCATGTGCTTCTGTCACTTGCATAATTTGCTCCATAGCTTGTCTGTTTCTTCAATTCTCTTTGCTTTGCTGTCATGTAGAGTTTTTACACAAGATGCATACTTTGGTGCTGACGAACAATCGCCTCACAAGTCTTGCGGAGATTGACCCCCTGGCCTCTCTTCCAAAGCTGCAATTTCTCAGCTTACTGGATAATACCGTAACTAAGCAACTAGATTACCGGTTATATGTGATCCACAAGCTGAAGCATCTGCGTTTGCTGGACTTCAAGATAGTGAAACAGCAGGTTAGCAACCACCAAATTCTTGATAGTACAATTTTGTTTGATATTTGAATCATCTGTAGTCAGGCTTGATTTCTTGATTGTCATGTTGTCCAAATATACTTCTTCATAGTGCCAATTATATTTTGTTCTGAATGACATCTGTTTAATTTCGCTGCAGTTTTCTCTCATTTGATAGCTAATCATAGTTTCTAAAGTCAACATCCTATGTTTGCATTTTCTTTAATGATGAAACATCATTTACCATTTGTGTGCCACTGTGCTGTATTAAACTTCGCTTGGTTCTTCATATGCTTTTTTTTTCTTTGTTGGGAAACCAACTGTTTATGAATTTTCTTTGTTAGTGAACCCAAAATCTAGTGATATAATGTCCGTACATAACATATTTCTTGCATCTATGGCCCACATACATCTGTCAATATATGTTTTGCTTATCTAAGATATGAGTTAGTTCAAACGATTAGCAGCATTGCAGGCTTATGTGGTTTACGGCTTTAAGCTAATGAATAAACTATGTCTGCTTTTAAGTCATATTTATTTTAATTAAAGGGGTAATTCTTAAAGAAAAGGGTAACTGCCATTAATTGGCAGTTTATGAGTACTGTCAGCAGTTAATACGCTTTTCTTCTAATCATTTTCTCGATTTCTTTTTTGAATGGAGCTAGGAGTTTTTGATTTATACCATGCCATAGTCATTTTATCATGAAGTTTTTTAGAAGTTGTGGATATGCACAGAAATCCCCTCACTGCTTGATTTGTTGATTTATTCCCTACAGGTTAATTCATTTCCTTCGGAATGATTCCTAAAATGATTTTGCAATTGACCACAGTAGTGCTGGCAGATAAAGGGGGAAAGGAGCAAGTTTTTTAACTGATTATCTGTGAATTAGATGCATGAATGCCATTGACTGTTTTTTGGCTGGCATGTTCAGTAGCATTATTTGCTGTGCCTGGTTTTGTGTATGTTTCTGAAATTTTGTATGAGATTTTTTGTTTCTGCAGGAGAAATGTGAAGCAGCACAAAAATTCCACTCAAAGGAAACAGAGGAGGGGGCAAAGAGGGCTGCTACAAAAGCTTATACTCTAGGACAGGTGGTGGATTCTCATGGTACTACGAAGGACCAGGGCGCTAAAGTAGTTGCTCCAACGCCTGCACAAATCACAGCTATCAAGGTACTTGACTCCCTCTTTCTGTTTTGGACACAACCTGTTCATGTCATTATTGCAAGTTGAGTAGAACCCCTATTATTTGACTGTTGCATTCAGGAACAAAAATGTGGCAAGGTCTTTTACTGGCATGTTTGGTATGGGCTTGATATGCACTTGTTTTAGTGTTACCATGATGTTCATGTCAGCATCTTCTATTCTCCTTTGTAATACATCTGGCCGTGAATTTGTGTTTAACAAGTTTTTCATCTGTAGGCTATTATCTTGAATTCTCAGACACTTGATGAAGTTGCAAGGCTCGAAAAGGTAACAAGCCGTGTGATTATCTCTTGCGCTTTGTGCAGTTTGAGGCACCCTATGCTATGTACTGGCATACTCTTGTTTGTCACCGTGATCAGGCGTTGAGCACTGGCCAAGTTCCTGCTCAATTTGCGCTCCCCAAGCCTGACACCAACATGGCCCAAGCGTCCGAGGAAGCTGAAGCTGAGAAGATGGAGACAGACGGTCAGGACCAGGAGGATGGGGCTGATGAGCAGAAGCAAACTGATGAAAGCGCCCTGATTCAAGAGGTACTGATATTTGCAGTGTGTTCCTCCTTATTTGATTGAAACTAGGAGTTATTGATTTATACCATGCCATAATTATTTTATCATGAAGTTTTTTAGAAGTTGTGGATATGCACAGAAATCCCGTCGCTAATATGGGCACAGCCTGTTCATGTCGTTATTGCAAGTTGAGTTGAACCCCTATTACTTGACTGTTGCATTCAGGGAATAAATATGGTCAGATCATTTACTGGCATGTTTGGTGTGGACTTGATATTTATATCTTTTAGTTTCACCATGATGTTCATGCTCATCCCAGTTACTGATGCATCCTTTGTTCTCAATTCTGTATCTTAGGTCATGTCGAAAATGTCAGTATCCTCTGTTTTCCTTTATATATCTGGCTGTGAATTTGTGTTTAACAAGTTCTTTCATTTGTAGGCTGCTATCGTGAACTCTCAGCCACTCGATGAACTTACCAGGCTTGAAAAGGTAACATGCCGTGTGCACATTGTACAGTTTGAAGCACCCTATAATCTTGTTTGTCACTGTGATAAGGCATTGAGCACTGGCCAAGTTCCTGCTGAGTATGTTATTCTTATTGACCGATATTTTTATGACACCTTTAGGAATTTCTGGGAGCTGATTTGGACTGCATATATGATACCTTAAGCAACATAGGATCATACAGTATGGTTCTTTTATTTTAACTTTGCTTGTTATTGTAAATGTTGTTAATATGTTCCTAACACATACATTGCAAACACTTGTGTAGTATACAAGAATTTTGAGCGAGCCCCGTTCAATTTCATAGTGAGCTGGCGCAAAAGGTTTTTCCGTGGCTTGCATATTCTGCCGCCGCCCCGGAGGCAGGAACCAGGTAAGCCTTATGCACTAACAATGCTATCATGTTACTACCTGTAATCATATGTGATGTCATAGCTCACGGCCACCATGCAGGACGACCGCCGTAGCTCACAGCCATCCCACAAACACCGATGCTACAATGCTAGCTAAACCGACGTCATTAGTTCACCTCATCTGGGCCAACAAAAGCTGCCACCCTCACTTCACAAGATTGTGTTGCCTGCCATGCTGAACCATGACCCTGCCATATAGAGTCGTCTCTATATCGCATTCCTATGCCGCCACCCAGCTTCTTGCCTAGGCCACTTGCCGCAAAGAGATGTCCGTACAACCTATGTAGACTCTTGCAACCACGCCTCATCAACGACTTAACCAACATGAACAGACAAGGCACCATGTCAGATCCCCTGCTCACCACTAGCTCACTGATGCTTAAGCCACCTTCCAGCCTCGTTTGCCTCTTCTGATAAGCCACCTTCTAGCCAACCGCGCCTCATCACACCTTTATTGGTGGTGCAAGCGAGTATCACTCATGATATTTGCTTTGGTTTCTACAATGTGGCAAAGCTAACTGTGACGGTTATTTGGGAATGCAGTCCACTAGCGTCTTAAATTGAAGTGCCCACTGTCACAAGGCAGTGAGGCTACATGCAAGTTGGGAGAAGTTAGATTAATAGGTTTGATTAGTGCAATGCAGTGAAAGTTGTAACAGTTCGGGTTGTAATAATTTAAGCAATTTTAAGTTTATTCTATTTTTACTCATTACCAGCATGGTAATGTGCCTGTAATAATATGACATTACAGATTGTAATAAATCATTCCATTTATTTCACCCTATTCATATTATTCTAAATTATTTTTGTAGTTATGTAATTGTTCTTTTTGATCTTACGTACTTGTACTATCTCCTTCACTATTTTGTCTTTTTATTATGTTTTATTTACTTGATCTTTTAACTATCTTTGTCATGGGAGAGACAAGAGGACTAGGATTTTGTATAATCTCTCCATTTGGATATACAATATATACCCTTAAGAGCAAGTATATGTCAAACAACAATGTATTCAAAATCCTAAGCAGTCTAATCCTCCAAAATTCCTATAACAATCTTCTAGTCAATCTTATAGCCTAAAAAAAACTAATCTTCTAGCCAACCTTACAACCTATCTAATTACACTACTAGATAGCTCTTGCATATGCAAATATTGGCATTGCGGGCCAATGAATCTTGCACGACAATTGCTACGAGTAAAAGGCATGCATGCATGCGGCTAGAAAAGGAGGCATGCATGCGGCTAGAAAAGGAGGCATGCAGGACCATTCCAAACTCTGTATTCGCTGGACCCCATGAAACATTTTGTTTTGAACCCTTGTACTGTTCCATGCATTTATTTCACATGATGTTTACTTTTTACTAATCCTTTCTACCTAATTTTACACTTTTCTATAGTACATGATTGCATTCTCTAGATACTGCTCCATGTATTATTTTAATTTGACATTAGTTTTCTGCACATTGTTTTTACTTTTTACACGTTTGTAATATATTTATTGTATTTTTCTTTATATATTTATTCTGAATGCACTCTAGTAATGTTGACTGCTCCATGTTTTATTTTAGTTGATATATAGTTTCTACTCAAAAAATAATGTCTTTTTATTGGCACACACACCACACATACACAAGTTGTATGACCATTTGGTCTTTTGGATAAACAAAAAGTGCCTCCGTCCGAATTCATATCTTAGAGGTTAGAGTATGCCCTCACATTCTCTGGTCCACTGAATGGTGGTTCTTTTCCCCCATCTTTGGATTTTCTTTATGGGTTTGTAATAAATAAAAACTGACTAGTTTAAGTAATATACAGATGATTGTGCGTATCATGCGACACTCGCTCTTATAGAGTGTGGGTTCAAGGTCATGTACGCCAATCGTCTTGTCGGACCTCGAGAGTTCAACATCAAGCTGTCACATAAGCATTTAAAGTTGCTGGTGCATGACTATCTCACATCCAAAGAAGGGAAAGGATCTAAGCCTCGAGATCTTCTGCTCATTTGCCTTCGGATGGCCATGCGGCACGGTGTGATCAGTGAGAAGGACTACGACAACGGGCGCTTAGAAAAGGTAATTAAGATACAAATATTGTACATGGGGTATAAGTATTATTAGGCTGGTCATAGTGGGGAGTAACTTAGAGTAGTAACATACATATGTTACTACTCTATGTTACTACCCTTATAGTGGGAAGTGTCATATGTGTAGTAACATACACATGTTCATTTATTGTCTTGTAGACTCATTTTGCATTGAAAAGCGCTATGTGATGGTAACATATTATGTTACTCTATTTGCCTCTCTCCTCATTAACTACTTGCCACATCAATATTTTTGCTTATGTGGCATCTATGTTACTACCTATGTTACTCCCACTATGACCAGCCTTAGCAGTTTTTCAGAAGATGCGAAATAATACTAGTATTAATAACGGTCATTTAATGCTTTGTAGGCAATTCGCTATTATATTCTCTCTTACACGGAGCTGTCGGCGGATCAGATGCGGAGCATCCCTTGTATGTTGCAGGATGACGCGAAGATGGTGCTCACAAGCTTTCGAGTTACTCCTAGATACAGGGTCCTGTTGCCGCACGAGATCTACCGATACGTGCCATCTGAGGATCCAGCTTGCCAGCCGTGGACGGGCGACAAGAAGCCTTCGCACGTGTCCCACTGCGTCGTGCTGACGGGGCCTGGCCTAGCCTACAAGGCGCCGGAGGAGTGCGACACGGAGGCCGAGTTGAGCACACCCGAGAGGTACTTCAAGTACCTAAACAGCTACAGCTCCGGGCACGGCGTCGATGGCTGCGGTTTCATCTTCGGCGACAGCATCCGTAAGTGCTACATCGTCGATGTCTAGAAGAGCCAGACGTTGATGTGTATAGTAGAGCCTTCCACAACGCCTTGTTGATGTGCATGATGGATGGACAGTCATGGGTGTATATGGTACGTAGAAAGAGAACAACGAAGAAATGACACGTACGTACACGCACGCGTAACACGTACGGATTCGATGCTAACCCAGACTGGTCGCGCTACACGTTATCTTGCTTATTTTGAGTACCCTTATTATTGCTACCGCCGCCCTGCTACATTACTGACTCGTGCCGACCTCTCCTGGGAACCGACCTCATCCATACAAAGACTGTCGGGCGCAAACGTTCACGCGCTGCAATGCGGAAGAACTCACCGATCGACCACCTACCATTGACACGTACCGATTCACCTCGTATAAGCAGTGCTAAATGCTAGAGGATCAGCATGCATGCTCTGTGTCATCACCTGCGAATCTTGCGAAAGACCCTGCAACAAAAGAATCTATAACTAGACCTAAACAAAACATCATCTTCAACCACGGCATCATCACGCCACACCCACACTGCCCCGTCTTTCCTTTGCGCCGGCGCCCAAAGAACAAGGGCACACTTGTGTATCCAACAAGATTGCACCAGCCTTCACCATTTGTGACTTTGAGTGCTGCCATATGTGTCCTTTCCAGTTGGAAGAGAACTAGGATCCGGTTTCGACGCCGCAGCTGGGCCAACCGCTTGGGCAAAGTAGGACATCTCTTCAGCAGCAACACAAAGGAAAAAAAAGAGGATAAACAACAACATTAGATCATCCCGACGAGGAGGAAGAAGAAGTTCCATCTCAGCAAAAACACCAACCCCCCGAGGACTTCCCCAACCAGTGTCGGTCGATCTTGAGACACCATAGCCCGCGACCGCAATGAAATCTAGGGATCCCCTCCTAGACGGAGGCAAGAGCCCCGCCTGACCGTGTACGAGGCCTGAAGAAACTTATTCATACGCGATGTCGCCGCAACGGACTCGGCAATGCCTCCATCAGCCCTAACCTTACCACGAACACAATAGACGCACAGATCCGAGACTCCCCTTCCCTTCCACCACCGGAGCACCCGCCGGAGGGAGATGGAACCAACGGAGGCACTGATGGAGCACAAAGGGAAGCCGCGGTCGCCTCCTTCTTGCCCTGCTATGATCCGCTTTTACTGGAGGTCGTTTTTCTGTCGCCTCGTACATATTATTTGCCCACTTGACGCGACCTTATGAGTAAGAGCATAGGCCCTCACCTGGTCTTTTATCCTTTAGTGACCTTATATTTTCTCTACTAAATAAAAACAGTTCTTAACCGAACCCCTAAATTTAACTCTAATTTTTTTCATCAAATCTTTCTAAATTTATAGTTTACATACTATATTTCAACTACATATTTGCACACATATTAAATCCAAAGATAATATTTAAAGTTCACAAAACTCGTGAATATTAAAAGAATTAAGTTTACAAACCAAATTATTCAAAGTCAAACACACGAAAGGGTTCAAATGAAGTAAAGAGCATGATAAAAGCACAACTATGAAGTGCTATAGAGTAGCCACTAATGCTCAACAAGATCATCTTGGAGCATCTTGCTCCGGGTCAATAGAATCCTCATTGGAGATGTATTGAAAGTTCTCTGCCATGTCTCTCTCATGTCCAATGATCATGTAATGCAAGATGATGCAACATGTCATTATTTTCGATAGGACCTTGGGGTTCCAATACTCAGCAGGGCCCCTAATAATGCCAAAGTTCTTTTAAAGCACACCGAAAGCTCTCTCCACATCCTTCCTCATCGACGCTTGGCGCATTGCAACGTGAGATCTCTTGTTCCCTTCAGGACGCTGGATTGTCTTGACAAATGTGGGCCATGAAGGATAGATGGCATATGCAAGCTAGTAACCCAACATGTACTGATGACCATTGATAACATAGTTGCAAGGAGGAGCATCAATTGCAACAAGCCTCTTGCGAACAGTGCTCGAGAACACATTCATGTCATTAATTATGAGAGTCAGACAATCCAAAGAATGAAGAATGTTAAATCCATAGACCCAATCCAAAGAATGAATGTTAAATCCATAGATCCTCCAATGCAACGGCCTAAAAAATGATTGTTGAATCTTTGCAATGGCTTTTGTACTGACCTTTCCATCCCATGGGACAATTCGTCCATGTCCAGTGGGTGCAATCAATTGATCCAAACATACCATGCCATCCTAGTTCTTCATTCAATCCAAGAACCTCTCGGTGTCTTTCATTGGTGGGTGCCCTCAAATACTCTGGCCCAAAGATCTCAATCATGATTTTTGTGTACCTTCAAATGACCTCCAAGATTATATCTTCTCCATTGTGGACATAGTCGTCTATGGGCCAATGGTGTCAGCCCCATAGGAAAGCACTCGAGCAGCTGCAATAGACTTCATTAAAGGGTCCGCGCTTATATTCCATGATGAACTCCTCCTGAGTTTGAACTATTCATCATGATTCTCCAAAACTTTTGCAATGGTGCGGAAGAGACCTGTGTGCATCCAGAATCGCTGGCAAAAATACTTCTCCTGATAGGTTGCATTGGGATTGAAGTAATCTCTCATGTCTTGGCATGGTCCTCCGCTCTATCTCGATTGATCTGCATAAGGGTGAAATGTGATTCTACTCTTGGCCACTAAAAATCCTCATTGAAGATCATGGCAATGGTCATTTCCCAACCGTCATCGTCTTCTTCATCCTCCGACGACAAAGAGTCATCAAAGATCATCTCCCTCAGCCTCTTCATCTACACTAGAAATGACTAGGTTCAATTCAATTGCCAAAAGAAAAAATGAGATGAAAAGCACAAAGAAACTCACTAGGCAATCCGTGAAACACTTGAAGGGCAAATGAGGTGTCACGGTTGGCCGATGACGTTGAGCCGATGCCCAAGCTGCTAGTGCTTAGCGAAGCTTCGAGATGGTTGGCAGCTAACGGAGGGGCTCAGATGTAGAAGGTGTGGTGCGTGCTTTCGGCGATGGGATCAACACAATGGCGACGGCGATAGAGCTTGATTTCGACGACGGCAGCAACTGGCAAGTGTCTTAGAGCGGAGCAAGCGTGCGGTGGAGTCAGAGGGATGGCTGTGAAGGAAAATGGTGATCGCCGGAGGCAACGTTGGCGACGATGTGACAAGGGGCGGAGTGGGTGCATGTGGGGTGTAGGGAAAAAGTTTTACTTTACAGGTGGACATCCGAGTATATTTGAGAGTCGGGGCGGCCACAGATTAATTTTCTTACTCCTCTAACGTTGTAAGGGATCAGCAGAGTGCGACTTAGAGGAGCAAAACCGATTTTATTTTATTTCTCTAAGGGCATCTTGATGACCTACAAGTATAGGGGATCTATCGTAGTCCTTTCGATAAGTAAGAAATACGAACCCAACGAGGAGCAGAAGGAAATGACAAGCGGTTTTCAGCAAGGTATTCTCTGCAAGCACTGAAATTATCGGTAACAGATTGTTTTGTCATAAGATAATTCGTAACAGGTAACAAGTAACAAAAGCAACAAGGTGGTCCAATCCTTTTGTAGCAAAGTACAAGCCTGGACAAACTCTTTATATAAAGCAAAGCGCTCCGGAGGACACATGAGAATTACTGTCAAGTTAGTTTTCATCATGCACATATGATTCACGTTCGTTATTTTGATAGTTTGACATGTGGGTGGACCGGTGCTTGGGTGCTGCCCTTCCTTGGACCACGTGGAGCTCCTTTAGTCCCGGTTCATAAGCCAACCAGGACTAAAAGTTCTGGGCATTAGTCCCGTCCGTTTTGTCCCGGATGTTGAACCGAGAATAAAAGGCCTCTGGAACGGGGACTGATGCCCCGTTCTCTACTACTGTGAGCATGGAGCACGAAGCATAGAAAGATGAACAAGAGTCATCTGAAGATACGATTGGCAAAAGATTGCCTACCGGTCAAAATTCACGTCATTCGTGATGTCCACACAATGACTGTGAATGAGATCAGGGTCTTGAATCACTCACTTTCAATTATGAGAGATATTGACTTGAGTGGGAGCGCACTTTATATCAAGTTTGTTTAAACACTAGTGCAACATAATTATGAACAATGTCTAAAGTGAATATTGTGTTTATTGTTGTAGATCAATGGCTCGCAATAATTTGAATTTATCTCTTTTGATTGAGAAAGAAAAGTTAGCTACAAATGGTGGAAACTATAAGGATTGGATCCACACACCGAGGTACGTTCTCATAAGTGCTAAGAAAGAATATGTGGGGGTAGGAAAATGATCCGATCTGAAAAAAATTCCAGCTGGGGTCAGATCGTGCTAAACTATGCGAAAAGGGTCATAACAGTGAATTCGACTGCACTGTTGCTTATCAACACCAAGGGCTGGCTCCGGCTAGGTCTCGGCACCTGGTGTTGCGCGATGCACATGAGTTGTTTGTTGAAA
>NC_041389.1:713695982-713700818 GCF_002162155.2 Triticum dicoccoides | reverse complement strand
CACCTGTAGTAACGGTAAAAATAACGGTCAAAGTAAACAAAGTTGACATTCCGCCATGTCAACCCTGACAGGTGGGTCCCACCTGTCATACACATGTTTAAATCACCTAAACCGGTCACTACGTGAAAGTGGTTGTTTTTTGCCACACAATTAGCTTGAAGTGCTGGTTTTTTGTTGACGGTAAAAAAAGTGTTAGTTCTGCAAGACCGAAACCCCTGTGGTAGTTTTTTTTTAGATACTCGTTCATTCAGACCGTGTTGATTTGATCAAAGATATGAACCATGATGTCTCGGCACTGGTCTCATCTTTACACATAGATTAATTGTATTGATCTTCTGAAGGATTTTGGAAAGATTATCGTTGATCATTGTCTGAGAGAGGCATACGTTGTGGTTCATGAGTTTGCTATAATTAAGTATGTGTCGATCCATCAGCCAGATGTGTGGCAGGACAATCCCCTGGCTAGTTTTATTCTATCTTATATTTTATCTCACGGTCCATGTAACAGTTTGTTTAAGCTCAATAAAGTTGCCATGACTACTTAAAAAACATAATGGTTTTTATAGGCTAAAAATATGATGAAATAGAAGGATGATAGACACAGAAAACAAAACCTCGACGCCAAACTTTAGCTCCATGCTCAGCAGGCAAGAAAGGAGAAGGGTGAAGCAAAAAATAATCGGTCGAAGATGAGGTGGTGGGCTAGCTGACTGATGCCCGAACAGGTTATATATGGCAACGAAGTGGGCAATGCGCCGGCAAGGAAGACAAATTTCAAGACTATCTCGAGTAATCAAACACAAACCAGTATGTAAAATCTCATATAAATTCCTCTAATTACAAGAGCAAATATGACATTATAAGAAAACAATTTAATAAAACAACATTCTTGAGGTTCTCATTCCATGTGCACATCACTCGACTCCATTTACTCACCGCAGTGCATATTTTCCAAGCCAAGACACGAACCACCACAGGAAATGTCATTATCAGATATTGGTAACACACAACAACGTTCAGTACCTCCATCCCACATGACACATTTCTCAAGTGCATCGATCTACTCCATGCAATGGGTATTCTCCCAAAAAGTCAAGAAAGTCAATACACACCAGAGAAGACTGGCCACACAAGCCAGCCCTAGCCACCAGGCCTCAAGTACTACGTTGCTAGTCACTGTCGCTATCGCCATCCGAACCAGGATAGTCAATACAAGTACTACTACCACCGCCGTATGCTTGGCTGTTTGGTGAACAACAGGCTGGTAGTTTTCGCAGCCATAGCAACGCCCTGCAACGTCAATAGAACAAATAAAGACAAGGCATGTGTTAACAACACAACTGATTGCACCTGATGCAAACCTCATGAACAACAAGGAAACATGCCAAGAATCAGGAAAGAAGCAATAGGAACAACTGTCAAGAAAACCAACAAGGTACCTGCGTCATTTTCCCCAACTATACAGCACATGATCACATTATTCTCACTCCGAAAATCGAGCTGGACTTCAGAGAAGAATAGCTTGGTACTATCGGCATCAGCAGAATGTTGCTCCTCAGGCTGCTTAGCTGTGAAGTTATAATGGGCGCCGCCCCCTCCAAACTCGTAAAATATAGATATCACTTTTACTTCCACCAGCTCAAACTGAAAAATAAAATGGAAATGCATATTTAACATGGATATTAATCAGTCGCAAAAGCCATCCTGATTAGCACAACCTCACATACACGGAGATAAGAGAGAAATAGATAAAGACCTTGGTGTTGTTGGCTCTGTTGTATTTACGCAGGGCCACCTCCGCGTAGTAACGTGCATCCTCCTGTTTGGCCGCGACTCTTTTTTCCCGTAGTGCGTTCCTCACCTCCGGAGGTTTTCTCTTTCGCATTACAACTGGAATTCCGATGGAAGCCCGGTCAAAGCCACGCGGTTTGGGTCGGGGCAGAGGCCGAAACCTCCAAGCATGTTCCTCCATGTTGATACCTTCAGGAGTGCTCCTCTCCTTGGACATCCAACAAGCTCGACTCCTGATTCAATATTGTGAACAAATTGTTATGCCAAAAAACAAAAACAAATCACATGTCCATGCCATAATATGAAAAATATTAAGTGTGTCATTTATTTATTTTGTGATGAAGGTGCATGCAGAGTTCTCGAAACATGATTAAAAACTCATCGAGTTTGTTCAGAATTAAAACTTGACAGATTTACCCATTTTAGTTTCATTTATGATGAAGGTGCATGCAGAGTTCTTGAAACTTGTCAAGATTGTTTGGAATTAAAATTTGCCATGATGGAATGAAGAGTTGTCAGATGGGGATGCCAGATATAAACAATTACATAGCAGAAACGGGCTGAGAACTACTCCCTCAATCCCACAATCTGTCAAAAAACGTCTGACATTGTGGGGAGGAGGGAGTACATGACATGACACAATGAAAGCAAAACATTAGGTTGTGATATTAATTTTAATGAATGTTTGAGCAAAGTTCCAAGCCCATCGCAGATGCAACTTGCTGTGTCGAGTATTAACGGGAGGAGTTGTGTTAACATTTAACTGGAAAAACAGTTTGTAATAGAAAAAAAGTATGTTTTTGGTTCCTTGGGTTTTCTAAAAGTATAGACTTGGTCCCTCAAGATTTTCTGGTACACATTTGGTCCTTCAAGTTTCAATACCAAGTAAGTTTAGTCCAAAACCAGATTTTGACCACTTTGAACAGGTTTGACCGTGTAGATTTTGACAGGGTTTGACCGTATGAACAGTAAATTAAAAAAACACACAAAACAAAGTACTGTTCATCCGGTCAAAATCTGGGCGGTCAAACCAGTCAAAGTGGTCGAAATCTGGTTTTGGACTAAACTTACCCGGTTTTGAGACTTGGAAGGACTAAATGTGTATCAAAAAATCTTAAGGGACCAAGTCTACACTTCCGGGAAACTTGAGGGACCAAAAACATACTTTTCTCTTTGTGATATAAGCAGACGATAGGGACGACTTAATACTGGAACCAGAGGATTTGGGCATCTTGCAATGACATTTCAGAATGCCAAAGGAACATGCACAATGGTGTTGAACACAGAGCAATAAGAAAAAGTAAGATGTTAGGGGTGTTCAACTTGCATACCTCCCTTTTAAAGCGGCGCATGAGACGCTAACTTGATGGTGGTGTTGCACTGTCTCCTCTGGCTTGGCATTCAAATTGTCTTTGAACCTGAACCAGAACATATGACTTAAATATAATTATAGTAAAAGGAAGGTAAGTTGTCAAATCTGATAATATTATTCTAAATTTTCAGCAAATTTTAGAACCAGAAAATATTTTTTAACCGATAGCATTGTGCTACCCTTTTCACTACAAGTGTAGAATTTTTTTACAACGAAATTCAGTTTTTTTCGAGAATAAAAGAATTAGCTAATCGTATACAGGGGAATTATATATGATACATTTAACAGTTTGCACTATAAAAAAAATGGACAACTTAACAATGAAAACCAGAGTTTTTATATTTCAGAATGAGGAATGGACATGCACAGTGGACAGTGGTGTTGATTATAGGAGTTTTATTACCTTGCATATCTCCCCTTTGAAGCGGCAAGTGAAACTGTGAGTTGGTGTTGCTTTGCCTCCTCCGGAAAGACAGGCAGCGAATTCCCCTTATAATACCTTGAACCATAACATATGATTTAGTTATTCAGCATCATAGTAACACTCAGCAGAGTCGTCAATACAATATATTTGACATTATAATTTCAGCAACTTCCAGAATCGTAATAATTTGCTCTCGCCTTATGTAGTTCAGCAAGATGCAGAACCATAAGAATTTCTTCTAGGATACATTTATACTTTCAGTAAACTTTAGGACCAGAAGAATATGTTCTCAGATACACATATATAATTTCACAAATTTTAGAACCACGAGAATTTCTAATTTCAGTGCCAAGAATTTGTTGTTGGATAAACTTGTAATCTCAGCAAATTTTGGAACAGAAAGAATCTGTTGTTCAAAACATAATGGCCTAGTTCGAAACGAACCCAACCAAACAGGGCTAGAGGAAATTCATATTCGTATATCAGAACAGCTAGAGGGAACGGGAGCCATCGCCAGAGATGACGTGCATAGCAGGCAGCGGGTCGAGGGGGGACGCCATGCCATGCGAGCCCTCTTTCGCCTGCCTTGCCAGAACCGGCGGCTGCGCTCTCGAAAGAGACGGAATTTGCAGGAGTATATATGCATATAGAAAACTTACGGATGCTCGTCGTCGGTATGCCCCTGATTTGCCATGGCCGGCTGCATGGATTGATCTGCAGTTCTATCGAATCCACGCCAAGGTTTCAGGTTGCAGTGCGTCGTCTGCTAGGTTCGTATTTATTCATCATCCATGAGAGGGACGGCCGACACCAGACAGGTTTCCGATTGGTGCTGTCTACGGTTTGACCTTCCCAATGTTGTGCGGATTTTAGTTCGACTGCTGTTCGAGAACAATCCATTGCTAAGTAAAGAAGCGCATAACACACTAGCTACTAAGGACACTATGTGTCGAAGAGGAATGGTAATTGAGGATCACAAGTGCTTCTTGTGCAACATGAGGAACGAGTCGGCAAAACACCTGTTTGTGGAATGTCACGAGGTTAAGCAGGTGTGGCGGGGCCTCGAGCTCGAGCATGCCAGACAGCGGCTGTCCGAGTGTGATAGTGTGCATACAACCTTGGAATATTTGTGGCAGCTATCTGAAAAGGAACGGATGATGATCATAATCATGTGGTGGCAGTGGTGGACTCAACGCAACAAGGTTAGAGAGGGAGAAAAACCAATGGAGCACGCGCAGTTCGCTATTAG
>NC_041389.1:713681023-713695416 GCF_002162155.2 Triticum dicoccoides | reverse complement strand
GGAACCCGCCACCACAGGATATGCTAAAATTCAATGTTGATGGTGCTTTCATCGAGGATGGCGGGCAGGGAGCCTGGGGAGTGGTTGTTCGGGATAGCACAGGCGACGTTGTGGCCGCACGGGCGGGGCGAATGGATCATGCCGTCGATGCCCTCAGTACCGAGCTGAGAGCAGTGGAGCAAGCTTTGGACCTTGCTGCAGAGCTGGGGGTGGTGCGCCTGACGGTCGAGATGGACGCCCTAATGCTTGAACAAGCCCTAAACAGGCGAACCCCTGACTGCTCGCGTCAAGCATAGGCGATTAAAGACATTAAGGTGCAATCTAGGTTATGGTTCTCCTCGTGTGTGTTTGCCCATTGTAAGCGCGAGGCTAATATGCCAGCGCATCATATGGCCAGATTAGGCCGTGCCCGTCGAGAGGGGGATACCCCAGTTGCCGATCATGTTCTTCCAGCAAATGTTGCTGAGTTTGTAATGGGCGATATTGCCCAGCTCGTTTCGTAATAAAGCTTATTGCTTGCCCTAAAAAAAAGTAAAGAAGTGCAGACCCGTATATTATATTATTAAAAAAGTAAAGAAGTGCAGAAATCGGTTCCAGATTCCTACTGTCAGAAGTACAAACGTGTGAATTTTTTTTAAGAGCGGAAAAAATGGCCGCGCATGGCAACGGAAGAAAAAAAAATCGTGACGCGACCCATCTGTGATGCCACTTCTCTTTGCCATCATCGTCGATGATGGAGTATATAACAAAAATATGTACTTGCATGAACTAACATGTCTATAGTTTTTTAATAACTATGTAACTCGCATTAACTAACATGTCTATAGTTTTTTGTTGTAACCTCACCTAAATGGGACATTATAGTTGTCAATATTAGTACGTCCAACGTCTGAATGACGTTCATCATGATCAGGAATTCAGGATTATTGACTGTGGGTGGTGGTGTTTCTCTTTTAAAATTAGAAATGCTCCATATATACTTACTGCCTACAAATTTTAGCAAACTGCAAGAGACTGATAGAACTAATATAGGAAAATTACAATACAAAGAGACTACAAATTCCTTTTTGTTTTGAAAATTAAAGGGGAATATATATTAATATCAAGTAGATACCAATTACACCCAGCCTTTGCACCAACAAGATGCGTAAAAACATTCAGGAGGCACACAGTCAAAAAAAAAAAAAGAAGAAGAGAAAAAACGACCCTGCCATGGTGATCAATCATCCACAGTAGAAGCACTCTAATCACCATCAAAGACAACACTCGGAGTACAACGAAGGTTCTCCAAAAACAACGCCTCCGGGAAGGAAATAATGCATAAGCATTGTCGTTTCCTGATCAAAGATAGTTGGTTTTCACCCTGGAGAAAGACCTTGTTCCCAAAAAACAATGATTTCGACAAGGCCATTGCCAGTCACAACCAATAAAGGCCAGGCCTTGGGTTTTCACCCTGAAAATCATGAATCGGTACTCCGAGGAGCACCACCAACAAAGAAGTTCTCCAATGCCGCCGTCTTCGAACTCCTTCTCACCATCTTAAAAAGTACATCTCTACTCCTAAACAGGGAGTTGGTAGCCTAGTGCACCGATTTTTTCACGTCCCACCTCCCATCACCCCGTACGCGGTTTTATCACCGCACACATAATGACAGCAAAATCCAAAGAAAAATCCAACCACACTCCCTCCCTTGATCCCTCGCTTGCCCTACCTCGTCTCGCGTCTCCAGCCGTAGCCGCCAGCACACCCCAATCCATGCCGTTCTCCTCCTAAAGTCGTTACGGTAGCCTCCCCTCCTTCATGATTTAGCCATGGCCATGACCGACGCCCTCCTATCCATCGGCACCGGCCAGCCCTCACCTCCACGTCGTCGTCTCTCAACCTCCAACGATCTCCTCCAGGATGGATCCGTCTACGTCGCTAAATTGACTGAGGTGGACCTCCATCGTCGCCATTTTTCTCCCTCCCCGACCTCCCGTTGTCGTGCTCTACGGATCTGTCCACGGTAACAACCGACGTAGATTCCACGGCCACCACCGACGATGCCAGTGAGAGGTGGCCAAGGTGGTCGCTGCCGGAACCGTGGAGGAGCTCAGCCCGACCTTCTCCTCGTTTTCCTCCAGAGCCGTGTCTCACCCTGGACCCATGGAGGACCAGTGCTATCTTGCTACGCAATCCCATCTAAGACAAAGCATCTATGATTTTTGTATGAGTCATTTTATACAAAATACTTCTAGGAGGAAGTAATATACGAGTCACGCCATTCGTTTTTATTTACTCTGCATATTAGGCTTGTCTAAAGTCAAATTTTATATACTTCCAACAAGTTTGTAGAAAAATATATTAACATGTACACGAGTTAATTACATAAAACCGCCACATTTCAGGCTTTTTCTGCAGAAAACCACATGGTCCCTAATCATTTGATAAAATCACCGCGCATTCACTATTTTTTTTTTGCAAAAAGCACTAATCAGATGATTTAGCTCGTTTAATCACTTTTTGATAAGTGGGACCGGGATGTAAGGAGCTGATTTCGCAACATATTAACACACATACCCCTACATCTAAAAGAAAAATGCAATCAGGCCCTCCCCTTGTGGATACCACGACAGGGCCTGGGCGCGCCGCCAGACTTCAAGGCCACGGGCAGCAGCCGCACTGCTTCCGGCAGATGGCCGGGCCACGTCAAAGCGAGTGCGCGTCGATCCGCCACCTGCATGTCCAGCTCCTCGCTCGGCTCTGACGTCCCAGCGGCTTCGGTGAAGAGCTCGGCATCCAGGACAGGTTCGGTGAAGAGCCAGCGACCATCGCTGCCCCGTGTACCATCTCCTTCCTCCTCCCTTTTCTTTCCTTCTCCTTTGGGACGACGCACACCTCGGCCCTGCCTAGCCTAGCTACTTCCAACCGCGACCATGTTCATGACGACGAATTCCGCGGCGGTCCGCAGCCCCCACCGCTCTCCAACGTGCTACCCGCCACTCACAGGTGCACGCCACCTCCGTCTCCTTTGCTACATTGATCCATGACAAGGAGGGTGGAAGTCGGGAACGAACTCCAGGTGCAAGCCCGAGCCTCCGGCGCGCATCGACATCGCCCGCTCCTGGTCGCCTGGGACACCATGGTCGTCTCCCCATGCCGGCGCCGGCCACGTGGCTTGGACGACGAGCAAAGGGGGCCGGAGCCTGCTAGTCCCGCGTGCGCACGCCCAGGCGACTCCGACCCAGGTGGTGCAGGGCTCGGCCTTGGCTGGCCAGTTCTGCACACGCACCTCGCCGCCGAGCTCCTGGTCGCCGGCCGCGCGCTCACCTCACCGTCGGTGATGAGGGACCGAGCTTCTGTCCTGGCCGAGGTCGGGACGAACTCCAGGTGGTGGGGTCTGCGTGCGCGGAGGAGGGGTTGATTGCTTTTCTATTTGAGATCCAGGGGTGTGTGTGTGTAAAGTTTTTGCTGTTGCTTTTCTTAAGATCCAGGGAGGTATATGTCAATTTTTTGCTAAATCCGCCTTACATTCCGGCCCCACTTGTTAGAAAGTGATTAAATGGACTAAATCACTTGATCAGTGCTTTTTGCAAAAAGTTTACTGAATGCGCGATGATTTTTGCAAATGATTAGGGACCATGTGGTTTTCTGCAGAAGAAGCTCAAGATGTGGTGGTTTTATGCAATTAACTCATATATACACCATCAAATATATCATTGGATTCATCATTGCAAATATTTTCACATCATATAAATTTTACTGTAAATGTTCATATTGTTTTCTACAAACTTGGTCAAACATTATAAAGTTTGACTTCAATCAAAGCTAATATGTGGAGTAAATAAAAACAAATGGAGTATCTTTTAGCTTCCTTGCTCTTGCTTACTCCAGTACCTTGTTTGTTAACAATGGAATCAACCGACATTCCCCTGTAGATGGCATCCCACACTGTATTTTTCTGAATCATGCATATGGAAGGAATTTGTTAAATACTAATACATAGATTTCGATTTACCCCTTTTGTAATTTAAGCTTGTGTGTCTTGTTTGCTGAAAACATATTACGTCATCCTACATTGTACTTTCCTGAAACATGCATATTAAAGGAATCTCTCAAATACTAAAACACGGAATTCTCTTTACATATATTTTCACATCATATAAATTTGTTACTGTAAATGTTCATATTGTTTTCTATAAACTTGGTCAAACATTATAAAGTTTGACTTCAGTCAAAGCTAATATGCGGAGTAAATAAAAACAGACGGAGTATCTTTTAACTTCCTTGCTCTTGCTTACTCCAGTACCTTGTTTGTTAACAATAGAATCAACCGACATTTCCCTGCAGATGGCATCCCACATTGTATTTTTCTGAATCATGCATATGGAAGGAATTTGCTAAGTACCAATACGTAGATTTCTCTTTACCCCTTCTGTAATTTAAGCTTGTGTGTCTTGTTTGGTGAAAACATATTACGTCATCCTACACTGTACTTTCCTGAAACATGCATATGAAAGGAATCGCTCAAATACTAAAACACGGATTTCTCTTTACCAGTTTTGTAGTTTTAGCTTGTAAGAAATGCACAACTACTATCTAAACCAGTAAGGTAAATTTCTAGGCATGCTAAGTTTATTGATTCTCAAGAATACGCTATTTTGCAAAACCAAAGTTCAATTACAAAAGATAATTGTTCTTCAGGGTTATTGGAATGAACTTAGTTGTTAGAGATAATCTTGTTTAGTAGATTAGTTAGTTTCTAGCTAAATTGATTAGTCCTGCTAGGGGGTCTCTTGTCTGTGCACGTGTGGAGCAAGTAGTAGTTAAATATCGGCTAGGAGTTTACTTGGCTGTCCATGCGTGTTGTGTCCGTGTTAGTTTGACTAAGCTGTACTAGGTAGTTTAGGATTTGTAGAGTCCGGTTACAACTTAAAGTCATTGTACGAACAGGTTTAGGTTTGCTTGGGTCGGCTGCGTTGGCTGTGTATATATATTCACATCCAAGCCGTGAGTTTTGTAACACCGAGAGAGAAAAATAAAAAATAAAAAAGAGGCAAACAAAGGGGATGACAAGGGCCCTTGACCAGCGCCCGAGTTTTATTTACTTACAACTTAAAAATTACAACTCAATGCTTAGAACAAAATATGACACTACATGAATGCCTCTGATGGTGTACCGGGATGTGCAATGAATCAAGAGTGACATGTATGAAAGAATTATGAACGGTGGCTTTGCCACAAATACGATGTCAACTACATGATCATGCAAAGCAATATGACAATGATGAAGTGTGTCATAATAAACAGAACAGTGGAAAGTTGCATGTCAATATATCTCGGAATGACTATGAAAATGCCATAATATGTAGGTATGATGACTGTTTTGAGGAAGGTACATGGTGGGTGTATGGTACCGGCAAAAGTTGCGCGGCACTAGAGAGGCTAGCAATGGTGGAAGGGTGAGGATACGTATAATCCATGGACTCAGCATTAGTAAAAAAGAACTCACATCCTTGTTGCAAAAATCTATTAGTTATCAAAACGAAGTACTACGCGCATGCTCCTAGGGGGATAGATTGGTAAGAAAAAACAATCGCTCGTCCCCGACCGCCACTCATAAGGAAGACAATAAATAAATAAATCATGCTCCGACTTTATCACATAACGGTTCACCATACATGCATGCTACGGGAATCACAAACCTCAACACAAGTATTTCTCAAATTCACAATCACTCCACTAGCATGACTCTAATATCACCATCTTCATATCTCAAAACGATCATAAAGAATCACACTTCTCATAGTTTCAATGCACTTTATATGAAAGTTTTTATTATATCCCTCTTGGTTGCCCATCATATTAGGACTAAAATCATAACCAAAGCAAATTACCATGTTGTTTAAGACTCTCAAAATAATATGAGTGAAGCATGAGAGTTTATCCATTTCTTCAAAATAAAGCCACCGCTGTGCTCTAAAAATATATAAGTGAAGCACTAGAGCAAATGACAAACTACTCCAAAAGATATAAGTGAAGATCAATGAGTAGTTGAATAATTATGCAACTATATGAAGACTCTCTAACATTTAAGAATTTCAGATCTTGAGATATTATTCAAACAACAAGAAAAAAAATGCCATTGCAAGGATAACACATATCATGTGAAGAAGCAAAAACTTAGGCCCACCAAAACTGACCGATAGTTATTGAAGAAGAAAGATGAGATGCCAACCGGGGAATCCCCAAGCTTAGATGCTTGCGAATTCTTGAAATATTAATTAGGGATGCCTTGGGCATCCCCAAGCTTGAGCTTTTGTGTCTCCTTAATTCCTTTTATATCACGGTTTCCCTAAATATTAAGAACTTCATCCACACAAAACTTAACAAGAACTTGTGAGATAGGTTAGTATAAATCAACGCAATAACCTTATCATTCTCTATAGTAGCAAATCACTAAAATTATTATTTGATATTGCCTACTAAATTCCTCTGCATATTTAATACCCCTATCCACAAATAGAATCATTAAACACCCAAACATATGCAAACATAACAGCAATATGTCTAAACAGGACAGTCTGTAAAGAATGCGAGAGGAATCATACTTCCCTAACTCCAAAATTCTGAAAAATTACCACACTGTAGAAAATTTATTGTTACTTATTGTTTCAAAATTTCAAGATTTTATCAGGTTCTGCCTATTCACAAATATTAAAAACATAACAACAAACTTACTGATTTCAAAACATCAACATATAGATTTGTAAAATAAGCATGGTTAAGGCTATACTTGACTTTCTATTGAACTAAAAGATATGAAACATGTCTCTGAATGACAGCAAGCAAATAAAAAAATGACACTCCAAGCAAAAGACATATCATGTGGTGAATAAAAATATAGCTCAAAGTAAGGTTACCGATGAACGAAGACGAAAGAGGGGATGCCATCTGGGACATCCCCAAGCTTAGGCTCTTGGTTGTCCTTGAATATTACCTTGTGGTGCCTTGGGCATCCCCAAGCTTAGGCTCTTATCAATTACATAGTCCGTCGAAACTTCACCCAAAACTTGAAAACTTCACGACACAAAACTCAACAGAAAACTCGTAAACTTCGTTAGTATAAGAAAATAAAATCACCACTTTTGTACTGTTGTGAACTCATTCTAAATTGATATTGGTGTTATATCTACAGTATGCCAACTTCTCCATGGTTCATACCCTCCTATACTACTCATAGATTCATCAAAATAAGCAAACAACACAATGAAAGTAGAATCTGTCTAATTTCAGTGCCAAGAATTTGTTGTCGGATAAACTTGTAATCTCAGCAAATTTTGGAACAGAAAGAATTTGTTGTTCAAAACGTAATGGCCTAGTTCGAAACGAACCCAACCAAACAGGGCTAGAGGAAATTCATATTCGTATATCAGAACAGCTAGAGGGAACGGGAGCCATCGCCAGAGATGACGCGTGCATAGCAGGCAGCGGGTCGAGGGGGGGGGGCGCCATGCCATGCGAGCCTCTCTCGCCTGCCTTGCCAGAACCGGCGGCTGCGCGCTCGAAAGAGACGAAATTTGCAGGAGTATATATGCATATAGAGAACTTACGGATGCTCGTCGTCGGTATGCCCCTGATTCGCCATGGACGGCTGCATGGATTGATCTGCAGTTCAATCGAATCCACGCCAAGGTTTCAGGTTGCAGTGCGTCGTCTGCTGGGTTCGTATTTATTCATCATCCACGAGAGGGACGGCCGACACCAGACAGGTTTCCGATTGGTGCTGTCTACGGTTTGACCTTCCCAATGTTGTGCGGATTTTAGTTCGACTGCTGTTCGAGAACAATCCATTGCTAAGTAAAGAAGCGCATAACACACTAGCTACTAAGGACACTCTGTGTCGAAGAGGAATGGTAATTGAGGATCACAAGTGCTTCTTGTGCAACATGAGGAACGAGTCGGCAAAACACCTGTTTGTGGAATGTCACAAGTTAAGCAGGTGTGGCGGGGCCTCGAGCTCGAGCATGCCAGACAACGGCTGTCCGAGTGTGATAGTGTGCATACAACCTTGGAATATTTGTGGCAGCTATCTGAAAAGGAACGGATGATGATCATAATCATGTGGTGGCAGTGGTGGACTCAACGCAACAAGGTTAGAGAGGGAGAAAAACCAATGGAGCACGCGCAGTTCGCTATTAGAGCTGCATGCACAGTCGAAGAATTCCAGGCGTGTTTCTGCAAAATGAGCCCCGCCCCCCGCCCCCCGCCGTCGCCGGTTTGCATGCCTCGCTGGAACCCGCCACCACAGGATATGCTAAAATTGAATGTTGATGGTGCTTTCATCGAGGATGGCGGGCAGGGAGCCTGGGGAGTGGTTGTTCGGGATAGCACAGGCGACGTTGTGGCCGCATGGGTGGGGCGAATGGATCATGCCGTCGATGCCCTCAGTACCGAGCTGAGAGCAGTGGAGCAAGCTTTGGACCTTGCTGCAGAGCTGGGGGTGGTGCGCCTGACGGTCGAGATGGACGCCCTAATGCTTGAACAAGCCCTAAACAGGCGAACCCCTGACTGCTCGCATCAAGCACAGGCGATTAAAGACATTAAGGTGCAATCCAGGTTATGGTTCTCCTCGTGTGTGTTTGCCCATTGTAAGCGCGAGGCTAATATGCCAGCGCATCATATGGCCAGATTAGGCCTTGCCCGTCGAGAGGGGGATACCGCAGTTGCCGATCATGTTCTTCCAGCAAGATTTTCAACACATAGAGAGGAAAAACCTGATATTATTGCAATTCCTACAAGCATATATTCCTCCCTCATAATAATTTTCAGTAGCATCATGAATGAATTTGACAATATAACCATCACATAAAGCATTCTTTTCATGATCCACAAGCATACAAAATTTTATTACTCTCCACATAAGCAAAATTATTCTCCTTCATAATAGTGGGAGCAAACTCAACAAAATAATTATCATGAGAGGCATAATCCAATTGAAAATTAAAATCATGATGAAAAGTTTCATGGTTATCATTATTTTTTATAGCATACATGTCATCACAATAATCATCATAGATAGCAACTTTGTTCTCATAATCAATTGGAACCTCTTCCGAAATAGTGGATTCATCACTAAATAAAGCCACGACCTCTCCAAATCCACTTTCATCAATATAATTATCATAATTAGGAGGCATGCTATCATCATAATAAATTTGCTCATCAAAACTTGGGGGACAAAAAATATCATCTTCATCAAACATAGCATCCTCAAGCTTGTGGCTTTGCATATCATTAGCATCATGGATATTCAAAGAATTCATACTAACAACATTGCAATCATGCTCATCATACAAACATTTTATGCCAAAGATTTTATAGACTTCTTCTTATAACATTTGAGCACAATTTTCCTTTCCATCATTTTCACGAAAGACATAAATAGATGAAGCATATGAGGCAACCTCAATTTAATTTTTTGTAGTTTTCTTTTATAAACTAGTAATAAAACAAGAAACTAAAAGATTCGATTGCAAGATCTAAAGATATACCTTCAAGCACTAACCTCCCCGGCAACGGCGCCAGAAAAGAGCTTGATGTCTGCAACGCAACCTTCTTCCTGTAGACGTTGTTGGGCCTCCAAGTGCAGAGGTTTGTAGGACAGTAGCAAATTTCCCTGAAGTGGATGACCTAAGGTTTATCAATCCGTGGAAGGCATATGATGAAGATGGTCTCTCTCAAACAACCTTGCAACCAAATAACAAAGAGTTTCTTGTGTCCCCAACACACCCGATACCATGGTAAATTGTATAGGTGCACTAGTTTGGCGAAGAGATGGTGATATAAGTGCAATATGGATGGTAGATATAGGTTTTCGTAATCTGAAATTATAAAAACAGCAAGGTAGCAAGTGGTAAAAGTGAGCGAAAACTGTATTGCAATGCTTTAAAACAAGGCCTAGGGGTTCATACTTTCACTAGTGCAAATTCTCTCAATAATGATAACATAATTAGATCATATAACAATCCCTCAACATGCAACAAAGAGTCACTCCAAAGTCACTAATAGCGGAGAACAAACAAAGAGATTATTGTAGGGTACGAAACCACCTCAAAGTTATTCTTTCCGGTCAATCCATTGGGCTATTCCTATAAGTGTCACAAACAGCCCTAGAGTTCATAGTAAAATAACACCTTAAGACACATATCAACCAAAACCCTAAAGTCACCTAGATACTCTAATGTCACCTCAAGTATCCGTGGGTATGATTATACGATATGCATCACACTATCCCAGATTCATCTATTCAACCAACACAAACAACTTCAAAGAGTGCCCCAAAGTTTCTACCGGAGAGTCAAGACAAAAACGTGTGCCAACCCCTATGAATAAGTTAATAAGGTCACATAACTCGCAAGTTGATCACCAAAACATACATCAAGTGAATCAATAGAATACCCCATTGTCACAACGGGTATCCCACGCAAGACATACATCAAGTCTTCTGAAATCCTTAAAGACTCATTCTGATAAGATAACTTCAAAGGGAAAACTCAATCCATGACGAGAAGGTAGAGGGGGAGAAACATCATAAGATCCAACAATAATATCAAAGCTCGCGATACATCAAGATCATGCCAAATCAAGAACACGAGAGAGAGAGAGAGAGAGAGAGAGAGATCAAGCACATATCTACTGGTACATACCCTCAGCCCCGAGGGTGAACTACAGACTATATCGGTCACTGTCTATTATGCAAATCAATAAAACTTTGTTGTAGGCTTGATCTAGCTATACACATTGATGATGTAGAACTCAAGAATATTGACAGAAAAGATAAACCCACACCCATCTATGCCATACCCCGCACTGTAGCTATTGATACACTCAAAGTAACTCTCGCGTGGCCTATGCGACACAGTCCTCCAGCGCCTTGTACGCTAGTCCAGGGCTCGACAAGACGACAGAATGCGACCGGTGCGCTGATTTCTTGTCGCCGATCCATGGCTGGTAGGTTGGGTCTTCAGTTGACAAATTGCAATAAATCTCATACGACTCATGAGTGTGAGTTTAATAAGGTGATATCGGCTAGTCATTCTGCCAGATAAATTAATTACAAATCCACAAAGAATCAAACAATCCTGGACTATGGATAAATTAAAATAAGTGGTTATTATTGTTTATGCTAAACATTTTTACTTTGTAGCAAGATATTTAATATTGAAAAATAGAAAAAATAATTACAATTTACTTTCACCAAAATATTAGTCACATACAATTCCGACGCCAATCATTATAAAAACACTTATATTGAATTCCGACATTATCCTACAAAAGATTTTATGTTACTTCTAGACGCTATCGCTTAAAACATATTCACTAACCCAAGCCATATATTTGGAATGATAAACAATGGCACGCACATAGAAATTATATTTTTTCCACTCAAATTTTTTACAGTGTGTAAGTATGCTATAAACTCAATTTTAGGTTCCTTATATATCACAAGTAAGAGATATAATAGTTTGTCATCTAATAAATATATTGATCAGTCTTTAGAGCTTGTAGAACTGTCTATCACAGTTGTAAGCAAGTAGAAAATTCTAGGGCGCACAAGTTGCATGTTTATCATCGGATCTTTGAAAATATGAAATAAACAAATTACAGACAAGGTTGATAGAAATAGAAACAAGCGGCCAAGCCGCACAGTAAGACACACACACACACACACGCACACGCACGCACTCACGCACGCACGCACACACACACACACATATACAGACGGTTTATTCTGCTAATATTAGCAGAATAACTATTCTGCACACCACTTCCACACTGCATGCTGAACGCAAGTGCACGTCATTCTTTGAACCAAGTGTGCTGCAGCACTCACACGAGTGAACTTCTCGTCGAATAAAACTGCACACGTTATTTTTTCGGTACTATTTTCGCTCTAATTTTTTAACCGTTTATCGGAATGAGGAGTGTAATATACCGTTGAAAATCTATGGATTAGCCGCAACTTTGACATGTTGAACACTTTTCGAGATTCCACACGGTTTAAGAGCAGTTTTGAAAATGGTGCGGCCCATGACGAGTGGCAGCGAGCGTTTTTTCGTGATTTCTTCTAAATCGCTCGTCGGAATGAAGCAAACGATACACCGTTGGATAGATATCGTCGAGGCGCATCTTTCTCATATATAAATGTTTCGCTACTTCCTTACGGTTTAAGAGCAGTTTCAAATTTACTAAATCGCGGAATTCTGTTTTTTAAAAATTTTCAATTTTTTGGTACTGTTTTCACTCTAATTTTTTAATCGTTTGTCGAAACGAGGCGTGTAATATATCGTTGAAAAGCTATGGACGACACGCAACTTTCATATGTTGCAATCTTTTTGAGGTTCCTTACGGTTTTAAGTTAATTTTGAAAATCGTGTGGCGGACAACGAGTGGCAGCTGCTGTTTTTCTCGAAATTTTTACAGACCACTGCTCGGAATGATTCAAACGATACGCCGTTGGAAAGGTTTCGACGAGGCGCAACTTTTTCATGTAGAACACTCTCTCTAATTCTTTACGGTTTAAGAGCAATTTTAAATTTACCGACACGCGGACACTCTGTTTTAAGCGGCATCCAAATTGATGAGTGAACTTCATCCGACAGAAAACCACACTGCTTCAATTGAAAATCGCACTGCATCAGAGAGTCAAGTGAACTTCACAATTTCTGTTGTCGGACGTACATTTTCTCAAACGAGTTTTTGTGAGTTTTGTCGTCTTTTTTACGAACGAGTGGACCTCAAAGACGAGGCAAGTGAACCACATCAGGGGATAAGTGAAGCACAGCACGAGTCTAAGTGAATGACATGATTTTTTTTCCTTTTTCTAACTTTTTAAAATTGCATGAGGACTACATGATCGATGTTAAGGAACTGCATTTTTCGGTTGGAGAAAGTGAACCACAAGGCAGAAATAAAAGGAAGTGAACTTCTTGCAATGTTAATTTTTTTTTCTGGAGCTGCATTTTTTCGCTTGTTTATTTTGTTCAAAACAAAAAAACTGCATAGGACAGGGGAGCGAACCTCTCAAAAAAACCAAAAAACTATGTATTAGGACAGGCTGAGGCGCATTTTTTTATGGGTTGAACCTCTAAGGCCCACCTAACAAACTTCATTGCTTTTTTTTCTCACGGGTGTGTACATCAAAGACCACTGAAATGAACTTCTATATACCAGGATGAATTGCAAAAAAGGACCTAAAATGAAAACGAATATTATTCGGTCTGTTTGGACATAGACTTCGCCATGGACTACCTCTGACCACTGTCAGCAGCCATCTTGGCCAAACACCATGCCCCCAACTGGCCATCCATATGCCCCCAACATGCCCTCAACTACATAAGAGCACGATGCGCACCCCGCACCGCTGCACGACCCATCCAGCGCCCTCGTCGCCTGGTCCAGCGTCACACCGGCGACCAACGACTTTAGCAGAAGGGAGGAGGCGCAGGGAGTTCGGAGGCCAGGACCTCGCCCACCTCCAGGCACCTTTTGCTCGTGATGTACTTCCACGAGAGGGAGAAGAGCTGTAGGTCCCTGTACCGTGGACTGCAGTCACACGCAAAATCCGGGTACTGCCGATTCCCTCTAGACAAGAAAACCTCCTGCAAACAACAAAACCGAACAATATCCTGTGGTGAGTGGTGTAGTGAACCTCCCCATAGCTAATGAGTGAACAAGTTTCAGTGCTTACTGCATACACAAATGCCTGCTAGCTCCATCCAAACCAGCAAAAGAGCTGCATGCATTAACATGGTTAAATTGAAACATACAGAAAGATGACTACTAAAAAAAGACATAACAAGATGAACTACTTAAAAAAGTATGACATCGGCCACCCCTAGTGCAGTGCGCTTGTCCCCTGCTTCTCACGAGCGAACAACAAGGAGTGGAGGAGAGAGCTGCAAAAACATGGCAATGCACTGCATGGAAAAATAGATGGTGCTTCCTTGGACAAATTACTGTGGCTGAGACACGCATACAGGTATTGGATATTTTTGACCATGTACTGATATATGTAGTAAGTAGTGTATGAAGGAAAGAGAAGTCTGGAAGTGCACCAAGTGATTGATTTCTTCACATTAAAGAACATGCTGACCAAATTGATGCCAGCACATAGAGGAGAAGAAACACATGTTACTGATGCATCAAACACCAATAACACTATATATACTGACTTGTTGTATACTACTCATACTTGCATATACATTGAGAATTTTAGAGTATTTATGGTTCACAAAAATTAAGAGAGAAGTGCACTGCAATATTGTTACGGTACAAAAAAAAAGAAAGGTTGGACTCGGTGAACAACAGAGACCACACGGACATGCATGCACGTTCTGAAACTACATCG
>NC_041389.1:713675922-713680773 GCF_002162155.2 Triticum dicoccoides | reverse complement strand
CTGCATATCCACACACACACACACGACTGCTTTAAGCACACACCAGCTGGCCATAAGCAAGCTATTTTCACTAGCTGATAGAAATCCCAACGCCAAATATGTGTTGATATGGCATACTGAAACGGGGTGCACTGCACCATGACCAGAGTGCACTGCCGACCCTGAACTCCCCCATGGGAGCTGCTCACTCCCCTGATGTGGGCTGCAAGCTGCAACGAAGTGGTCTACAGCAGAGAGGATTCGGTTCAGAGGAAAAAACTAACACTTGGTCACGGGCAGGAGGCAAAGCTGCAGTTAGTAGCAGAAGCAATGATGCCACACCGGCAGCTACAACTGTGCTCCCGTAGCTACTACGACCACTGCCGATGGAGGCCCTCGCCGGGAGACCCAAGCACATGGGAGGTGGGCTGCAACGCAGCGGTTGTGCACTGCAAGGGGGGATTCACCCGTGCTCTGTGCGAATGGCACAAGGAGGGCTTCACTTTCCAGATCCAGTGGTAATGTGTTGTTGTCTCCGCTACCTAATCACATTCAGAAGGTTTTTTGGCTACCAGTGGGATACAGAGGAGAAACTGGGGAGCAGAAAGCATGGAAAAGAGAAGGTCGCCGAACTGCACACCCCCGTTTGGTCGAGCTGCACTCCGTTGTGGGCAGACTGCAAGCTCGTATATGATGTTAGAAAAAAGGTGTATAAAACAAAGAAGAGCCGCAAGTCGTGCACCACCGCACTGCAACACTGAATCCGCATGATATGAAGTGCACAATCCAAAATCTACAAAAAAGGGGAGCAAAAAGAGGTTATCAGAACTGCACACGGGCACCCCTTCATTGGGTCGATGGCGAGGAGAGCAGTCCTTGCACTGGGTCGATGGCGAGCTCACCTCCAGCTGCCTTTGTTGGCGATGTACTTCCTCAAGGCGGAGAGAGAGCTGCAGGCGCCCCTTCAATGGACTGCAGTCACACGTGGTACGCCCGATGACCGAGGAGCTGCACAACACAGTCGGTGGCGGTGGGGACCCTGACCTCACGGCGTTTGGCAGTCCAGTGCAGCGGCCCTCGAGGTGCACTGCGGCCGCGACCATGTGCGTCCTTGATGAAGGAAATAGCTGGGGAGGGAGGTCGGGCTGGCCGGGGGTGTCCGCGTAGATCCGGACGGGGAATGTGGCGCCCTGGCTGACGGCGGGCCGGTCCGACAGAGCTTGTAGGTGGAGGGATAGGATGGGCAAGATTCGGACCACAGACGACGGGATTCGTTCCCGTGGTGCGGCAGACAGGGAGGAAGGTCGGGGCACCGCCAAGGCTCAGGGAGGATGGGCAGTTTGCCGGCAAGGTGCGGGGAGGGAGCCTGCGGAGGTAGGTTAGGGGGCGGCGGCACTAGGGGTGGGGGTGTGGCGGCGCTAGGGTGGGAAGGGGCAAAGGAGAGAAATTGGTTTCGGGGGGATGGGTGGCGGGGGAGGCGC
The DNA here is from genome assembly GCF_002162155.2 of Triticum dicoccoides. Classification (NCBI taxonomy): domain Eukaryota; kingdom Viridiplantae; phylum Streptophyta; class Magnoliopsida; order Poales; family Poaceae; genus Triticum; species Triticum dicoccoides. The sequence continues at coordinate 713,679,313 of NC_041389.1, read as the reverse complement.
CTGGTTCCTGGCGGTGGGGGAGGTGTTTGGCCGAGGGAAGAAGGTGTTAGCAAAATAAGGTTCCGGTGTGCAGAATAAGGTCTTAAGGGGTGCAGAATAAGGTTCCGGTGTGTAAAACCGAGCCTAAAGCGAGCTCTCCCACGCCCTCAACATTTCTGGCCGTCAGATTTCGCACTTGATTAGTTTCTGGCCGTCAGATCATCCTCTAAGCAGTGCATTACCGCGATATGGGCTGGCTGTTCTAAAAGGCCGCTATTCTGGAGACCTTTTTGAAGGCATGTGGTTAATTGGGCTTCTGCAGGCTGCTGTGCAAGCCCATTTAGGGTACAGGCCAGTCCAACGATGCGCTGAAAACCGTTCGCACGAGGGGATCGGAGGGGAGCGGCACGCGTGAGGATGCAGCGAGGCGAACCCTAGATGTCGCCGCCATTCCCTCCTGCTCGGGACTCCTCGCGGAGCGGAAGACCATCCGTCCGATGACCAAGTTCGGACAGGCAGCTTGCCTTTGCATGCGGGGTGGCAAATAGGAGGTGACGTCGTTCGCAGTTAACCCGCCGTCGACAAACTGCGCTCGAAGCTCCGCCATCCGTCGTCGACGCACCACACATTGATTTGCACGTCCTTCCTTTGTCCCACATCCTCTCTTCTCTACGTTGACCTTCCAACTTCTTTTTCAAGGACACCCGTCATCCCGCTCGTCGACGTCTGTGATTGTGGATTCCGTGAGATCTCACGTTCCATCTACCCTTCCTACTTACTCGGATATTCTACCGATCCATGTTGCCTATTTGGCGGGCTGCAAGGTGATGTCGTTCTTTCCCTAGGTTCTCATCACTAGGGAAGTCTTTCTCCCCTGCTTGATGTGCCCTGATGCGTTTTTGTAACATTTGGGTACATATAATGGTTCTAGCAATGGGACTATGGGAGATGAAGTATTGCACGTATCCAACAACGAAGAGACAAGTGCAGAAACTGTTTTACTTCTTTCTGCCAAGAGAGGTAATAGTACAAGCATACTGATCTTTTGAATTATAAATTTCTGAGCCGATCATCATTTAGCAATATTCAATAATCTATATAGTAGTTATATTGCATATGTTTGATTGAAGAACTCTTTTTTGTTGATACAATAAGCATTATTTGGGAGCCACTATACTATGATTTTAAGACCTTCCATTCGCAGAATAGAAGAAATTGGTAATATGAAATAGTGAACCATGTATGTTCTGTATCATTTACTCCAGATAAGAGAACGTCTTACTTTGTTTCATTGTTCTTCAGTAGTCCTTTTTACGAAATGTAACAAAATTCCTTATATATGATGATTCTAGGACTAATATCATTACAGCCTGTACTTGCTGGACTTTTTTTTAGATGGGCACTTGCTGAACTGATATCCTGCAATTTGTGGTGACTTCCATGAATATTATTTTGCATTCTGCACACATCACTTTGCTTAATCCAAATATGTTGAGGGTATATATTGACTATCTATCTATTTGTTATGGCCTACAATTTTTGGTTGGCTTCTTGATGCAGCTCTACAACCGGCACATCTCCCTGCCATCTGCATCTTCACATTGATTGGGATCATCCTTCTTTATTCCTTGTCAAAATATACTCCCTAAAGAAGACCCGTTATCATCAAACCAAGCTAATTTTGACCAATGCAGGCATGTATAGAAATGTACTAGACAATCTGAATAACCTATCTAAATAGATGGTGCGCTGCATGAAATACCTTCATATATCTGCCTGAACCATCCAAGTAATTACTAAAGGTGTTTTAGAAGATTCAACTTAATCGGAATAATGTCTATCTAGCTCTACACACATGGCCGTCTATTTCAGGTTCATCTATAATGGTCTTAGTTCTGCAAAACCCTTCAGTTCATTCATCCATGGTTGATATTATTTGAAACTACGAAATTTTGTTTGAGGTAAGCAGTTTGTTAAGTACATATATGTATGTACATTTATCAGGTTTCCGTCCTGATTTATAGAAGTGTAAGTAGGAGTATGCATTATTCACACAAGTTGGTGGTAGTGTAAGCCTACAACTTTTACGCTTGTGGTATCACAAGTAATTCCTCTATTTTTATTAACTTCGCATATAGATTTTGTTTTAAGTCAAAAAAAAGTTTCGTCAAGTTTATGGAAAAAAGACATCAACAATTAGAATACCAAATCAATGTCATTAGATCCTTCATAGAATATATTTTCATACTATACCTATTTGGTATTGTAGATGTTGCTACTTTTTTATAAAAAGTTGGTCAAACTTTACTAAATTTGACTTAAGACAAACCTAATATGCGAAGTAAATAGAAACAAAGGGAGTATTATGAAGTATTTTTTTTTGCTTGCCTTGATACACTAGTAGAAAAACCCCCACTAGTCCCGGTTGGTAAGGCCCTTTAGTCTCGGTTTTTGAACCGGGACTAAAGGGTCGTTACTAATGCCTCTCCCCTTTAGTCCCGGTTCTTAAACGAACCGGGACTAAAGGCCGCGGCCACGTGGAGCTCCACCTTTAGTCCCGGTTGGTAACACCAACCGGGACTAAAGGAAATTTTATGAGTTTTTTTTTGAATTTTTTTTATTTTTTTTATTTTTAAATTTCTGAATTATTTTAACCTCTAATCTCTAATCACCACCTCTCATCACTGCTCAACTTATCCTCTAATCTCTAATCATCCCTCATCATTTCAAATCATCTAACTTCCCGAACGGTCACCCATCCTCCCACTCCCCCAGCCTGAGCACGCTTAACTTCCGGGTTCTATTCTCCCTCGTTTTTTTCCTGACAATAGTAAGATGTTAATCCTATTAACCTTCAGGAATTTTGCTTGAGCATGAAGTGACACATTTCACTGTTTGAGTTTGAAACTATTGTTTTAAAAAACAATAATTATTTAGTAACACTAATATTTCTTGAATAATTAGTTTGACCATTGTTTGACCACAGTTTGACCAAATTTGACCAAAATTCAAAATAACTGAAATAATTATTTAGTAACACTAATATTTACCATTGTTTGACCACAGTTTGAAATTTTTCTGATTTTTTCCAGTCTAGATCTTAAAAGCCCCGTAACCATTTTTCGGTTAGGTTTTTGAGGATTTTGAAAGTGTTTAACGGGGTTCCCCCAGTTAAATTTGGATATAACTTTTCGAGTAGATGATTTTTCATATAAAAAAACTTTTTCATTCGAGTTAGTATGCAAAAGTTATGCCCATTTTACTAAACTCTTGAGAGATTTTGTAAATAAAGTCGAAATTCACATTTGCAAATTTTCCCAACAACTAGACCACATATCACATATGAAACTTTTTTTTACATTTTCATCATTTTCTTTTATTTTTTTAAACTGAAAAGGTGATCCACCGGAGG
>NC_041389.1:713634679-713675451 GCF_002162155.2 Triticum dicoccoides | reverse complement strand
AACCGGGACTAAAAGGTCCAGACGAACCGGGACAAATGGCCCATGTGGCCCCTGGGCGCACGAACCGAGACTAATGCCCCCATTAGTCCCGGTTCTAGACTGAACCGGGACTAAAGGGCTAACCCGGCCTGGACCAAAGCCCTCTTTTCTACTAGTGATATGTCAAAATGTCAGATGGCTCTAAGTACATTTCAGCCTCATTAACAATCCGGATAATTGCCATTTCATCCTTTGATCCACATTGAATATGACATGTAGATTAAAACCAACAAGACATAAAACTATATATTATTCAGTGTCATACACTCTTCTTCTAATTATTACCTAATATATAGGTTAGCTTATTTAAATTTACTTTGTTATATTTGGAAATTACTATCATCATGGTCCATATTCCGCAATCGTTTTTGCACTTTCATGACTTATTAAATGCTGTTAATATAGAGTTATGATTAAACTTATGAGATGTTGGAAAAAAATTTGTAGGTGGTACCGTTAGATGCTATGGGAAACATGTCAACTTCATGTGCAATGGAAGGAAAAGGTCGGCCTTATTGAGGTATGGTTGGAGGCTTCGAGCACGAAGATAAACTTAAAAATAAAGAAGAGTCTGCGTAAAATGATCAATATTTTGTTTGAGTGTACGATAATGGATCAAAGGTTCAATGAAGTGTTTCACTCACCCATTGGGTTCAATTATTTCATGCCTTTGTATATTAATCACAATTCATATTATTCCATTGGAAAAATGGACGGGCGCAGCAACGCGCGCCATCATGGTCTAGTGTGTGTGTATATATATATATATATATATATATATATATATATATATATATATGTGTATATACTAGCAAAAATGCCCGTGCGTTGCAACGGGAAAAAAATATCACACACCTCCATTCCCGCCCTATTGATGGTTGTTGTGGTGTCCACTTGATAACAAACCCATCCGAATGTGGGCAATCGAAAGACAATGAGCCCAGCCATAAAAATGTAAAACTAATTTGTAATTCCATAGAAATGGCCCTTGTAGAATCCATACAAAACTCAATCCAACCAACCATTTCATAATGATATGTTGTTCACAAACTTTAGTTGTGCTATTACTGACCATGTTTAAATTGGTAATAAGAAACTTAATGACGATGCATGTTGTTTGCGAATAACGTTTATATTCTCTCCCAGAGAAGAATTGCTTCTATTCTTTCAGGACAGAATGATACAACACAACGTTTCAGAACACAAGGGGTCAAAATACTCTGAATCAGATTATACACTCTGAAATATAAATTCAGGCCATATACATTCTGCTTCTACAGCTAACCTACCAAGTATTACACTTCTAGGACCAAAAACTTGAAAGTGGAATAGCACAGCTTAAGTAGAACTAACCTCTACTTGAAAGCATTGCGCGCATTTGTGAATCCAAGCATAGTTATCTGGAGGAAATAATTCAGAAAATGTAATATGCGTCGAAAATTCAGAGATCTCATGGGAGTTGGGTTGATGCCCGATATATTGAGAAACAATACACATGTTTCAGCACGTAGTTCGATGAACTGAAGAAAATTATCTACAAAGAATAGAAAAGGAAATGAGTACATAAGCCAGGGACCAAATTGGTAAACAATACTACAATCTTGAAAAGAAACATCAACATCAGTAAATTTTAGAACGACACAACTACAGTCTTGTGCCACTTCCGGTTACACCCCATGAAATGGCAAGAGAACCGCACATAGTTGCGAGCAGTTGGCTGTGCTTGACCGAGCAGCGGCAAAAAAACTTGCAGAATATTTAGTCAAGCATGAATATTTGTTGTATGATTCCACAGTATGCATTGTACAAACTTTAGGTAAGCATGGATATATATCTAAACTTGTCAGATATACATTGGTCACTGCTATTCTTTTCTATTTAATTTTTTTTGTTCCACCATGATATATAAATGGCATATAAAATACAGTTCAAAACAGATGCTATAAATGCAATTACATATTCCTGGAAAAAAATGAAATTACATATATTATCACTTTGTATTTATTTCCCCGAGAAAGTTTGTAATCCTTATAATTATGCTGATTTGAAGCATCATGTTCCATCTTTCATCTTGCATCTCCACTAAATTTCTGTCTCGCACTTGTGCACCACATTGAGTTTGACGCTATCGACAATGGGGAGCAGACTTGTGACTGAAAACAGAAATTTTTATGTTCTTTCCAGTCTCCCAAGCACTTATGCAATTTTGAACCTTGGCACACACACCACAATGCAGAACCGTGTATGATGTGCATTGTAACAAGCAAAAAAATTGGAGTGTCATGGATGAGGAGGACGTCGGCTACGTTGTCGCTGCGGGCTGCTGAATTCGGATGGAGGGAGTATGGGAGGTGCAGCCGAGGGCTTACCTTGAGAGATGGAGAAAGCGCAGCAGTGTCCGGATGGCAGGCGCCTCATAATTTCTGGCAGCTTCTTAGCGCACGTAGGGGCAGCCTCGATTCCACCTCTGCTCCAGCTCCTTCCTCAATCGACCACCTACTCCAGCTCCTTTTCAATCCGTCTTGAACCCCTTGGATATCTCACATGGATGGCTTGTAAGGCATATCCTGAAACTAAGCATCATCAATAAACTTTAGTACTATCTTAGATGGAGAATTATAGAGGTATACTCTACAGCAAAGTACCAACATGAAGTTGAGTAGTGGCTTTAGAGACAGATCTAAGACTTGTAAGCTCAGTAGTTGGTAAGAAACTCTCTTTTAGTTATTAGATAAAAGGTATGTAGACTTCTTAAGTTAGCAGGTGCTATCAGCTAGCACCATGGCCGTCTCTTCTTCTGCCCGTCAAACATGCTATGATATAGTACAAAATAAATATATATTTTATGAATATAGAATAAATAATGAGTGAGCAGAAGTGTTAAGCTTCATCAATCAAAAGCATACAACCCTCCAGCGAGTCCAGACCTGTCAATGTAAATGTATCAAATAATGTTACACATTTTGCATACCATTCTTTGTTCATCTCGACCTACACTACTTTGTAGCTTATTAAATTCCTATCCACCAAAATCTATCTACGACAATATCTAGCACTTAGTTGTTATATGACTTTTAAAAGCAGCTTGGCTAAGTCCTTAGCGGTGACGGTATGCAATACTAAGAATATGGTGGAGTGCTTGAGTCCGTTTTCAGCTTCAACATTCAAAGTTGCGAACTGGCTCCAACCTCCGAGTCAGAACACATTGAGGATAAGCAGGCCTGCCACGAAATCTGCAGCACTGGCCGTGAGAGCGGGCGACCGGGTGTGAGCAATAAAAAAATAGCAGCATCATTTGTATACGTACCAAACAGCTCGCCATGCCTATGCAAAATTCAGCTAGCAGAAATAGCAAAATTCAGCTAGAAGTAGCAAGCTAGCAGTAAGAGAGCAGCAGTGCAGCACCACATCGTTGCTATCTCTCAAATTCTCCTTTTCACACTTGACTGAGCCCGTTTCACTCTTCTCTGCACCCATCTTCTCCCAGCTGAAGACTACCAAAAAATTGCTCTGTTCCAGCCAAGTGCATTTAGAAGCCATCACAAATTGGTTCACAGAACAGATAAATGAAGGTTGCAATTGGTCCCTGCTGTCTTGAAGCTCCTGCGGCACAAAACAAATATCATTGCACTTTTGTACTAATTCGGAACAAAACAAATCAAGGGAACTATCATTTTCTGACAAAGATGAAGGGAACTATCCTAATCCTCCTCTGACAACGGCCAACAGCTTCCTCTGCCTGCAACCATTCACTTCCTATGCATGGACAACCGGTCGGCCGAAGCACATCACAGATGCCACACACGCCACACCCGACCAGATATGTACAACCACCGCCTGTGTGTGATGCGAGAGGACAGCGGGGGATGTTGGAGAGAGAGGGAGCAGGAGATTGATGCGATGAGTGAGGGGAAGGCAGCTGCTAGACACCAGGAGCAGCTCCTAGCAGCGCGAGAGAGGGAGGCCTGGAGCAGAGGGAGGCGAGGAGGCGCAGGGAAGCGACCCGATGGCTGGCGCCTGGCGGCGGGGTGGCATTGGTGCGGCTGCTAGGGTTTGCAGGGGTCAGCGGGAAAATTACGCCTGCCTTCCTCATCGTCACCGGCGACCCCCGCCGCGTCGCCCGCCCCCGAATCCGCCTCCCCAACCCCTGACGCCGAAAGTAGCCGATGGTGGAAGGCCGCAGTGGGTCGCTGGTGGTGGAAGGCCGCGGGTGTGGGGGCATTTGGTTGGGCGTAGGCGCGCCGGTGGGGTAGGTGTTGGCGGAGCACGACCATGGTAGGCGGTGGCGGCGACGGCGACGGGGGGCGGTCCGGCGGAGAGCGGCGACGGGGGGCCGGGGGGCGGCGGTGTGCGGCGACGGGGGTCGCGCCGGCGGCGTGCGGTGAGGCGGGGCGGGGAGGGGGTGGCGCGCTCGAGTGGAGATGGGATTGGGAGGCTGGGTCGTGCGGCTGGCTGTGTTTTTTTTTCTTTTCTCCGTAACTGTTCAGATTCGACTTATTAGGAGGACTGCGGGTTGAATAACTAAAACATCAGAGACTTTTTTGCAAAAACGCCGACGACGTACGACCAGAAGCAATCGCTGGTTTATTAGTAGGTAAGAGGTAAGATACATATATATAAGATATTGCTTGATCAGATTTTTTTTTCTTTTTTGAAAAGGTTGACTAACCCGGCCTCTACATCACATGATGCACATAACTATTGATTAAACAAAACCATGTATCCAAGTTTCAATAAAGCTCTGGTAGAATAAAAAGTAAAAGTTACATGACGACCTGCTTGATCACATCTTATGATAAGAAAGAGAAACACCTATAACCTTTTTTCTCCTTTCCTCTTCCTATGCCGCATAATTTCTTCTTGCTATATGATTTGAATCTGACAAGGAGGGAAGGACGTGATATACGAAAGAAAATAAGAAACTAGGACTGAACATTTGTCCTTGGTCTTGGAATAAATATTCATTTGTCCATGGACCAGGAGCATTTCGGCAGTGGTAGAAGGACGTAACAGGAGGGGATGAGCCGTGGGAGGAGATAATCCAAGGAGGAGGTGACCAGCAGCAAGGTGATAACAAGAGAGGTAGGTAAGACAACATAACATGAGCAAAGAGCTGGGTGACCATGTGTGCGAGAACGATATGAAGAAGCATCCAGAGTTTGGTATAAGGCATTTTATATGGAGAAGGCCAATTTGGCTCCCGGGCTCAGCTGCACCCGCGCCAACGAAAAAAATCAAAACAAATACTAGAAAAATTCAAAAAATTCCAATTTTTGTGTGTGGTAGATAATTTGATGCGTGAGGTTCGCTGAAAAATTCAACTCGTTTGGACATTTGAGCATCTCTCGGCAAAAAAGACAAAATCGGGGTCTGGAAAATAGTTTACTGTTCACGAACTGTTTTGATCCAATTTGTCTTTTTTGCCGAGAGCTGCTCAAATGGCCAAATGAGTTGAAATTTTCAGCGGTCCTCACGCAACAAATTATCTACTACACAAAAAAGTTTTGGATTTTTTTGAATTTTTTTAGCATTTTTTTGAATTGTTTTCTGAGCGGGAGCATCTGAGCCTGGGCTCAGATGCGGATTTTCGATTTTATATGTTCTAACTCTCCACACTACCGAGACAACGTCCAACATTTAGCACTTCTTTCTATTGTGGAGTAGCACTCGGCATCGGTAGAGCATTTTCGACTCTTCCCCTAAAAATCTTTACCTCCCTAAGGGCACCTATAGCATATCCCCTATACTGAAACTGCCAAAAGTGCTCCCTATCCTACATTTTTTTTAGGGAAATCACTATTCACAACTAGCAGATCTCCTATCCTATTTTTTTTGTGTTTTCCCAAAATTTCAAATTTACAGAACATTAATAAATTAAAAACATAAATAATTAAGTGCACACAATTCAAATGAATAACAAATTGAATGTTCTCAAAATTAAATCATTAAAATTCAAACACAATATACGGTCCAAATGAACTAAGAATTAAAACAGACATGATTACAACACAGGAATCAAGTGCTATGGAGTATGACATTGACACTCCATCTATGGAAGTGGCTGCGGTCTTTGAAGGCTTGCGGCTGGCGGATGAGTTAGGATATTAATCTGGCAGTGGAGTGTGACTCACAAGAAATTGTCCAAGCTATTTTGGATCCATCAAACTACCGTGCTTCAGGGGTTGGTGTGACAGATGATTGCCGGCAGATCACGAGTCTTTTCAGCAAGGCAACCATAATGCATTGTGCCCGAGAGAGCAATGGTGTTTCACATGCACTCGCTCGAGCAAGTTACAGAAGGAAGTTCTCGGACGTATGGCGAGAAAAAAATTCTTCATTTTCTTATTCCTTCTCTTGTAACTGATTTGAACATAGTTAATAAAAGTTGCCAAAGTTTACAAAAAAAAAACTAGTCATCAACCCGATGGAGGGAGTATATATCTGTCATATATTAAAGATAATTCTCTCTTGTATACTTTTAAAGTAACTAGAGATGAGGGTAACATGGTAACAAGACCATGATAGATATTAGCTTTTTTGCACGTAGAAAAAAACACAGATGACTTTCTGAAAAGAAATGTGGATTACAATAGGTTACAACAAAACAAATTAGAAAATAACATTTAGTGGTAAGAATGAGAAAAATAATAATTCATCCTTTATCTATTGTTCAATATTTGCATTTAACAACGCCTACTTCATGAAGCTCCACCTGGCTCCACCGGACCCATGTAGAGATTGCCATCGTCTCTCTCCATGATCTCAGTTGGCCACGCCTTCTTTGAACCTCTCATCTCCTCGACAATCTTCCCATCGGCACCGACCCTCACAGCGAGAAGATGTCAATCACGACCAAAGGGCAACTCATCCAGAGTTTTTGGATGTTTTGGACGGAATATTTAGGCTTTTTCTTGTACGGGAAGTCCAGCCGCCTCATAAGTAGAGGAGAGATGACGGCCGATTGAACAACACACAATTGCTAAAGTCAATCTACCACTTTTTTATATTTTCCTTCTCCCTTGTTCCTCTTCTTTCTCATTCTTCGCTGTTCTTCGTGTTTGACAACAATGATGCACGAGGCCCAAGGGGCGATCAGGTTAACCTAAGGCAGCCGATAGCCACCGCATGCCCTGAGGAGGTCCCTCGCAGGCGTGTGGGGTTTCAGGTCTTCAAAAGGACCCGCCGGATTGCTTGCATACCGCACTTCTGGCCGGGTCTCCTTTGACGTGAGTTGCAGTGCATCACCCTTGCTACCGAGGGGTATAGGGTAACGTGTTCATGTGCGAACACACTTTTGGGCGACTTCACTGGGGATGAAGCTTCGAACGGTCTCCAGCCCATTCTTGCTACGAAGAGATCCCCATCAAGAAGTTGTGATCTACAAAGGTAATATGAATACCCAATTCTCCTTTGTAGATGCAAATAATTCCTCTGTTGCTGGATCACTTCATGTGCATAATGTATTGACTAGCCCTTGTTTTATCAATCATGCATCTATTTACGTGCAAGGACCAATGCAAAATAATCTTCATGCTTCAAATTCTTATGATTTTAACAACATACAACATATGTATCCTAACTATCATGCATCGGTAACCCCACAAATTAATCCATATGCCGATGAACAATATGACGGGTTTGGTTAATCAATTTGAAACACCACATGTTAAAATTTCCAATAGCATACAAGAAAGTGTTTCATCCCTTTATTCATCACCAAATAATTTGGAATATACTAGTCCGAACATGCCGATGTATGAGAGAATTGGCCATGCTACTACCAGTTATTCAGCCAATTACTCTCAACACTACTAGGAAAGGGCTTATAGGTGAACCCCAAATAGTGGCGGTTGGGGCGTGGCACCCTCCATAGTTAATTTTGAAAGAAAGTAGTGGCAAGTCCTAAAGCACGTTCACCACTACTAGGCGAGTGGGTGTGGCGAGCGACTAAGGTTTCCCGCAACAACTCTGCATTTTCTATTTTCTTCCCGACTGGCAAGCTATTGTGGCGGGTGAAGTCTGGCACCCGCCACAACTCGCTCGCACATCGCATGTAAGACTGGCTCAAGTGTTGTTGGTGATCACATTTTCCAGATCTTAGGATATCGTTAAGTGTAATGATAGTCCTAAAACAATATTGAGGGTATGACGTTAGAAGAACAATGATATTGAATCGACCCAAACTTATCTATTATACATTGTGATTATATGTGGGGACCGGATTTCTGGGTATTAATTTCTAGAAAATGGCCCTTTTGCTCACCAGCCCCAGGATTACTGTTAGCTGATGAGGCACCAACTTGATACAGAAATTCCAAGCAAAAATGCAAAGTATGCAGTACAAGCCCATTCTGGCCTGTGAGTACAACATATGGTTTCTAGTGGTTGATGGCGGAAGCGGTTTGTGGATCATCAGCGTCTATGGGACTCCATTTCCCACAGGAACAGCTGACCAGGTTAACTCCTATCTTCGCGAGGCTGCTATCACCGTTGCTTAGGTTCCGGAACTGTCGACACGGTCGCTCCTCTCCACGCAAGAAAAATCTGGCCAAGACAATAGCCAGGGACAAGCCAGTGAGTACTTTGAATGTACTCGCAAACATTATGAACACATGTATAATATAACAATGATGTGTTAAAAATATTTTCATGCTCATGACGTCAGTCACAAAAGATAATAAAAATTCTGATGCACGCAAGCATGTTATTTATGAATATGCAATAACATAGTAGTATTAAAATTATGAAATAAATAACAAGCATGCCACAGTCGGGCATCTTAGCGACACCACATAAAGGGCTTTAAAAGAAATGCCACAGTCGGGCGTGTTAGCGACACCACATAAAGGGCTTTAAAAAAATGCCGCAGTTGGGCGTCTTAGCGACACCACATAAAGGGCTTTAAAATAAATGCCATAGTCGGGCGTCTTAGCGACACCACATAAAGGGATTTAAAAGAAATGTCTCAGTCGGCCGTCTTAGCGACACCACGTAAAGGGCTTTTAAAAGAAATGCCGCAGTCGGGCGTCTTAGCGACACCACATAAAGGACTCTAAAAGAAATGCCGCAGTCGGGCGTCTTAGCGACACCACCAAAAGGGCTTAATAATAATCACAGTGAATATCGAGGAGGTAGAACCGTCCCGGGGATATTCGATAATACCAATAATATCACAGGTTAGTCCACAACAAAAATAATAATCATAATTATCACATGTCACAAGTCGTAATACCAGTTCTGGTTTAACAGTTTCACCTCCGAAGAACGACACTAAGACCGACACTTGACCCATCCAGACTGTAATCCTTGACCATGGACACGGCTATTCGAATAGATTTAATCTCTGCAGAGGGTGTACTCTTTACCCACGAGTAACGGATTCCTTTAGTCCATCAAGACTAATTCCGTCCACGACCTTTTAGTTGGAAACACTCCTAACTTGCACACACCAGCTTAACTCACATGTGTCTGGAATCATCCATGACACCTGGCAAGCAAAACTCTAAGTGGGGAGGCTACAACCTCGACGTAACATGGGATCACAAAAATTTATACCGCGCGCAAACTGGGGAGCTACCCCCTTCGGCTACAACCGAAACACCCATGCTCCCGGACCAGGTGGCATGTCTACCGGATGTCTCCAGTATCTTCCACCATGGCCTCTCTGTACGGTGTGTGCTAGGAAAGGGGTTGACAACTTACTGAACTGTACCCTACCTATGGCAGGGACAAGTGGCAGCACAAAAACAAGTATGGGGGTTACCGGAACAAGACTCGATCTACGGTCGACTCAGGAGGTTCAAATATTTTTCTGCATGATTAGTATAACAAAATATACTTCAACCAACAGATAGAAACAACACGCGACATACCCCCTCATGCCATACCGGACACGTCCGTCTCGACAGAGGACTAGGAACATGACCGTGTCTACCTAAGACAGAGGCCTTCCCGGCTTCCCTCCCGGTATGCATGAAAGGCATATGACGGTGATTTCCATCACAACCATGTCAACTCCATCAGCATAAAAATCATTAATATGCACTCATGAGTAGGATCACATCCTCACATAAAATGACGTATGCTCGTGTCGGGGTGGTGTTGTCACCGAGTCAAACAACACACACAAAAATTACACCAAGGTTCAGAATGCTTGCCTTCAGGTCATTGGAAGGCAGGGTGCATTCCAAAACATCTTGAAATCTTTCTCCTCTCTTCAAAAATCCTATTTAAAATATATATATTTGAATTAACACACAAAATCAAAACAGCACAAAAAGTTGTTTTGAATTTTTTTCAAATAAATCTTAAAATAAACTAGACAATATTTGAGAGAGGTAGGAAAAAGAATTTATTTATTTGAAGTTGTATTTAATAAGATATAGCCGGTCAAAGTTTGGTCAAAATCTGTTATTTAAAATAAAACAGAAAAGAAAAACGTTTCGAATAAATACGTACACGACGAAAGCGTATTCTGGAAATACGCTTCCACTTATCCAGCGTGGACTGCACCTGAGTCACTGACAGTGGGCCCGCCTGGCCCACTGGTCAGGTTTGACTAGTCCACTTCCCTCCTCTTCCTCTGTCCGAGAGGGGGGGGGGACTCCGCGACGCTCGCCGGCGAACGGCAACACCGTTCGAGAAACAGAGGTCACCCGCGGGCTCAGGGGGTCGAGGCGGTCACTCCGGTGGTTGTTTTGTTCTCTGGGGGTGGACGGAGCTGCCGGCGGCGAGCTCCGCGGCGGACGGTGGTCGTCGGAAAAAGTGAGATTTCGCCCGCGGCGAGTCCCGATCAAGATTGAGTAGGGGGACGGACTCACGAGAGGGCAAGGGGGTTCCTGGTGGAGACAGTGGAGAGGGGGAGGCCCTGGTTGCGCCGAACGGAGCCGGGAGGCGGCGGTGGCCGGACTGGGGAAAGATGGCCTCTTTCTCTCCAATTGACGGCAATGGGGGCACCAGGAGTATGGTGTGAGGCTGCTTGTGTGCTCGGAGGGCTCGAGGGGCTTCCTTTTATAGTGCTCCCACGTCGGTTCGCGGCGGTAATGGATGAGTTCATCGGCGACCGACGTTCTGTAGCTGCAGGGCATCGTGGCAAGGCTGGGGATGGTGGCAGGAGCTAGCGGACGAGCGGCTACTACTCCAAGGGCGAGCTGGCGAGCGGGGGTGGCTTGGGCGGCGCTGGACAGCGCAGGAGCTGTCGGGCGACAGTGGCGGCTAGCTGCTGGCCTGCTGGAGACGTGGCGAGAGCTGCGGGGCTTGTGGGGTGCAGAAGGGGACACGACATGCTGGCTGCGGTCGGTCACGGACTGGAGTAAGTGCGGGGCGGGACGCGGCGGCTCGGGCGCACGTGCGTGCCAAACGCACGCTCTGGGCGTGCCCAGAGCACGCCCGGGACGTGCTCGACGAAAAGCCAGGGTAGCCTAGAGGTCGCCGGTGAGGCTGGCAAGAAACAGGGCTAGTTTAGGGTTAGCAAGGGAATCAAGGGACATGGTGGATAGGTCAGGGGCTCAAGTTCACAATGTAAACTTGAAATCATGCCAAATCTGGCTATGGACTCAGGGTGTTTGTCGAAATGCCAAGGGCATCTAGGCAGTACTTGGGGTGGCCAAATTCTCCAGATCAGTGTCTCTATGGATGTATGATAGGGTGGTGAAGTTAGTTTGCCAAAAGGAGAAACTTGCTAGTGCAAGTTTTGCAAAACTACAATTCTGGATAGGGAGAAAATGGCATCATTACATGGACCAAAAGTGTTCCAAAAAGTGCATGCTCCTGGACTTAGGGGTTTTGTAGGGTTGACTACAAGCAGGAGGAAGTACAAGGTCACTAGAGAAATAATGAATAGGGTTGCAGTAGAAAACACAAGTCTGGTCCAGAATGAAAAAGAGATTGATTCACTCAATTTCTCCAAAGAACAACACTAGGTTTTTGCATAAAGTTGGATGGCATGCTACCACTGACATCCCATAATTTTGGTGGAGGGTCTGAGGAGATATTTAATTAGGCTATAGTGCAAAAGTGTCCACTAGACCAGATTTGAAAAACAGGTGTAAAACTCAAAATATGCAGTGAAATAAATATATTATTGCATAAAAGTGATTTAGAGGTATCACATGACATCTCCAAATTTTGGTTGGATTTTTAGTTAAATTTATCAACTGGTTGTAGTTCAAAAAGAGCTCCAAAACATAAAACAAGTCATTTTTAATGAATATAGCTCAGGGTGAAATAATTTAATAAATAAATCTACTGATTAAGTAATGCTTTTAGTGAGAGAGCATAGAAGTTCAATATGTTTTGGAAGGATCCACTTGGGTAGAAACTCCTTAATATTAAAGGAAAGGTTCTTAAATCAACAGAAATATTCTTGCAGGCAAAAAATTTAAACTCTTGGCAAAATTTTAATAACTAAAACCTGGTTAAATTTTTGGGGTGTTACAATTACTACCCCCCTTAAGAAAAATCTCGTCCTCGAGATTTGCTAAGGGTTGTTTTGGATAAGAATTTTACTATTACTAGGTCAAAAAGATCACTTAACTTAAGCGATAAAAAAATGCGTCTACAGTGAGAGGGCAATAAGTGGTGAATAACTACAGTGTGGGATACTGGCGTTGTGTGGAGAAATCCACGTTTAGGAAAACGAGCGATTTCTACGCTGGACGCAGTAAATTTAGAATAAGTTCTAAATTCTAAAATACGCTGGTCGTACCCGAGAGCACAGTGCTCCCTCTGGCTGACAGGTGGGCCCAGGGCCCATTGTCAGTCTCTCCTTCTTCCTCTGGCTCTCTCTCCTTCCTCTCTACCGCGCGCTTTCCCGGCTTTCTCCACCGGCGACGTCTAGCGCGTAGGGCATCTAGGCCGTACTGCGGTAGTGCGCGGCGTGCTTGCTGCCGGTGCAGTGTGCACTCACCTCGCGGGCCAGTGTGCTGTCGGCACTGCTCGCGGATTCGCCTCCGAACACCGGCATCGGGCGACGAGCGGCGCTGGTGGACTTCGCCCACCGTACACCGCGGTGCTCCTTCTCCTTCTTCGTACCTGGCCTTGTTTCTCCTCCTCCTTCTCCTTCATTTCTGCTTACCGGAGCTCGTGACGAGGCTCCAATGGCGGAGGCGATGCCGGACTGGTACATGATCCTGGTGTGTGGAGGGCTGGCGGCAGTGCTGGGGCTCTCTTTGCTCCTATGCGCGATGATCCTTGATGATCACCGTGATGCTGCCGCTCGGGTGCTGGCTCTCCGCCGTGGCGGTGATCACGAGGACTAGGCGTAATACCGGGTGTTAACTGTTGTCGGTGTGTTGGAAGTGACTAGTATATGGATGATTATCCACTAATCTCTCCTTTGGAGGCTGTGGTGCGTTTAGTGAGATGGTTGGTGAGACGCAACATGGTTACATGTCTTTGCAAGACAGTGTAAGAGTCCGAGTGGTTGTGGGTCTGCTTCCGTGGTGCTGTATGAATAAAAATAATCCATGCAGTGAGAGGATAAACGATGCAGCAACTCAGGGAAAAGAAATCTCATTCCAGGATTTTTCGCGGTTACAATGGTCAATCACAAAGAAAACTACTCATATAAGTAGAAACTAAATACTCGACTCGTCGCACAAATTCGAGGTACCATGCATAAGTTACAACGTAATAATAAATGCTGCAATAACAAACACAGCAGTGACGTCTAAAATGAGAAAGGTAACTGGACGGGGTCCCGAGAAAATGTCTCTGGTAATGGGATACACTCCTCTTCTATTGGAGGAAGTGGATTGACCAGTCGATGTATGTGTCTCTCCGGGTCGGGCCTCAGTGGTCTGCCGATGGCAATCTGAGGATTCAAATCAACGAGACTCTGGAGATAATCCATTACTCGCTGGTTCAAATGCTCTTGAGCGATGATGTACTGGATAAGGTTGGCCAGCACTGGGTCTCTCTCAATCCGTCCACCGGAAAAGATGTTACTCCTCCGGGTGCTGCACGGCTCGGAAAGTAATAATGTCCTCGTTCGCGGGCATAGGCTACCGCGAATCGAAGACGAGCAACTGCTTCGTTCTCAGCAGCTTCTGTGGCCAAGCGTGGGGTCGGCATAGATTTCCCCACGAAGGAGACTTCCGTTGGATCTTGGTTGGGGTCTACGAGAGGGATGTGTACTGCTTCCCAATATTCCGAGGTGGAAGGGGTGATTCTTGATTTGAACAGCTCGTACTGGGGTGGCTGGGTAGAACCCATGGTACTGCAGGTAAAGTCCCACAATATTTTGACAACGCTACCTGGGGTTGCATCTGGGGTTCTCAGATAAATACTAGTGCTCGGCATGACAAGAAATGGTTGTGAGAGTGGTGCACGAGGTGAGGGTGCTGGGTAAGGTCACAAGGTGGCCTTCTTATATAGCATCTGGGCTGGTTTATTTACCGTGGTGAAAGGTAATAAATCTGCCAGATTAGCTCCAAAGGTCGGGGTCAGTGTCAGAGATACACATATCTCATAAAGAGACGTGTTACTGTGGGTGTCATCGGGGTTGGTTTTGGTAGCTGTGCCCGGAAAATATGCAACTATGCGCTGACAAAAATACGCAAGGCTACTGTCGTGGAATTATCACGTCAGATGTCCTTGTGAAAGGACTTAGTCGTGGAGCCATCGCAACGGGTTAGCTTGAAGGGGTTAAACCGGACAAGGGACACGGGAGTTTTATACTAGTTCGGCCCCTTCGATGAAGGTAAAAGCCTACGTCTAGTTGTGATGGAATTATGGGGATCTAGATAACCAGGGAGCAAAACATGCTATGCCTGGCTCTTGAGTTGTTGTTTCTTGTCCCTAAACCGCCGCCGGGTCATCCCCTTATATACCCCGGTTGACGCCCAGCCGGTTTACAGAGTCCCGAGGCCGACTCATACAAGTGTTCGGCTCGGTCTCTCCTTTTCTTATCTTACAATACAAGCTATACGACTATGGCGGTTTACC
This sequence comes from Triticum dicoccoides, assembly GCF_002162155.2. NCBI lineage: Eukaryota > Viridiplantae > Streptophyta > Magnoliopsida > Poales > Poaceae > Triticum > Triticum dicoccoides. Next base: position 713,660,466 of record NC_041389.1, on the reverse strand, counting down.
ACAATGGCCCTAATCCGCCTTTGGGCTCTGGGGCTCTAAGCTTCAAAGTAAAGCGCCACCTTCCGGGTCTTCGTGGGCTTCAATACAGTTGAGTGTGAACCGGCCCCCTCCCGGGGCGGTTTATACTCAGTAATTATATCCCCAACATTAGGCCCCAGATTGATTTGAACCTGTTCATGTTAATCTTTGATACTTAACAGAATCCTGTGAACGCCTTCCTTCATTTCTCGTAAACCGCCATGATGCCTTCTTTTATAAACTTTGTTAAACCGCCGTGACGTCATCCTCTGGATACAGCAACGGATTATCATGACGTCATTTCTGTAAAAAATAAAAAGATTCCCTTTATTTAATGCCATCCTGGAAATCGAGGCGACAGCCGCGCCACTTGCCACTTTAGACTCCTCGATTCTCGCGCCTGTCACTTATCTCCCTGCCTTGTTATAAATACCCCCGACGGGTACTTTCATTTTCTCCCCTTTCTTCTCTTCTTCTTCCTCGCGACCGGAAGAAACCCCAGCGCCGCCGCCGCCGTCGATCTTCGAAGCTGCACCGACCAAGGCCGCTGCATCACCCTGTTTGTTCCAGAGACCCTGCCGCGTTCTTCCGCCGCCGTGTGACCCTAGTAAGTTCGCTTCCCTGTAACCCTAGATCTCCATTAGGGTTTCAAGTTCATCCATGTTCATCGCCGTTCATCAGTTCTTTTGTGTTCCTCCTTCTGGTCTTCCTGTTGAATATACATATGTGTGCCTGATAGTTTTGAACTGCGGCTAGATCCATGTTGTTAGTTCACCGTACCGTAGTATCTTTACTGTTTCTGAATAGACTCCGTCTGGTTCGTCTCTGTTCCTCTTTAGCGCCATTGTAGGGCTCGGGAACATTTTCTTAGATTATTCATGGTAGATCCAAAATTCTACTGTCATATTGTGAAACCTGTTTTTGTAACACTTAGTAGAAATTTGGAATTCTGGCCATCCTGCCTATAGGCGGTTTAACTCCTTAAAAGTCAATCCGCCATATAACATTAGCCCTCTCTTAAACCGCCAACTGAACTCGCACAGTATCCTTTTCCGGTTTAACACTGAATTAGACACCTTAAATCGGCACTTTTTATTTTGAGTTCCTCATTCTGGAATGTCGAAGCAATTTTCTGCTTGCAATTGGGTTCCATCCCGGATCACAGAGACACAGATCAATGGTTACATCATCACTGGCGCTTTAGCTTCGAAGAATATTCTCCACTGGCGAGTTCCAGAATCGGAATGTCCACCTGAACCTCAAGAGGGAGAGGTGATTGTTTTTATGCAACATTTAGACCGGGGATTTAGTCCGCCCGGATCAAAAATTTTACGGGATGTCCTTGCCAGCTTCCAACTCCATCCGCAAGATATTGGTCCGAACTCTGTATCAAACATATGCAACTTTCAAGTATTCTGCGAAGTTTACCTTCAAGAAGAACCAACCGTGGAGCTGTTCCGGGATTTTTTTCATCTGAACCGCCGCACAGAATTCTCATATGGCCCCAACACAGAGCTTGGTGGCGTATCAATTCAAAAGAGGAGAGAAGTTGATTTCCCTCATGCCAAACACCATAGCCATCCTAAAGATTGGAACCAGACCTAGTTTTACTGCCGGAATACTGCTCCTGATGGAGAAAATCCCTTGCCGGGCTACCGCCCTCACCGGCTTAGCAACGGCCACCCAATGCCTCCGCGTCTAATCGCCGCAGAATGGAAGAATTTTGCTCCTCAACTCGCCAAGCTCCGGGCTCTGATGGACAACGGTTTAATCGGCATTGACCTTGTCCGCTGCTGGGTTTCATGGGGCATTCTGCCGTTGAGCCGCCGCCCCAGATTGATGCATGAGTATACCGGAAATGTAAAAGATCCTCAACGGTTTCATGAAGTAACAATGACCGAGCTTGAAATCACTGACTGTGTAAAGAGGATGCTTGATGAAACGGTCGCTGCATGCAGCCAAATCGGTTTGGCTCCGTTTTGCGTCTCCAATAAACCGCCGGCAGTAAGTTCATGTACATACTTTACTGATCTCCACATCGACCGTTTACTAATCTTTCCTTGCCTTAATTTCAGGCCAACAGCTCTTTCTGGAAACGTAATAAACCGGCCCGTGCTCCTCGTGTAAAAACCAATGTCACCAAGAAGGCCGGAAAGAAGAAAGCTGCCGATTCTTCTGAACCGCCGGAGGAAGAAGAATCAGATGCTGAGGTAGAACTTGACTCACTTGGCTCTTTTTGTATACATCTTATTGACAATGATCATCTTCAGGATGATGGTGAAGCTAGCCATGCAGATCATGTTGAGGTAATTCTTCTTTCTTCCGACTCGGAGCCTGTGCCGGTTCAAAGAACTCGCCGTACAATCCGGAAAATAAAACAATCTCACCCCCTTGCTCATTTGGATCCAAAATTTTCTTTGAAGAAACGGCAAGCAGAAGAACGTCGCACAACCCGGCATAGTGGTCAACAGATCACTTCGTCCGGTTTAGCTGATACGCCCCCTCGGAAACGCCGTCCAGAGGTGATTTGTTCTCCTGAAAAACAATACCCTTTAAAAGGTTTCTTCCGATGCCCTCTCAATCCGTCTGACCCGAATTACCAGGCTTCTTCTAGCTCGTCTGGCGGTTCGTCGACCACCCAATTACCTCCTCTCAAAGTAGTTGCCGGGTAAGCGTTACCTGATTTATAACTTTATTTTGCCGGTTTATCATACTCTAACCTTTGGTGTTATAGCGCCAAGGCTCGATTAAGCAAGAAGGCCAAGACCAGCGACCCTACCGTTGAAGTTGATCCGGAAAAGACCCCCGAGTATCATAACGAAAACCCGGAAGTTGCCATGGACAACTCTGCTGGGCCCAATCAGGATGGTAATGCTAACCCGCCAGAAGCTGAACCAACTGCAGAGGCTGATACTTTAAATCCTCCTGCTCCCCCGAGCCCGGCAATGGAACAACGGGACTCAATTGCTGATCCGCCAAGTCCAGCTAACAAACCGCCAAGCCCTGTTCAGAACCTTGACTCTTCCAGCCCGGCCAAGGATGATGACGTTGTTGTTACAGGCACTGCATATACCGCCCCTGGTAATCCGGTTGCTCTGTCAAAGCATACTGCTAAAGATGAATTCGCTGGCATGAACAAAGGGAAGGGTAAGACTGATTTGTCTGCTTATACTGATCTCTCTGCTCAAGACCTTCATTCTGGTTTTCTGAACCGACTGTATACAAGCCGTGATTATGAAGCCGGTTTAGTAAATCTAATGAAGGAACGCTATGAGGTAAACATTGCACTTTTTGAATTTCTGCACCTTCATTGCATTGTAGCCCCCAAGGGCCGGTTTGTCTTGAGAAAGTCAGACCGGTACTTTATATTCTTCATGCTGTACCTTGTGAACTGTTCTTTGTCTTGATCAAATACACATTAGCCCCCAAGTGCCATGATTAAAACTTGTATTAATCCTTGGGACTTGAAGTATCCGCATAAAAACGATCCGCATTAGCCCCCAAGTGCTGAGTGTATAACTGGTTATACGCTTAGGACTTTAAAGAAAGATATTAACATGCTCTCTTACTGTTGCAGAGTGAAATAAATCAACAAACCTCACAAATTGCTGATCTTCGAGCAAACCTTGAGGCCCAACAAGCAGAAACCACCAAGGCCAAGGACGAGCTGAGAACTGCTTTGACCACCATGGAGCAACTTAAAGAATGGTTTAAATTTGAGCAAGCCAACTGGGACAGCGAGAAAGCCGGACTGGTGAAGCGGACAAAGGCTGCTGAATCGGCTCTTAAACCGGTGGCAGAAGAATTATCTGGACTGAAGCGCCAAATCAATGCCATGGCCTTTGCCATATTTGGTAAGTAGTGGTTGCAAAAAGTTGTATCCCTTTGAAATTTACATCGGTTTAACATGTATTTCTTGACCCGATATAGGAAATCGCATCGCTCACCTGGGTTCTGACATGCGGAAGAAGCTTAAAGCGGCATATACACTGATTGAGCAGTTGTATACCGGCGCTCAACGGGTTATATGCGCAACGTCATATGACAATGCGGCACCAACACTTATCAAAGATACGCTGGACCGGCTTTCAATGACGCCAGCACAAATAGAAGAGCTAAAGTGATCCACTGCTCGGGCCGGCGCTTTGCTGGCGCTGACTAGGGCCAAGGCATGGATAGCTGACCTTGACCCAGCTGATATATCCAAAGGCTTCCGTAGTGCCCAAGAAAATGGCGAAGAGTTTGACAATGACGCCCTGAAACGGGTAACAAGGGAGATGCGTCCTTTGGCAAGTCAACTAGCCGAAGAGGCGAACCTGACGGTTCACCGATCGTTCTATGACGCAGACAACAAACGGGTTGAAGCTGTGATTCCTGAAGTGCAGAGCCTTATTCCACCAATCCGTAAGCATACTTACGCTCCTGACGTTGATCCGGCTGAACTTATAAGTGAAGAGGCTGTCTTTCAGGCCTTAACCCGGATTGACTGGAGCACCAATGACTTCCAGTCAATGGATGAAGAGGAGGTTGAACCGACACCAGATGATCCATCTACCTCAAGTCAACCCGGTGATGAAGCTTAATCCGTCCAGGCGGTTGGTACATCAAGAACAATCAATGAATATTTCCATATTTTGGGCCTTGGAGTGCCGTGTAATAGGATAGCAAAAAACTTATGCTGATCTGCTGCCATCGTGCAAGAGATATTTTGCATTGATCCGCCATATCAATATCAATGTTTGTCCCAAGGATCATAATATGTATTTCCTGTATGCATAAAAAGACAAAGGGTCCTGGCGGTTTACCGCCGGACGGGTCATAATGCCCAAAATATGCCGGATTGATAATCAAATCATAATAATATGAATTTATACATACCGGTAGTACAAGATCCCTGGCTAGTTGGCGAGCCAACTTGAATTACGATAAGGGTGAAAAACCCAAATCTGAAGTATTTGTATCGCCATCCTTTTCTGATGTCGTAGATTAAGTCATGCCGGGTGATGATTCACGCCAGACGATCTGGGCCATTGATAAAAAATCAATGCTAAGCCGGGTTAAGAAAACTCCGGTTTAAAATAAAGGTCTGTCAACGTAAAGTTGCAAACCAAGCCGGTTTAAGAAATGCCGGTCTTAGAAGACGGTTGAACAAACCAAAAAATCGGTTTAAAATTTAGCCAAAGTTCAAATGGAAACCGTGTAGTCGAGGCTTTTTGGGGGCTGCCAGGCCCAAATGCGAGGCTTTTTGTGGGCTGCCAGGCCACTGAGTTGAACCATTTAACAAAGCCTTTTAAGATAGACCTCCAACTAGCCAATCACCGTTTTAACTTTGACAAGTTCAGGGTCTCAAGGAGAGTAACTGTCAAACGTTCGGAGGGCCGTGCCAGGATGACCTGGATAGGAGTGTGTTACTTGATGAAGGCAGGTTAACCCGGGGTTTTAGGTAGTTGTACCAGGCTTCCAAGCTGTGGGTCGATACCCAGATACAAGGGTCCATTCAGACTTCTTGGTATTGGACCAAGGAGCCCCCAAGTAACGTGATGAGCGGTGCTCATTAGGTGCCTATGTTTGAGTTGTGTATAGCATCGAAACTCTCTTTGCCCCTTTGGGTGTGAAGCTCCCAAGATTTGTGGCGTGATAGCCGGTTCAAGGGATAATACTTCGCTTGGTGAGCTGAAGCCCCCATGTAACTCAAAAAATGTTTGAGAAAAAAACAGCAGAGGCCCCGCTTTGAAGCAAGGATGCTGATTTATTTATTGATGATAATATATACATCGTCAAAATATGTACATAAAAGAGAGCCTATAGCTCAAGTGTAGTAAGGCCGGAGGAGAGCTATGTTCCAGGGCCGCCGGGTCTCTTCCTCAGATTTGCGTGAGTCATCTCGAACGTCAATCAGGTAGTATGATCCGTTGTGCAGATTTTTGCTGACCACAAAGGGTCCTTCCCAAGGCGGGGATAACTTGTGCATACCGGTCTGATCCTGGATAAGCCGGAGCACCAAGTCACCTTCTTGAAAGGCTCTTGTCCTAACCCGACGGCTGTGATAGCGCCGCAGGTCTTGTTGATAAACCGCCGAACGTGCCAAACCCATATCCCGCTTCTCATCTAGTAAATCCAGTGCCTCTTGGCGAGCTTGCTCATTGTCCGCTTCGACATAATTAGCAACCCGGGGGGAATCATGATGTATATCACTTGAGAGAACCGCCTCTGCTCCATAGACCATGAATAAAGGTTTATATCCTGTTGATCGATTGGGGGTGGTGTTGATACTCCACAACACAGAAGGTAATTCTTCCACCCAACAACCCGGCGTCCGTTTCAATGGAATCATGAGCCGGGGTTTAAGACCCTTTAAGATTTCTTGATTAGCCCGCTCTGCTTGACCGTTGGATTGAGGGTGCGCTACAGATGCTAGATCAAGCCGGATATGCTCTCTTTGACAGAAATCCTCCATCTCACCCTTGGAGAGGTTAGTACCATTATCCGTGATAATGCTGTGTGGATAACCAAAGCGGAAAATAATCTTTTTGAGAAATTGAACCGCCGTCGCTGCATCACAGTTGCTGACAGGCTCCGCTTCAACCCACTTGGTGAATTTATCAACTGCCACCAACAGGTGGGTTTTCTTGTCTCGGGAACGCTTAGAAGGCCCCACCATATCGAGCCCCCAAGTAGCAAAAGGCCAAGTGATTGGAATCATCTGTAGCTCCTTAGCCGGAACATGACCACAATCCCCTTCATGAATTTCCCGGAGGATCGCTTGGCCTTCTTCCGGAGAAACACAACGCTGAAATATGCCTGAAACACTAAAGCGGTGTAACTCGCCATTGTGGATTACCGTGGATTTAGAACGCCGGACTATCTGCCGGGCCAGGACTTGATCATTTGGTAGCTCACCCTGGTTCATATATGCCAGATATGGAATCGTCCAATCCGGCAAGACGTGTAAAGCAGCCACCAGCTATGCCTCCGGATCAGGAACAGCCAGATCCGCTTCTGTAGGCAATTTAGCAGACGGGTTATGCAATATATCGAAAAAGGTGTTAGGAGGTACCGGTTTACGCTGAGATCCAAGTCGGCTCAAAGCGTCTGCTGCTTCATTTTTGCGCCGATCAATATGCTCAACATGGTAACCTTTGAAGTGACCCGCCACCATATCTACCTCATGCCTGTAAGCCGCCATGAGTGGATCCTTAGAATCCCAAGTACCAGCAACTTGCTGAGCCACCAGATCAGAATCGCCGAAGCAACGAACTCGAGTTAAATTCATCTCCTTAGCCACGCGGAGACCATGAAGTAGGGCTTCATATTCAGCTGCATTGTTAGTACAAGGAAACATCAAGCGGAGGACGTAGCAAACTTTATCCCCTCGGGGGGAAGTGAGAACAACTCCAGCCCCCGAGCCTTCCAACTGCCTTGATCCGTCGAAATGAATGGTCCAGTACGTATTATCCAATTTCTCTTCTGGTGCTTGTAACTCGGTCCAGTCATTGATAAAGTCCACAAGAGCCTGCGACTTAATGGCTGTGCGAGGCACATACTTCAAACCATGTGGACCAAGCTCAATTGCCCACTTTGCCACCCGGCCAGTTGCTTCTCTGTTTTGGATGATATCGCCCAAAGGAGCCGAACTAACCACTGTGATGGGGTGACCTTGAAAATATTGCTTGAGTTTCCGACTGGCCATAAAAACCCCATACACCAACTTTTGCCAATGTGGATAGCGTTGCTTTGACTCGATCAGGACTTCACTGATGTAATACACTGGACGTTGAACCGGATATTCCTTCCTAGCCTCTTTATGCTCTACAATGATAGCCACACTGACTGTGCAGGCATTAGCAGCCACATATAATAGTAAAGGCTCATGATCAACTGGGGCTGCCAGAACTGGCGGTTCAACCAATTGCCGTTTTAACTCCTCAAAGGCCGTATTGGCTGCATCACTCTAGACGAAATTATCCGTTTTCTTCAGCATCTGATACAAGGGAATGGCCTTCTCACCCAAACAACTGATGAACCGGCTGAGAGCAGCAATCCGGCCTGCGAGACGCTGAACATCATTGATACATGTCAGTTTCGCCAAGGATGTGATTGCTTTGATCTTTTCCGGATTAGCCTCAATGCCCCTGTTAGACACCAGAAACCCGAGCAGCTTGCCTGCCGGAACACCAAAGACACACTTATCCGGATTAAGCATCATTTTGTAAACCCGGAGGTTGTCAAACGTCTCTTTGAGATCAGCTATCAATGTCTCCTTTTTCCTGGATTTCACCACAATGTCATCCACATAGGCATGAACATTACGCCAGATCTGCGTGTGAAGACAATTTTGCACACAACGCTGATAGGTTGCTTGAGCACTCTTGAGCCCAAATGGCATAGAAACATAACAGAAGGCTCCAAAGGGAGTGATGAAGGCTGTTTTCTCCTGGTCCTTAACTGCCATTTTGATCAGATGGTACCCTGAGTAAGCATCCAAAAAACTCAGGCGCTCACAACCCGCCGTCGCATCAATGATTTGATCAATACGAGGGAGGGCAAAAGGATCAGCTGGGCAGCCTTATTTAAGTCCGTGTAATCCACACACATGCGCCAGGTCCCGTTTTTCTTAAGAACTAGCACCGGATTAGCCAACCATTCTGGATGTAAAACTTCAACGATAAACCCAGCCGCCAACAGCCGGGCTACCTCCTCCCCAATTGCCTTGCGTCTTTCTTCATTAAAGCGACGAAGGAATTGCTTGACTGGTTTAAACTTCGGATCAATGTTAAGGGTGTGCTCAGCGAGTTCCCTCGGCACGCCTGGCATGTCAGAAGGCTTCCATGCAAAGATGTCCCGGTTCTCACGGATGAACTCGATGAGCGCGCTTTCCTATTTCGGATCCAGGTTGGTGCTGATGCTGAACTATTTGGACGAATCGCCAGGGACAAAGTCAACAAGCTTCGTCTCATCCGCCGGTTTGAAGTGCAGGGTTGGGTCGTGCTCAGTGGTGGGCTTCTTCAGAGGGGTCATATCTGCCGGATCAACATTTTCCTTGTAAAATTTTAACTCCTCTGTAGCACAAACCGACTCAGCGTAAGCCGCATCACTCTCTTCGCAATCCAAAGCGATTTTCCGACTTCCATGAACTGTGATGGTTCCTTTGTGACCCGACATCTTGAGCTGCAAGTAAATATAACATGGCCTTGCCATGAATTTTGCATAAGCCGGTCGCCCAAACAGGGTGTGATACGAGCTCTGGATTCTCACCACCTCGAAAGTCAATGTCTCATACCGGGAATCATGCTCATCTCCAAACACAACTTCCAAAGCAATCTTGCCCACTGGATATGCCGACTTTCCTAGTACTACACCATGAAAAACCGTATTGGATGGTTTAAGATTCTTATCAGTCAGCCCCATGCGACGGAATGTCTCGTAATACAGAATATTAATACTACTTCCTCCATCCATAAGTACTTTGGTGAACTTGTAACCTCCCACCTGAGGTGCCACCACTAGAGCCAGCTGACCCGGATTGTCAACTCGGGGCGGATGATCCTCCCTACTCCACATGATAGGTTGTTCCGACCAGCGCAGATAGAGTGGAACTGCCGGTTCAACCGTATTAACTGCCCTCTTATGCAGCTTCAGATCTCGCTTGCACAGACTAGTGGTGAATACATGATATTGTCCACCATTCAGATGCTTTGGGTTACTCTGGTAACCTGACTGCTGTTGATTCCCTTGATTACCTTGTTGGTTATTACCGCTTTGGTTGTTCTGGTTATTCTGATTATTCTGAAATCCAGAGCCTGAACTGCTGCCACCATGAAAACCTGGACCTGAACCGCCCGACGGGCCCTGATCATATCGGAAGAGATCAGAGTTTTTGAATTGCCTCATAATATTGCAATCCTTCCAGAGATGAGTTGCTGGGACTTGTTTGGTTCCGTGCTTTGGACAGGGCTGATTCCATAAGCGCTCCAGATTCATCAATCCACCACGCTGGGGCGGTTTACCCTTACGACGCTGCACATTAGCATTAGCCACAAAATCTGAATCCGCTTTACGCTTACCATTATTCTCATGGCCTCCCTGGTTGTGCTGCTGTCCCTTCACGCCGACGTTCCTCTTTCCCTTCTCCGGTTTCTCATTATCAGAATCAGGATCCTTGGTATTATCAGAATTGGCATATTTTACCAAGGCTGCCATGAGGGTTCCCAGGTCGTTGTAGTGACGTTTGATTCGTCCCAACTTCTCCTTTAGTGACTTAAACCGGCAATTACGCTCCAGCGTGATAATCGCTTGGCCGGCGTTAATTCGGTCGGCCGAGTGCAAAACTTCTGAGACCCGGCGCACCCAACGAGTTGTGGACTCGTTTTCGCCCTGAACACAAGTATCCAGATCTACAATAGACATGGGCTGTTTGCACGTATCTTTAAAATTGGCTATAAACCGGGCCTTCAACTGATCCCATGACTCAATGGAGTTAGCTGGCAGATTCTTCAACCAGGTACGGGCTATTCCTTCCAACATCATCGTGAAGTATTTTGCACAAGCTGCCTCATCTACATCCAGCATCTCCATTGCCATCTCGTAAGTCTCGACCCACGCCTCAGGCGGCTGATCCGTCGTGTAATTAGGTACCTTGCGCGGACCCTTGAAGTCCTTGGGCAGACGCATGTTACGGAGGGCCGGAATGAGGCACAACACTCCCCAGGAACTAAAAGCAAGCCCGGTGCCTCTGTCAACCGATACTGCTGGCTGAACCGGGGCGGGTTGATGATGACCCAAAGCACCATCCCTTCGTGCCCTGCCATGATCCACTACCTCATGAGCATTGCGACGCCGCGCGCTGCTAGATACTTCCGGTTCGTCCATCCGCCTGCTATAGCTTGGGCTCGGACGAGGAGTTGAATGAATTCTATCCCGGCTGTATGAATAAGCCTGCTGCTGCATTACGGCGGTTTAAAGGAGGTCTCTTGCTCGCCTCGTCTCAACTGCCTCTATTGAATCTCCTTCCATCGGGATGGCGGCCAGGCGTGAGGCCGCAGCAATCATGTTATCCAGGGGGCTCAAAAAGTGACCCGGCGGCGTAGGCATATACTATGGCGGGTTAACCATCCGTCGGGGTAACTCCATTGCTTGTGGCTGATCCTGGGCGATCCTAGGCGCCTCGGCTCGGTTTGCGGCCGCCGAATTGCTCGGCCCAGCACCTGGTGTCTGAAAGAGATTTACCCCTTCGTAAACCAGCGGCAATCGTGACCGATATTTCCTTCGCATCACATCCTCTGACGCAGTCCGATCCAACATGAGTCGGTAATTCTGTGCTTGTATCTGCTGTGATTGAGCATTCAAAGCGGCCTGCTCCTCGGCCATCCTATTGTCTTCGGCCACCAAGTTCTCCTTAGCCTGCGCAATTTGCTCTTTCAGTCTTGCAACCTCTGCATCATGCTGATTTCGTGTTTCCGGGGTAACTATTGCAGTTGACAAGGCTTCCCAAGCATCCATTAAACCGGCGAGAACCTGCGCCGGCCGGCGCGCCGGAATACCTGCCCCGGCCGCTGATCTGGTATCTATTGCCGCGGTAGATGAAGACTGCAAAACGGGCTGTGTGCCGGCCATGTAAATAGCAACCCAGCTCGGTGCTTCGAGGAGATCCGGAATACTGTTGCCATCGGAGTACCCCTCGGGCATGCCGTCCTGAATCTTGTACAAGGACTCAGTTTCACCAGTGGATGACTCGCCGTCGGAGTATACCGCCATCTCGTCTTCAGACACCGGTTCAGATCCGATCCCGTGGACACATCCTACGAACGCACGCTTCATGGCGGGCGTAACCCGGGCTGGACTCGCACGCTGAGCCGTCTCGACGAGGTCGGTGCAGGTGTCCGGCTCAGGGCCCGGTTCACCGATCTTGCCAATGAAGACATGAATTCCGCCGAAGGGAACCCGATACCCGTACTCGACTGAGCCGGCTTTGGGGCCCCATCCTTTATCTTCGATGTAGAGCTTGCCGCGACGACTTTTGGTCATCCGGCCGATCACGTATCCCTTGAGTCCTTCAGAGCAGCCCTTCAAGAACTCGACACCATCGTGCGATAGCACCACGGTGGGCGCCAACTGTCGTGGAATTATCACGTCAGATGTCCTTGTGAAAGGACTTAGTCGTGGAGCCATCGCAACGGGTCAGCTTGAAGGGGTTAAACCAGACAAGGGACACGTGAGTTTGATACTAGTTTGGCCCCTTCGATGAAGGTAAAAGCCCACGTCTAGTTGTGATGGAATTATGGGGATCTCGATAACCAGGGAGCAAAACACGCTATGCCTGGCTCTCGAGTTGTTGTTTCTTGTCCCTAAACCGCCGAACGTGCCAAAGCCATATCCCGCTTCTCATCTAGTAAATCCAGTGCCTCTTGGCGAGCTTGCTCATTGTCCGCTTCGACATAATTAGCAACCCGGGGGGAATCATGACGTATATCACTTGGGAGAACCGCCTCTGCTTCGTAGACCATGAAGAAAGGCGTATATCCTGTTGATCGATTGGGGGTGGTGTTGATACTCCACAACACAGAAGGTAATTCTTCCACCCAACAACCCGGCGTCCGTTTCAATGGAATCATGAGCCGGGGTTTAAGACCCTTTAAGATTTCTTGATTAGCCCGCTCTGCTTGAGCGTTGGATTGAGGGTGTGCTACAGATGCTAGATCAAGTCGGATATGCTCTCTTTGACAGAAATCCTCCATCTCACACTTGGAGAGGTTAGTACCATTATCCGTGATAATGCTGTGTGGATAACCAAAGCGGAAAATAATCTTTTTGAGAAATTGAACCGCCGTCGCTGCATCACAGTTGCTGACAGGCTCCGCTTCAACCCACTTGGTGAATTTATCAACTGCCACCAACAGGTGGGTTTTCTTGTCTCGGGAACACTTAAAAGGCCCCACCATATCGAGCCCCCAAGTAGCAAAAGGCCAAGTGATTGTAATCATCCGTAGCTCCTGAGCCGGAACATGAGCTCTGCGGGAAATTTTTTGACAAGCATCACATCGCTTTACCAGATCCTCCGCATCAGCATGAGCTGTCAACCAGTAAAACCCATGACGAAAAGCTTTTGCAACCAGGGACTTTGAACCAGCGTGATGACCACAATCCCCTTCATGAATTTCCCGGAGGATCGTTTGGCCTTCTTCCGGAGAAACACAACGCTGAAATATGCCCGAAACACTACATCGGTGTAACTCGCCATTGTGGATAACCATGGATTTAGAACGCCGGACTATCTGCCGGGCCAGGACTTGATCATTTGGTAGCTCACCCCGGTTCATATATGCCAGATATGGAATCGTCCAATCCGGCAAGACGTGTAAAGCAGCCACCAGCTGTGCCTCCGGATCAGGAATAGCCAGATCCGCTTCTGTAGGCAATTTAACAGACGGGTTATGCAATATATCCAGAAAGGTGTTAGGAGGTACCGGTTTACGCTGAGATCCAACTCGGCTCAAAGCGTCCGCTGCTTCATTTTTGCGCCGATCAATATGCTCAACCTGGTAACCTTTGAAGTGACCCGCCACCATATCTACCTCACGCCTAGAAGCCGCCATGAGTGGATCCTTAGAATCCCAAGTACCAGAAAATTGCTGAGCCACCAGATCAGAATCGCCGAAGAAACGAACTCGAGTTAAATTCATCTCCTTAGCCACGCGGAGACCATGAAGTAGGGCTTCATATTCAGCTGCATTGTTAGTACAAGGAAACATCAAGCGGAGGACGTAGCAAACTTTATCCCCTCGGGGGGAAGTGAGAACAACTCCAGCCCCCGAGCCTTCCAACTGCCTTGATCCATCGAAATGAATGGTCCAGTACGTATTATCCGGTTTCTCTTCTGGTGCTTGTAACTCGGTCCAGTCATTGATAAAGTCCACAAGAGCCTGCGACTTAATGGCTGTGGGAGGCACATACTTCAAACCATGTGGACCAAGCTCAATTGCCCACTTTGCAACCCGGCCAGTTGCTTCTCTGTTTTGGATGATATCGCCCAAAGGAGCCGAACTAACCACTGTGATGGGGTGACCTTGAAAATATTGCTTGAGTTTCCGACTGGCCATAAAAACCCCATACACCAACTTTTGCCAATGTGGATAGCGTTGCTTTGACTCGATCAGGACTTCACCGATGTAATACACTGGACGTTGAACCGGATATTCCTTCCCAGCCTCTTTACGCTCTACAATGATAGCCACACTGACTGCACGGGCATTAGCAGACACATATAATAGTAAAGGCTCATGATCCACTGGGGCTGCCAGAATTGGCGGTTCAACCAATTGCCGTTTTAACTCCTCAAAGGCCGTATTGGCTGCATCACTCCAGACGAAATTATCCGTTTTCTTCAGCATCTGATACAAGGGAATGGCCTTCTCACCCAAACGACTGATGAACCGGCTGAGAGCAGCAATCCGGCCTGCGAGACGCTGAACATCATTGATACATGTCAGTTTGGCCAAGGATGTGATTGCTTTGATCTTTTCCGGATTAGTCTCAATGCCCCTGTTAGACACCAGAATCCCGAGCAGCTTGCCTGCCGGAACACCAAAGACACACTTATCCGGATTAAGCATCATTTTGTAAACCCGGAGGTTGTCAAACGTCTCTTTGAGATCAGCTATCAATGTCTCCTTTTTCCTGGATTTCACCACAATGTCATCCACATAGGCATGAACATTATGCCCAATCTGCGTGTGAAGACAATTTTGCACACAACGCTGATAGGTTGCTTGAGCACTCTTGAGCCCAAAGGGCATAGAAACATAACAGAAGGCTCCAAAGGGAGTGATGAAGGCTGTTTTCTCCTGGTCCTTAACTGCCATTTTGATCTGATGGTACCCTGAGTAAGCATCCAAAAAACTCAGGCGCTCACAACCCGCCGTCGCATCAATGATTTGATCAATACGCGGGAGGGCAAAAGGATCAGCTGGGCAGCCTTATTTAAGTCCGTGTAATCCACACACATGCGCTAGGTCCCGTTTTTCTTAAGAACTAGCACCAGATTAGCCAACCATTCAGGATGTAAAACTTCAACGATAAACCCAGCCGCCAACAGCCGGGCTACCTCCTCCCCAGTTGCCTTGCGTCTTTCTTCATTAAAGCGACGAAGGGGAATTGCTTGATTGGTTTAAACTTCGGATCAATGTTAAGGGTGTGCTCATCGAGTTCCCTCGGCACACCTGGCATGTCAGAAGGCTTCCATGCAAAGATGTCCCGGTTCTCACGGATGAACTCGATGAGCGCGCTTTCCTATTTCGGATCCAGGTTGGTGCTGATGCTGAACTATTTGGACGAATCGCCAGGGACAAAGTCAACAAGCTTCGTCTCATCCGCCGGTTGGAAGTGCAGGGTTGGGTCGTGCTCAGTGGTGGGCTTCTTCAGAGGGGTCATATCTGCCGGATCAACATTTTCCTTGTAAAATTTTAACTCCTCTGTAGCACAAACCGACTCAGCGTAAGCCGCATCTCTCTTTTCGCAATCCAAAGCGATTTTCCGACTTCCATGAACTGTGATGGTTCCTTTGTGACCCGGCATCTTGAGCTGCAAGTAAATATAACATGGCCTTGCCATGAATTTTGCATAAGCCGGTCGCCCAAACAGTGCGTGATACGAGCTCTGGATTCTCACCACCTCGAAAGTCAATGTCTCATACCGGGAATCATGCTCATCTCCAAACACAACTTCCAAAGCAATCTTGCCCACTAGATATGCCGACTTTCCTGGTACTACACCATGAAAAACCGTATTGGATGGTTTAAGATTCTTATCAGTCAGCCCCATGCGACGGAATGTCTCGTAATACAGAATATTAATACTGCTTCCTCCATCCATAAGTACTTTGGTGAACTTGTAACCTCCCACTTGAGGTGCCACCACCAGAGCCAGCTGACCCGGATTGTCAACCCGGGGCGGATGATCCTCCCTACTCCACACGATAGGTTGTTCCGACCAGCGCAGATAGAGTGGAACTGCCGGTTCAACCGTATTAACTGCCCTCTTATGCAGCTTCAGATCTCGCTTGCACAGACTAGTGGTGAATACATGATATTGTCCACCATTCAGCTGCTTCGGGTTACTCTGGTAACCTGACTGCTGTTGATTCCCTTGATTACCCTGTTGGTTATTACCGCTTTGGTTGTTCTGGTTATTCTGATTGTTCTGAAATCCAGAGCCTGAACTGCTGCCACCTTGAAAACCTGGACCTGAACCGCCCGACGGGCCCTGATCATATCGGAAGAGATCAAAGTTTTTGAATTGCCTCATAATATTGCAATCCTTCCAGAGATGAGTTGCTGGGACTTCTTTGGTTCCGTGCTTTGGACAGGGCTGATTCCATAAGCGCTCCAGATTCATCGATCCACCACGCTGGGGCGGTTTACCCTTACGACGCTGCACATTAGCATTAGCCACAAAATCTGAATCCGCTTTACGCTTACCATTATTCCCATGAACTTGTAACCTTCCACCTGAGGTGCCACCACCAGAGCCAGCTGACCCGGATTGTCAACCCGGGGCGGATGATCCTCCCTACTCCACACGATAGGTTGTTCCGACCAGCGCAGATAGCGTGGAACCGTTGGCCATCAGAGCCCGGACCTTGGCGAGTTGAGGAGCAAAATTCTTCCGTTCCGCGGAGGTTAGACGCGGAGGCATTGGGTGGCCGTTGCTAAAACGGTGAGGGCGGTAGCCCGGCAAGGGATTTTCTCCATTAGGAGCAGTATTCCGGCAGTAAAACCAGGTCTGGTTCCAATCTTTAGGATGGCTATGGTGTTTGGCATGAGGGAAATCAACTTCTTTCCTCTTTTGAATTGATACGCCACCAAGCTCTGTGTTGGGGCCATCTGAGAATTCTGTGCGGTGGTTCAGATGAAAAAAAATCCCAGAACAACTCCACGGTTGGTTCTTCTTGAAGGTAAACTTTGCAGAATACTTGAAAGTTGCATATGTTTGATACAGAGTTCGGAACAATATCTTGCGGATGGAGTTGGAAGCTGGCAAGGACATCCCGGAATTTTTTTGATCTGGGCGGACTAAATCCCCGGTCTAAATGTTGCATAAAAACAATCACCTCTCCCTCTTGAGGTTCAGGTGGACATTCCGATTCTGGAACTCGCCAGTGGAGAATATTCTTCGAAGCTAAAGCGCCAGTGATGACGTAACCATTGATCTGTGTCTCTGTGATCCGGGATGGAACCCAATTGCAAGCAAAAAATTGCTTCGACATTCCGGAATGAGGAAGTGAAAATAAAAAGTGCCGGTTTAAGGTGTCTAATTCAGTGTTAAACCGGAAAAGGATACTGTGCGAGTTCAGTTGGCGGTTTAAGAGAGGGCTAATGTTATATGGCGGATTGACTTTTAAGGAGTTAAACCGCCTATAGGCAGGATGGCTAGAATTCCAAATTTCTACTAAGTGTTACAAAAACAGGTTTCACAATATGACAGTAGAATTTTGGATCTACCATGAATAATCTAAGAAAATGTTCCCGAGCCCTATAATGGCGCTAAAGAGGAACAGAGACGAACCAGACGGAGTCTATTCAGAAACAGTAAAGATACTACGGTACGGTGAACTAACAACATGGATCTAGCCGCAGTTCAAAACTATCAGGCACACATATGTATATTCAACAGGAAGACCGGAAGGAGGAACACAAAAGAACTGATGAACGGCGATGAACATGGATGAACTTGAAAACCTAATGGAGATCTAGGGTTACAGGGAAGCGAACTTACCAGGGTCACACGGCGGCGGAAGAACGCGGTAGGGTCTCTGGAACAAACAGGGTGATGCAGCGGCCTTGGTCGGTGCAGATTCGAAGATCGACGGCAGTGGCGGCGCTGGGGTTTCTTCCGGTCGCGAGGAAGAAGAAGAGAAGAAAGGGGAGAAAATGAAAGTACCCGTCGGGGGTATTTATAACAAGGCAGGGAGATAAGTGACAGGCGCGAGAATCGAGGAGTCTAAAGTGGCAAGTGGCGCGGCTGTCGCCTCGATTTCCGGGATGGCATTAAATAAAAGGAATCTTTTTATATTTTTTTACAGAAATGACGTCATGATAATCCGTTGCTGTATCCAGAGGATGACGTCACGGCGGTTTAACAAAGTTTATAAAAGAAGGCATCATGGCGGTTTACGAGAAATGAAGGAAGGCGTTCACAGGATTCTGTTAAGTATCAAAGATTAACATGAACAGGTTCAAATCAATCTGGGGCCTAATGTTGGGGATATAATTACTGAGTATAAACCGCCCCAGGAGGGGGCCGGTTCACACTCAACTGTATTGAAGCCCACGAAGACCCGGAAGGTGGCGCTTTACTATGAAGCTTAGAGGCCCAGAGCCCAAAGGCGGATTAGGGCCATTATGGTAAACCGCCAAAGTCGTATAGCTTGTATTGTAAGATAAGGAAAGGAGAGACCGAGCCGAACACTTGTATGAGTCGGCCTCGGGACTCTGTAAACCGGCTGGGCGTCAACCCGGGTATATAAGGGGACGACCCGGCGGCGGTTTAGGGACAAGAAACAACAACTCAAGAGCCAGGCATAGCATGTTTTGCTCCCTGGTTATCGAGATCCCCATAATTCCATCACAATTAGACATAGGCTTTTACCTTCATCGAAGGGGACGAACTAGTATAAAACTCCTGTGTCCCTTGTCCGGTTTAACCCCTTCAAGCTAACCCGTTGTGATGGCTCCACGACTAAGTCCTTTCACAAGGACATCTGACGTGATAATTCCACGACAGCTACTATTAAAACAGAGGCACAACGACAGGCTGCGTTTATTCACAAGGTTACACTATTACAAGCGAGGATACACTGAGACTCGGTACTACTCGTACGGCTTAGTCTACCTCGTTTATGTTCAAACGGGCGTGCCTGGTGGATGTCGAGGTATCTCCATGTGTCTCACTGTCAGGATTAGTCGGAGATGGTGGAGGGACTGCAGGGTCGGGGTGGCGATGATGACCATCGCGGGGATTGTTGGCCACAATTCCGTTGGAGTGTGCTCCCAAAAGGTGACGAAGCACTTCTGGGGTCATCAAAGTACCTTGGCCGCTGGCTGGAGCTAACCTCAGGGTCTCGATCGGGTGTCCGAACAGCACGACTGGGTTGTCGGCGTCAGGCTCGGCTTCCCTGCTTGCCGGGGCTCGGCGAACCAGCTCTCCTCGAGCTGCGATCAGATCAATGGTGATCTGGTCGAATAGTGCCTCTAGTGCACTTACATAGCGCACTAGGTGCAATAATGCAGGATCCGTCTCGTGATCCCCGTTGGCAACTTGGGGTGGTCTACCATACCCTTCACGCCTGGGGTAGTAGTAGAACGAGCGACAGTTAACTCTGGGCGACAACTGGCGGAGTTGAACTATAGCCTGTCGAGCAGCTAGCTGAATGGCTTGTGTCTCGAAGGAAGTTGTTCTTCCGGTGAACCTGTAGGGGCATTCTGGTGACAGACCCCTACCGTAGATGTGCACAGTGGCCTAGAATTGACGGCTCTCACCGCTCATGGTTCCTTGGTACACCACAAATTCTGGGGGTTCTTCTAACGCGTAGGCACGACGGGTGAGGTTTGCGAGTATGGTCACAAAACCTCCAAGGTTGGTTGCTGTGGTCTCATTGTGCACTATGGGACCAGGCATAGTGGCTAGGTTTGGGGAAGAGGATGTGCTGTGCTGAGTTGAGGCTAGCGTGCCCTTTTTATAGAAAAGGGAACGGAGTCTTCCTTTGCACGCTTGCGAATGAGACATTTTAGCCATCGGTCACTGGCGTGTGATCGACAGGCTAGGCTGATAGGTTGGGCACCGACTGCCAAAAGTGTCGGGGTCACTTTGTGGCTATCTTGCACGGGAAGCTTGGGTGGGGTTTTGGTTAGGATATGGTGGGTTGGTTTGCCTACGTTTTTCGACCTGGCTAAGATAGGATTAGCCAATGGTCAGCCTAGCTCTGATACCAAGTTTGTTGGGACCGGATTTCTGGGTATTAATTTTCAGAAAATGGCCCTTTTGCTCACCAGCCCCAGGATTACTGTTAGCTGATGAGGCACCAACTTGATACAGAAATTCCAAGCAAAAATGCAAAGTATGCAGTACAAGCCCATTCTGGCCTGTGAGTACAACAATATGGTTTCTAGTGGTTGATGGCGGAAGCAGTTTGTGGATCATCAGCATCTATGGGACTCCATTTCCCACAGGAATAGCTGACTAGGTTAACTCCTATCTTCGCGTGGCTGCTATCACCGTTGCTTAGGTTCCGGAACTGTCGACACGGTCGCTCCTCTCCGCGCAAGAAAAATCTGGCCAAGACAATAGCCAAGAAAAATCAGGGACAAGCCAGTGAGTACTTTGAATGTACTCGCAGACATTATGAACACAGGTATAATATAACAATGATGTGTTAAAAATATTTTTATGCTCATGACTTCAGTCACAAAAGATAATAAAAATTCTGATGCACGCAAGCATGTTATTTATGAATATGCAATAACATAGTAGTATTAAAATTATGAAATAAATAATAAGCATGCCACATTCGGGCGTCTTAGCGACACCACATAAAGGGCTTTAAAAGAAATGCCACAGTCAGGCATCTTAGCGACACCACATAAAGGGCTTTAAAAGAAATGCCGCAGTCGGGCGTCTTAGCGACACCACATAAAGGGCTTTAAAATAAATGCCACAGTCGGGCGTCTTAGCGACACCACATAAAGGGATTTAAAAGAAATGCCGCAGTTGGCCGTCTTAGCGACACCACATAAAGGGCTTTCAAAGAAATGCCGCAGTCGGGCGTCTTAGCGACACCACATAAAGGGCTTTAAAAGAAATGCCGCAGTCGGGCGTCTTAGCGACACGACCAAAAGGGCTTAATAATAATCACAGTGAATATCCAGGAGGTAGAACCGTCCCAGGGATATTCGATAATACCAATAATATCACGGGTTAGTCCACAACAAAAATAATAATCATAATTATCACATGTCACAAGTCATAATACCAGTTCTGGTTTAATAGTTTCACCTCCGAAGAACGACACTAAGACTGACACTTGACCCATCCCAGACTGTAATCCTTGACCATGGACATGGCTATTCGAATAGATTTAATCTCTGCAAAGGGTGTACTCTTTACCCACGAGTAACGGATTCCTTTAGTCCATCAAGACTAATTCCGTCCACGGCCTTTTAGTTGGAAACACACCTAACTTGCACACACCAGCTTAACGCACATGTGTCTGGAATCACCCATGACACCTGTCAAGCAAAACTCTAAGTGGGGAGGCTACAACCTCGACGTAACATGGGATCACAAAAATTTATACCGCGCGCAAACTGGGGAGCTACCCCCTTCGGCTACAACCGAAACACCCATGCTCCCCGGACCAGGTGGCATGTCTACCGGATGTCTCCAGTATCTTCCACCATGGCCTCTCTGTACGGTGTGTGCTAGGAAAGGGGTTGACAACTTACTGAACCGTACCCTACCTATGGCAGGGACAAGTGGCAGCACAAAAACAAGTATGGGGGTTACCGGAACAAGACTCGATCTACGGTCGACTCAGGAGGTTCAAATATTTTTCTGCATGATTAGTATAACAAAATATACTTCAACCAACAGATAGAAACAACACGTGACATACCCCCTCATGCCATACCGGACACGTCCGTCTCGACAGAGGACTAGGAACATGACCGTGTCTACCTAAGACAGAGGCCTTCCCGGCTTCCCTACCAGTATGCATGAAAGGCATATGACGGTGATTTCTATCACAACCATGTCAACTCCATTAGCATAAAAATCATTAATATGCACTCATGAGTAGGATCACATCCTCACATAAAATGACGTATGCTCGTGTCGGGTTGGTGTTGTCACCGAGTCAAACAACACACACAAAAATTACACCAGGGTTCAGAATGCTTGCCTTCAGGTCATGGGAAGGCAGGGTGCATTCCAAAACATCTTGAAATCTTTCTCCTCTCTTCAAAAATCCTATTTAAAATATATATATTTGAATTAACACACAAAATCAAAACAGCACAAAAAGTTGTTTTGAATTTTTTTTTCAAATAAATCTTAAAATAAACTAGACAATATTTGAGAGAGGTAGGAAAAAGAATTTATTTATTTGAAGTTGTATTTAATAAGATATAGCCGGTCAAAGTTTGGTCAAAATCTGTTATTTAAAATAAAACAAAAAAGAAAAACGTTTCGAATAAATACGTACACGACGAAAGCGTATTCTGGAAATACGCTTCCACTTATCCAGCGTGGACTGCGCCTGAGTCACTGACAGTGGGCCCGCCTGGCCCACTGGTCAGGTTTGACTAGTCCACTTCCCTCCTCTTCCTCTGTCCGAGAGGGGGGGGGGACTCCGGTGACGCTCGCCGGCAAACGGTAGCACCGTTCGAGAAACAGAGGTCACCCGCGGGCTCAGGGGGTCGAGGCGGTCACTCCGGTGGTTGTTTTGTTCTCTGGGGTGGACGAAGCTGCCAGCGGCGAGATCCGCGGCGGACGGTGGTCGTCGAAAAAAGTGAGATTTCGCCCGTGGCGAGTCCCGATCAAGATTGAGTAGGGGGACAGACTCACGAGAGGGCAAGGGGGTTCCTGGTGGAGAGAGTGGAGAGGGGGAGGCCCTGGTTGCGCCGAACGGAGCCGGGAGGCGGCGGTGGCCGGACTGGCCAGAGTGGGGGAAGACGGCCTCTTTCTCTCTAATTGACAACAACGGGGGCACCAGGAGTACGGTGTGAGGCTGCTTGTGTGCTCGGAGGGCTCGAGGGGCTTCCTTTTATAGCGCTCCCACGTCGGTTCGTGGCGGCAATGGATGAGTTCGTCGGCGGCCGATGTTCTGTAGCTGCAGCGCATCATGGCGAGGCTGGGGATGGCGGCAGGAGCTAGCGGACGAGCGGCTACTGCTCCAAGGGCGAGCTGGCGAGCGGGGGTGGCTTGGGCGGCGCTGGCCAGCGCAGGAGCTGTCGGGCGGCAGTGGCGACTAGCTGCTGGCCTGCCGGAGACGTGGCGAGAGCTGTGGAGCTTGTGGGGTGCAGAAGGGGACACGGCATGCTGGCTGCGGTCGGTCACGGACCGGAGTGAGTGCGGGGCGGGACGCGGCGGCTCGGGCGCACGTGCGTGCCAAACGCATGCTCTGGGTGCGCCCAGAGCACGCCCGGGACGTGCTCGACGAAAAGCCAGGGTAGCCTTGAGGTTGCGGGTGAGGCTGGCAAGAAACAGGGCTAGTTTAGGGTTAGCATGGGAATCAAGGGACATGGTGGATAGGTCAGGGGGTCAAGTTCACAATGTAAACTTGAAATCATGCCAAATCTGGCTATGCACTCAGGGTGTTTGTCAAAATGCCAAGGGCATCCAAGCAGTACTTGGGGTGGCCAAATTCTCCAGATCAGTGTCTCTATGGATGTATTATAGGGTGGTGAAGTTAGTTTGCCAAAAGGAGAAACTTGCTAGTGCAAGTTTTGCAAAACTACAATTCTGGACAGGGAGAAAATGGCATCATTACATGGACCAAAAGTGTTCCAAAAAGTGCATGCTCCTAGACTTAGGGGTTTTGTAGGGTTGACTACAAGCAGGAGGAAGTACAAGGTCACTAGAGCAAGAATGAATAGGGTTGCAGTAGAAAACACAAGTCTGGTCCAGAATGAAAAAGAGATTGATTCACTCAATTTCTCCAAAGAACAACACTAGGTTTTTGCATAAAGTTGGATGGCATGCTACCACTGACATCCCATAATTTTGGTGGAGGGTCTGAGGAGATATTTAATTAGGCTATAGTGCAAAAGTGTCCACTAGATCAGATTTGAAAAACAGGTGTAAAACTCAAAATATGCAGTGAAATAAATATATTATTGCATAAAAGTGATTTAGAGGTATCACATGACATCTCCAAATTTTGGTTGGATTTTTAGTTAAATTTATCAACTGGTTGTAGTTCAAAAAGAGCTCCAAAACTTAAAACAAGTCATTTTAATGAATATAGCTCAGGGTGAAATAATTTAATAAATAAATCTATTGATTAAGTAATGCTTTTAATGAGAGAGCATAGAAGTTCAATATGTTTTGGAAGGATCCACTTGGGTAGAAACTCCTTAATATTAAAGGAAAGGTTCTGAAATCAACAGAAATATTCTTGCGGCAAAATTTTTAAACTCTTGGCAAAATTTTAATAACTAAAACCTGGTTAAATTTTTGGGGTATTACATTATATCATCCGAAATCATTTGTTATAACATGGAGTGTTAGCATTTGTTTTAGTTTCTCTGACAATGAGAGTGTCTCAGTCACTTCCTACCGGACGATGTACTTTGGGGTTTCTCAAATGTCATCTGTAACAAGGTGATCATAGCGACAACTTTCAGGCTTACAAGAAAGTTTGACAAGTGACCGGATAGCTCAAGAGTGGGATTTTCTCCTACGACGATGGAGAGATATTCTTAGGACCCTCTCGATGTGATGACATACATCATCGTTTGGCCAGACACAGGTGACCAAGTCACGGGGATGCCAGAACACGTCAACGAGAAAGAAGAACAAAATCGGTAATGGGAGCAATGGCATAGTGAGAATGGTGATGACTCAGGAGGATACCGATGCACACCGGGTTTTGTAAAGTATCATGAAGCAAAGGGAACAACACATCATAACCAAAGGTTCACTCGAATATCATTCATGTAATCATAGGGACCAATATGGATGTCCAATGTTCCGCTATCGGTCATTGAATGAAGGGGTTTCATTTATGTCTATGATTTACGGAACCTACGGGATTACAAGCTTAAGGTAATCACGATCTTATGAGTGTTAGAGGGATGGGAGTGATGAGAATAATTCGTGGAATTGTTTCATTAATATCTGGAATAGTTCCGAGAAGTTTCAGAAGTTTTTCGGGTTACCGAAAGGGTTTCGTGAGTATTGGGTAATACCGGGTATTACTGATTATTTATGTATATAGGTGGAAAATGTTTCCAGAGATGTTATATAATGGTCTAGAAGTATTTAAAACATTTTATATTTAATTTAAATATCAATTTGCCTTAAAAGGCCAAGAGGCAGAAGGAAACTTGGGCCCCAAGGGCCGAACTTGGGCCCCCCTTTCCTTGTGTGTGTGTGTGGGGGGGGGGGGGTTGGACCTATGGCCGGTGCCCCAAAGGGAGACTTTCACCCCTTGGTGGTTGTCCTCACCCTCCCCTCTAATCTATATATACTAGAGGATTTCCACCCTATGTAAGCACAAGTTTTGGAGCCTCCTCTAGTTGATCTTGTTCTAGTTCTTGTTGGTCCTTGTTGACTAATTATCGCTAGCCCTAGCAACCTCTAATCCTCATAATTAGAACACTACTGGAATCAGCTACTTTGCCCTCTGCCAGCTCTTTGCCGTCAGCTAGCGGACGGCAAAGAAGCTCTTTGCCATCAGCTACCGAAAAGCAGACGGCAAAGAAATGGCAGACGGCAAAGAAGCTCTTTGCCGTCCGCGGGCTCTTTGCCGTCTGCTGGCAGACGACAAAGAATCTTTGCCGTCCGCTGGCAGACGGCAAAGAGAGAGGTGGCCCCCACCCCCCGCCCGTTTGGAAAAAACTTAACGGCCCACCTCTTTGTCGTCTGCCAGCAGAGGGCAAAGAGGCAAAAGGGCGGACGGCAAAGATAGGCAGACGGCAAAGAGGACACTACCTAACGGCCCGTACCGCCCCGCCCGTTACTCTCTGTTCTCTCCTCGCCGACGCGCCCCGCCACCA
>NC_041389.1:713630097-713633309 GCF_002162155.2 Triticum dicoccoides | reverse complement strand
CGACATGGCACTACCCCGACATCGACACGACACCCTGACCCCCCGACCCCGAAACAGCACCCCGACCCCGACATGGCACCCCGACACCGACAGGACACCCCGACCACCGACACCTCCCGAAAAGGTGTTCTTTGGCCTTCCAGAGGCCGACGGGGTCATATATTTGTGAATTATTAGTTAGGTCATATATTTTTTGATTTTGTTATGAAAAACATCATATATAATTGTGTTGATCGTGTAGTTTTAAATATGCAGTTGTTTTATCGCTGCGAGGTTTGATGATGATACACTTAAGTGATACACATATTATTATTCATGTCGGTCTTTTTTTATGTTGTACTAATTTCGTTTACTGTTTATCATGGCAGCTGTTGAAAGATGGTGGGCGCTGGTCGGGAGCGTGGTCTGAGGTCTTCCATTCCAGACGCACCTCTCCGCCGAGCGTTGCTGGACAGTATGGCCACACCGCCGGGCCCTTCTTCGTCGACCGCGGTGCCCAGCAGGGGACGAGGTAGGAAGAGAGAAGGTGGGGCACGTGGTCGTGGGAGAGGAGGTAGGGTGACTGCTACGGCGCCTTCCTCGTCGCCACCCCCAGCTGTTTCACCCGAGCACGTGACTGCTAGGGTGGACTCGTCCGAGGAGGAGGCTACACGGACTCCGGTCCATGAGCCTCCGGTCCACGGGTCTTGGGCCCACGAGCCTCGGGTCGACTGGCCTTCAGCCCACGAGAGTTCGGCCCACGTGATCCCGGAGGAGCACACGTCCGGATGGGGCACCTGGCCGGATCAGCCCGAGGAGCCGAGTGGCCATGCTAATGATGGCGGGGAGCCGACTGATCTTGAGGAGGAGGGGGGCACCGTCTACCAGCATGGTGCTACACGGCTCCCGTCCGTGCCGGTGACCCGCGAGCAGAGGTGGTTGATTTTCCCTGATGGGGAGAGGTATGTAAGTGCATTTAATATTTTTGTACCTTATGCATTCATGTTTTTTCAAATAACTAATGCGTTGGCCTTGTCATGCTGCAAGGGTTGGGACCACCATCATAGTGTCCGCCGGCCCAACTCCGTCCTTGGAGTTCTTTGCCGGCAAAACTTCCCGGGGTTTGTCACGTTGCCTGGTGAGGGTCAGCTTCCAGAGCTTGGATTGAGCTGGGAGAACTACGTGGCCGCCCCGGCCCCACCGGATGAGATTCTCGACGGTGTCGTGTGCGACACGAGGGCAGACATGGTGATCAGAAAGTTCTGGGTAATTTCTCCTTTACACATTTAAAAATCTTCAACTAGCTAGTTATTAATTGTACTAATCAATATTGTCTCATTTGATTGCAGACATTCTACAGGTGTGAGGAGGGATACGAGGAGGACGCGGCACATGTTATCGAGAACGTCTGCAAGCGCCTACTCCAGAACTTACGGCACGAGGCTCGGGTGCAGGCTGTTCGAGACTACTACGCCTTGCGTGGTATCAAGAAGACCAAGCCGGCGTGCCACGATAAGTTCCTGAGTAAGGAGCAGTACATGAAGGTAATTCTTAGGGCCTTCTCTACTTAAGTTCCTTCATTTAGTAATTCTTAGCCGTAGCGCTCAAGTTTCTATTTGCTAACTTAGGCGCCTCCGAGATGGTGTGCGGATCGGATGGATTGTTGGGAGGTGTTGGTCGATGAGTGGTGCTCAAAACAATGGCTAGCCCTCCACAACGAGGCCAAGGACAAACGTGCCCAAATGGAAGGTGTGCCACACCATCAAGGCAGCTCCAACTTATATCAGTTCGGGCGCAACTGGGTATGTGGTTTGCTTCATGATTCATGCAATTCATTCATCATGCTAGCTTGAGCCCTTTAATTACTAATTTCCATTGTTTCTCTCTTTCAGGCATGCTACAATAAGGCGGATAAGGTGCCAGAGGTGTACGACCTGTATGCCATGGCCCACACTGCCTCTTTCAAGAAAGTCAAGGCTTTCTCTCAGTCTGACCTCGATGATGCAAACAACTTCACCAACATCTACTCCCACAACAAGCTCGTGAGATATAGAGATGAGGGGAAGGCGAGGAAAGGGGAGGACTTTAACCCGAGCCAGGGTCCCATTGATCCAGAGCTGTTGATGATATCTGGTGGCGGGAGGTCCCATGGCTCCATAGCCATTGGAGATGGACTTATCCGTTGTCCTAGCACTCTCCCGGAGATCAAGGCGCGCCAGTCGAGCTCCACTCCTGAGATAAGGCCTCGTGAACGGCCAGTGCAACTCGCCATCAAGGTTAGTGATACGTACTCAGTTATCTTTCTCCATTACATTGTGTGCGCTTCCATCAATGATTACAAATGGTCATGTGAGTGGTGTTGCAGGCTGCTATACAGAGTGAGAGAGATAGAACGGAGAAACTTCTGGCGGAGGCGGCGGAGAGGCAGCGGGAGTTGGAGGAGAGGACGACAAAGATGATGGAGGAGGAGAGGGCACGGAATGACATGCAGGCAAGGGCCATGTACGAGCTCCTTGTGGTAAGTTTCTTCTGCAGATTAGCCAAAACATTCATGTAGTGTTTGTCTCATTACTAACTAGTATGACTGAGTCATCAAAACCAAATGTGCAGTCTGTGTGCGAGAAGACAGGTTAGGCCACTCCGCCGATGCCAGTGATTGCTCCTGGGACCACGGTGAGTTTTATTTGAATGGACATTACTTGCTAGTCTTAACATTTGAGTGTCATCATGCTAACAAGACATTGGAAATGATCTTTGGTGCAGCGTAACTCCAAACAAGCATCGCACGATCCTTCTCCAGCTACCGACACGAGCCACCCCGCTCCTACACCTCCTGGATCTTGGTAAGTTTATCTAGTGTTTTGCTTAACACATGCATAAAGACCTAGACTTAGCTTTATTTCCTCCAATGCTTACCATAATGACCTAGACTTAGCTTCTTCTCCTCCAAAATGACTTAATAAGCTTACTGACCTCCAAAACCATCCATTTTACCTAAGTTAGCTCTAAAACGATATGTACTTAGCTTACTTATGTCAAAAATTGCATAATTAGCTTAGTTAGCTCATAGACGATCCATTTTACCTAAGTTAGCTCTAAAATGACCCATTTTACCTAGGTTAGCTTATAAATGATCCAGTTCATCCAAGTTAGCTCAAAAATGACCCATTTTACCTAGATTAGCTCCTAAATGATCCATTTTACCTATGTTAGCTTTAAAATGACCCATTTCA
>NC_041389.1:713621393-713629895 GCF_002162155.2 Triticum dicoccoides | reverse complement strand
CCATTTCAACTAATTTAGCTCATAAACGATCCATTTCACCAAGTTAGCTAAAAACGATCCATTTCACCTAAATTAGCTCTTAAATGATCCATTTCACCTAAGTTAGCTCAAAAAGATCCGTTTCAACTAAATTAGCTCATAAATGATCCATTTCACCTAAGTTAGCTCAAAAACGATCCATTTCAACTAAGTTAGCTCATAAATGATCCATTTGACCTAAGTTAGCTAAAAAACGATCCATTTCACCTTAGTTACCTCAAAAACGATCCATTTGACCTTAGTTAGCTCATAAACGACCCATTTCAACTAAGTTAGCTCATAAATGATCCATTTCACCTTAGCTAGCTCATAAATGACCCATTTCAACTTAGTTAGCTCATATATGATCCATTTCACGTAAGTTAGCTCATAAATGATATACTCTTCTTGTTCTAGTCTTCTTGTTCTACTCTTCTTGTTCTAGTCTTCTTCTTGTTCTACTCTTCTTCTTGTTCTACTCTTCTTGTTCTAACTTTCTTATTTTTCATTTTGCAGATTTCATTCACTTGACGAAAGCTTGCATAGATGGAGTGCTCCTTATCCCTTTCTCTGTTTCTTTTGTATCGTTGAACTATGCATGTATCGTTGGATGAAACTATTGTAATATATATGGTTGGATGCCTCTATGTTGAACTTGTTATGTATGATGGAACTATGCATGTAATATATATGGTTGGATGATGAAGTTATGTGTTGGATATCTTATATGTTTGCTCTGTAATGGCCTTTTGAAATATATCTATATATGTCATATATATTTGTGATGAAAATTGTTGGATTTAATAAAAACAGATAAAAGAGCCAATATGCAGGCTCTTTGCCATCTGCCACCGACGGCAACGGACTCTTTGCCGTCTGCCGCGGACGGCAAAGAAGACACGTGGCATCTAGCTGTGCTTCCCGAGAGCTGACCCATTTGGTCAGTTTGCCTACAGTGGCAGACGGCAAAGACTTTGCCATCAGTGGCGGACGGCAAAGAACCTGCACTTTGCCATCAGTGGCAGACGGCAAAGAACCTGCCATGTAGTGACGTGTAGATGACATCATACGGCGGACGGCAAACACACTAGAAATTTTGCCATCAGCGGCGGACGACAAAGGCCTGCCGTTAGCCACTTAACGGACTGACAACACAATTATTGCCGTCCGCTCTCTTTGCCGTCCGCCGCAGACGGCAAAGGGCCTTTGCCGTCAGCCGCCAGGAAGCAGATGGCAAAGTAGCTGTTTACCGTAGCCTACTTTGCCGGAGCCTTTTGCCGTCCGTGGCTGACGGCAAATGCCTTTGCCGTCCGCCGTTCATGCCTTTGCCGTCCGCAGTGGCAGACGGCAAAGTAGCTGATTCCTGTAGTGGAAGCCCCGTGTGGTTCTAATCTCCCCCCTCAGAATCTCCGGCAACGATTAGCTCCGGATGGTGAAGCCCTGCCGGATCGTGAAGGTCGTACGCTTGTAACCAAGTAGAGAGACCGTGCTTTCGGTCTTCTGTTCGAGGGATCGTCATCAACCTTAGAGGAATCCAAGTACGATCTACACCGACTCATCTACTTCTGCTGCACTCCCGGAGTCGGTAACAATCGTTGATCAAAGCCCATTATGCATCTTCATATTGTTCATGGGTGATCGTAGCGCAAAACTTTTTGTTTTCTACTATGTTACCCAACACTTGATAGTTACAGATTGGCTTAAAGTGTTGGACATCTCAGTGAAGCAAGTCCATGCTACAGTCAAGTTTGTTAAAAATTCTCCAGCTAGAATGACTAGGTTCAAGAAGTGTGGTGAATTATAGAAGCTGGCAAACAAAGGTTTTTGTCACTTGATCATGCACCGGATGGAATTCCACATACTTAGTGCTGAAAGTCGCAACCACATATGAGAAAGTATTCATGAGGCATGAAGAGGATGACCCGCACTTTTCAATTGAGCTAAGCAACGAGAAAAATTCTGGGAGTGCCTGAATCTGAAGATTGTGATAATGCTTCTAAGATGATAAAGTTTCTTGAGCATTTCTATAAGCTTACCCTTTGTGTGTCAACCTTAAATCATTGCACATCTCACATCTTTTTCCATCAAATTAGTGATATCATTGTCTTGCTGAAAGCATGTTGTGGTAGTAAAGACACTTTGCAGAGAGATATGAGAAAACTGATGATTAATAAGTACAATAAGTATTGGGGAGATCACAAAAGCTTCAAAATCTTGATATTTTTGGTTGTTTCCCTTGATCCATGATATAATTTGTCAAATTAAAACAACATTACAACTTTTGAGATGGTTGGGGAGATCAATGGAGAGGACGTGTGGACAAAAATGAATACAACATTTACTGATCTGTTGAAGGAGTATGCTAAGTTATATGCTCCAACTGAGAAAAGAAGTGCAACTTGATGATTCACAAAACTCTGACTAGGACAACGATAGCTTGACGAGTTCCTTGATTGCGAAGAGAATGAGAATGACCGACCGTGGAATCAACATCAAGCCTTCCAAGTCTGAACTTGAATAGTATGTTGATGAGGATAATGAAGAAAATAGAAGCCAATTCAGTATTCTTGAGTGGTGGAAGGTCAACTCATCTAGATTCCCCATGCTATCACACGTATATTGTGATGTCCTAGCTTTCAAAATATGTACACTTGCATCAGAGTCAGCTTCTTGTCGACAATCCACGACTTTCCTAATATCTCGCTTAGCTTTTAAGATGACACAGTGTGACTGGTGCGTCAGTCTGATAAGTCGGGTCTTCAGCTTGCAAATTGCGATAAATCTCATGGGACAATAGAGTCTCGTATCGATTAGTAACTCTGCAGCTAGTAAGCACAAAATTTTCCTCATCCTGTAACACACTAGGGATGTCTTGCGTCTGATCAGCGGAGAGCTCGGTGTAAAAGGTAATCCAATAGAGAATCGCCTACAAATCATGAAATGGATGTGATTAATATTATTTCACATCTTGTGAAAATTGCTAATATTATATCGCATAATATATCTATCTAACCTGTGGGAAACGCCCAAACTGGCAATCCTCGTAACTAACCACTTTGTAGCGTATCGGCATTTGAAGGCAGATGACCAGCAAATCTCTAGGATTAAATCCTTGCCTTTTTCGGATGTGATATACTTGAGCACCATCTACTTTAAATGCCTATGCGATAATCATATGTTGAACCTAGTATGTCCGGAAGAACGATGGGTGTAGATCACTTTAAACCCACACTCCATAAGGGCGACAGTTCACATGAGAAGCATAGTCCCATGTATATTAGTTAAGACAAGACAATTTCTATTTATTACGTATCCACAAAGATTCAAACAATATTAGACCCTGTATAAATTAAAATAAGCTGTTATCATTGTTTATGCTATTTTTTTTACTTTATAGCAAAATATTTAATATTGAAAAGATAGATAAATAATCACAATTTAGTTTCACCAAAATATTAACCACATAAATAGTTGCTATAAAATACTGACGTCAAACATTGTAAAAATACTTCTACTAGATTCAAATATTATCCTAGAAAAGATTTTATATTACTTTTAGACCTTATCTCTTAAAAGTTATCCACTAACCCTAGCCATATATTTGTGATGATAAAAAATGGCATGCACATA
The DNA here is from genome assembly GCF_002162155.2 of Triticum dicoccoides. NCBI lineage: Eukaryota > Viridiplantae > Streptophyta > Magnoliopsida > Poales > Poaceae > Triticum > Triticum dicoccoides. The sequence goes on along the minus strand of NC_041389.1, from coordinate 713,626,247 downwards.
GAAATTATATTTTGCTACTCAAAGAAAGTATGGTGTATATGCATGGGATAAAGTCCATTTTGGTATCCTTACATATCCCGAATAGGAGATGTAATTGTTTTCAATCTTACAAATGTATTGATCCGTTTCTAGAGCTTGTACAACTGCCTATCACACTTGTAAGCAAGTAGAAAATTCTAGGTTGCACGAGTTGCATGTTTATCATGAGATCCTTGAAAATATCAAATAGCGAACATTCTGCTAGAATAAAAATTGATGCAAGGTTGATACAAATAGAATCAAGCGGCCAAGCCACACAGAAATACATAGGGTGTGTTTGGTAGGGTGCATGGAGGGTGCATGAGGGCAAATGTTCCCAATTCAACCCACTTTTGCTTGTTTGGTAGGATGCATGAGCTCACATGGGCTATGCTCATGTGATGCATAAAAGGGCCCTCAGCTATGCTCATCTCATGCACCAAAGACAAGGTGCATGGGGGCAGCCATGCTGGCCCTGACAATCGCATTAGATATTGCTTGATCAAATTATTTTTTTCGAAATGGAGAAGTACCCCCCGCCTATGCATCGCATGATCCACACAACACTTCGTGAAACAAAACCATGTATGCAAGTTCCAAGTAAAGCTCCGGTACAATAGAAAGTAAAAAAATTACATCACGACTTGCTTGATCACATCTTATGATAAAAAATGATGCCTATAACATTTTTGTCTCCTTCATCTTTCTTTATGCCACACAATTTCTTCTTGGTATATGATTTTGAATCTGGGAAGTGATGGAAGGATGTGATATACGAAGGAATATAAAAAAATAGGACCAACATTTGTCCTTGGTCTTGGGGAATAATATTCATTTGTCAATGGATTGGGAGCATTTCGCCAGTGGTAGAAGGACGTAACAAGAGGGGATGAGCCATGGGAGGTGAATATCCAAGGAGGAAGATGACCATCAACAAGGCGATAATAAGGGAGCGAGGTAGGTAAGACAACAAAACATCAGCAAAGAGGTGGGTGACTATGGGTGCGGGAAGGATATGGAGAAACATTCAAAGTTTGGTACGTAAGGAATTTTATATGTTCTAACTCTCCACATTACGTCGAGACGACATCCAACTATACAATTGTGCATTGTCGAGTCTTCGGTCTCCCCCTCATTGAGGGAAATGTCCTGTTTTGACTGCATGCGTGGCTACTTATACTGGACAGAGCCTTGTAAATGGAGTGACTAGTTGATGGTGCTGGACACGCGAACCTTGATCATCTCCACTGTTGACCTTCTCACGGTCTTTACCGTCTGAATGCAGTTGTTGCATGTAGAGAAGGAACATTTTACATATTTTCTCTTGTCTGTCCACATGGTTCCTTTCCTCTCTACCGTACCTCTCTACAGGATAATTCCCAGGAATGGAAGCTCGAGAAGATCATACACCTGCCTAGGCACTATAATAAATATTCCATTTCCACAGTGGGTTGAGCTGAGGGATTATTGTACTTCCAAGACGCTCTAGAAGTTTTTCCTTTAAGAATTTGGATTATTACTCAATGGAGATCAAGACTTGTGAAATTACGAAGGTTCGTTGCAATATGGAGAATGACTTCAGTCGCATGCGTGCTCTCCCCTACTTTAGCTTCCCGCCAGTGTTTGAGAATCGGTACCAATTGTTTGATCTTCTCGTAAGCTTAATCACTTTATTTTGTGTCGCAATTGGGTGCACGGTTACTTGCATGGTTATATATAAAGTTAATTATTGTTCTACTGGGCTTGGCTACCTTGTCAAACTAGCAAGCATAGTTAGGCAATTCATGTTTGATTCGGAATGCATGCTTAAGAATTATATGTAATTGACGAGGTTAGCGAAAAAACATTACATAATACTCTCTCTGTTTCAAAATTTAAGTTTTTTTGATACAATATTTCAGTAGAAACTAAATACTGATGTATATAGACGTATTTTAGAGTGTAAAATTCACTCATTTTTCTCCGTACATAGTTCGTGTTGGAATCTCAAAAAAGGCTTATATTTAGAAATAGAGGGAGTAGTTTGCACTACAAGAAATATGTCAACTTGTGACCACCACTATTGGTCACTGAAAGGTCATGGTTTTTCATTTGCGACCTTTTTGTGACCAAAAACAGAAGTTTAAAAGCTGGCGGTCGTAAACTGACTATAACGACCTTTCTTCTGGAATGGTCGAAGACGTTTATGACCAAAATATGTCCACTGTGGCGTTTTCGTCACTAGCAACCTCCCCAGGCCACGTAGGCATCCAGCGTGACAAGCTGATATGGCACAAGATTCAGCCCGGTCCGATTCGGCGTTTTACATGGGCCGAGCCCAACAATTCGACCTTTTTATATATTTTTTCTGTCGATTTTTTATTGGCTTCATGGGCCAAGCCCAACAATTCAGCCTTGTTAGTTTTTGAGGCCCTCGAGCTTTTTGCAGACCATTTCTTTTTTCTGTAAGACTTTTCATTTCATTTTTGAAATTGTTCGATGCTTGTTGGTATGTGGCCTGTTTCAGCCTAATTATTTGTCCAGTTTGGCCCAAGCAGACTTTAGCCCAATCACACACATACACCCAACATTATTTCATTCAAATTAGGAAAACTCCCAGCTTTGCATAACACAAAAAGAAAATATCTCCCAGGTTTACATAACACAAAAAATCATCTCAGGAATACATTTCCTTACACAGGAATATACAATAAGAAATTGATGGCACATCTGCTACTATCATAACAGCACAATGTACTTTTTTTTAATGGAACAGTACAATGGATTTCATTGCTCTCTCTTATGCGACATGCTCCAGCCGCCACAACTTGCCATCCTACAATGAGAGAGATATAACATTAGTGGAGCAAACTGTTGTCCAGGCACATTAGTTTTATGAGAAAACTGATCCATGAAGCAAGACCAGAACACATTCTGCGCAACTTTTGATAACACAATTTGGATTAAACAACAGATTATGCTTAGCTAACTTAGAAACAAGTACTACCTGTGATGCATGTCTATCTATGTGCATTGCATTTTACTTTGTTCAAAAGTAGAAGCTACATGTCCATTTTTCCAGGTTTGAAGCTACAAATCTAAAAGATAAAGTATAAGTTAACTGAATTGTGTTTTTTAGATAATAACTGAATAGTGTGCAGTAGAATGAATGTTTCATAATAAACAACTAGTGTTTGTGATGAAAACTTAACGTTACAATAAAACCACTGCAAGGCTTTTTTTGAGCCTAAATAAAGGATACTGCCTATTGAATTCTACAACAAACATGTCAACTTCTGCAGTTCTAGAATTGCCACGAAATATGTTCTAGTATGCCTGAATATTCATCAACTCTTGTCATCGTATGAAAATAAAACAAGTGAACAGCACAGCGTATTTGGATGCTATCTATACTAGTATGGAATGATGCCAGGTAAGACGATCTCAGCGAGGTGCACAGTTGTTTAGAAAGGAAAGCACATTTGACTGAAGTACCAATTTTTAGAGTTTTCATGGCACCATGAACATTCAGAAATAAAAAAACAGTAAACGGTTTACCCACAGTATTATCTGTCCAGCATGATGATGTGAGTACATTCTAAGTAGCATCAGCACAAGATAGACAGAAATGAACTCCAAAAGCAAAAAAGAGCAAGAGTATGTACATTACAAGCAACTTTTGTCTGCACTGACAACAGAAGCTATGCTCACAAATTCATATTGTTGGTACAGGAAATATGCAAGACATCATATAAGCATACACAATTACACACCTGATACTTAGATCACAACTGATTTCCAGAGCTAATTAACAATGGAAGTCACATTTCTACTGTAGCAATCGCCAAAGGTGACTGATTTATCCATGCTCGCTAAAATTCCTTTTAGATTTGCATCCACAAGAGAAAGTAGTAGCATTTCAGTTTTCAGCACTAGAGATCTCTCAGAATGGGAACCACAAACCGTACTTAACAAGGGCAACTGACAAACAAGTCACAGCCCACAATCTCTAAAACAACAAAGACCAAAGGATGGCATTACCAACCTCTGAAATTAAACTCGCAGGCGCACAAGTAAGCACGATTTCCGCACAAGGCCCCTAACAGCTACCACGGCAGAGGTTCAAGGAGGCCAGGCCTCGCCTTCTTCTCCATGAAAAACAGAGGGTGCATAGAGAGTTGGACAAACGCGCAGCAAGTACCCTCAGGCTGGCCACGGCACAGCTCTCCGACCAAAGTCGTGCGACCTAGGCGACATCGACGGACGAGATCTAGCGCCCTAGCACCACAACCGCAACGGAACGCGCCGATCCGGGGCCCGAGCAAGCATGAGGGGCGAAGAAATTTTCTGTCGACACGGCACCAAATTGGGGAGGACTCAGGGGAGGGGGGTCGGAATGGGGGATCACCTCGATGTCGTGCTCCTCGAGCTGGGCACGGAGCAGCTCCAAGGCACGCGCCGTGGTGCTCCTGCCATGGGCCGGGCGCGCGAGGACGGTCGGGCTCCTCCCGCTTCTCCTCCAGATGCCTCCACCGTGCGCTGCTCCCACGCGAGCCCTGCATGTCACCCAAGGAGAGGAGAGGAGCGCATATGTTAGGAACCGCAGGAGAGGGAGGGGAGGCGCGGAGTGTCGTGCGCGTACGTGGTCATGGTGGGGCACGCCGCCATCCTGGCCGTGGACTGCCTGCCTGTGGTCGCCGGACCAGCGAGACGAGGCGCCGCGCGACAAAATCCCATGGACGGAGTGGTTGGTTGGCTTGGAGTGGATAAGGCTAGGGGAGAACGGGAGGGAGGGAGGAGCTCAATCTCGTCTATGGTGAGGGTCGTCGATGGTGGGCGGCGGCGGATCGAGATCTG
>NC_041389.1:713593885-713621027 GCF_002162155.2 Triticum dicoccoides | reverse complement strand
CTTGGGGGGTGGGGGTCGAGCTCCGCCGGAGGGAGGTGGCCGACGCACGCAGGAATGGAGATGGAGGCCGGGGGCTCTGACTTGGATTGGATCTGGGCGGCGGCGGCGATTGTGAGAAGGGGGCTAGGGTTTCGTGAGTGGACGAGGATGAGAGGGATACTGGGTGATTCGGGAGGGGGTGAGAGCGACGAGGGGGGTGTGGGCTGCCGTTGGATCCGGGCGCATCCGATGGTGCTTAAGCCATGATCCGCGTGAGCTGATTTTAGACCAATCAGAATAGAGTATCCCCTTTGATGATGTTAAGACCATTTAAATTGGTCATAATCGATTGAAAATAAGATTTTGAATCATGTCTGTTATTTGACTACCTAAGAAATTTATAAAAATATGGAAATCAAAAACCTTCGCATTGTGTCACCAACTGTGAACTACATTTCAGTAAAAATAACAAACTTTGAATATTGTTAATATCATTAAAAAAGTGTTCTAAGATATGAGTTTTTTTGTAAGAGAATCATTTTTCGAGTGTTCAAAATGATATTTTTATAAAGAACCTAGAAAATAGTTGTTGCAAATTTGGAGCACATCAATTTTATAATTCACAATCATAGCACATGTGGAGCACATCAAATACTTTTTCAAGCTTATGTAGTTGTGTTTTTCTATTTGTTTCTCTTGTGTTTTTTGCACAAGGGTGCATTTTGGAATGGCATAGTTCGTTCAAATTATCTCATATTGTGCACAAGGAAGCATATTGGAATGACAAACAATGTTGCCTAAGTAAGTTTTCATTTTCTTTGGACGAAAAATCAATTTTCCATCTTTCGAGTGCCCAAAAGGAGGTTTTTTTGTGAAGGAACTACCATATATTTGTTGCAAAATTGGACCAAGTAAATTTTATAAAATACTAGGCCATATTTAATGCACAATTGACCAAATGGTTGGGTGTAAAAAGTTTTGATCCACCTCTCGTGAAAAAGACAAATTTCCGCCGATTCAGTTGGAAGCGGGTCAAATTTGAACTGTAGCTGCCTTGTAGTTTGCTCTTTATTTTTTCCAAAAATCATTTCTATGTACAAAAGTATCTATTTAATAAGAGAAACACTAAAAAAAATTCCAAGATTCAACCACTAGCTAGGAACGGTAATTCCCGCCGTTTTGAGCGCATTTTGAAACGGACATAAAAAATTCAAAACAAATCAAAAAATTGGGAAACCTTCACATTGTGTCATTATATGTGGCCAAGTTCCCAGGAAAAATAACAAACTTGTAATATGGCAATTATTTTAAAAAAGTGTTCTCAGAAACGAGCTATCACGTGTGGAGATCAATGGCTTTCAAGCCAAATGATACATATTATGGCCACATTCATGGCATAATTTGTTCAAATGATCTCATATTGTGCACAAGGGTGCATATTGGAATGACAAACAATGTTGCTTAAGGGAGTTTTCATTTTCTTTGGATGAAAAATTCATTTTCCATTTTTCGAGTGCCCGAAATGAGGATTTTTTGTGAAGGAACTACCATATATTTGTTGCAAAATTGTACCAAGTCAATTTTCTAAAATACTAGGACATATTTAATATAAAATTGACCAACTGGTTGGGTGTAAAAAGTTTTGATCCACCTCTCGTGAAAAAGACAAATTTCCGTCGATTCAGTTGGAAGCGGGTCAAATTTGAACTGTAGCTTCCTCATAGCTTGCTCTTTATTTTTTCCAAAAATCATTTCTAGGTACATAAGTATCTATTTAATCAGAGAAACATAAAAAAATTCCAAGATTAAACCACTAGCTAGGAACGGTCATTCCTGCCATTTTGACCGCATTTTGAAACGGGCATTAAAAATTCAAAACAAATCAAAGAAATTGGAAAACCTTCGCATTGCGTCATTATATGTGACCAAGTTACCAGGAAAAAATAATAAACTTGTAATACGACAATTATTTTAAAAAAGTGTTCTCAGAAACGAGCTATCAAGCATGAAGATTCATGGCTTTCAAGCCAAATGATCAATCTTATGGGAACATTCATGGCATAGTTTGTTCAAATGATCTCATATTGTGCACAAGGGTGCATATTGGAATGACAAACAATGTTGCTTAAGGGAGTTTTCATTTTCTTTGGACGAAAAATTCATTTTCCATTTTTCGATTGCCCGAAATGTTTTTTTGTGTGAAGGAACTACCATATATTTGTTGCAAAATTGGACCAAACAAATTTTATAAAATACTATGCCATATTTAATATACAATTTATCAAATGGTTGGGTGTAAAAAATTTGCATCCACCTCTCATGAAAAAAACAAATTCCCACCAATTCAGTTGGAAGCGCGTCAAATTTGAACTGCGGCTGCCTCGTAGTTTGCTCTTTATTTTTTCCAAAAATCATTTCTAGTTACATAAGTACCTATTTAATCAAAGAAAAATAAAAAAATTCCAAGATTCAACCACTAGCAAGGAACGGTCAAGCCCGCCGTTTTGACCACATTTTGAAACGGGCATAAAAAATTCAAACAAAATCAAAAAATTGGAAAACCTTCGCATTGAGTCATTATATGTGACCAAGTTTCCAGGAAAAAGAATAAACTTGTAATACGACAATTATTTTAAAAAAATGTTCTCAGAAACGAGCTATCAAGCGTGAAGATTCATGGCTTTCAAGCCAAATGATCAATCTTATGGCCACATTCATGGCATAGTTTGTTCAAATGATCTCATATTGTGCACAAGGGTGCATATTGGAATGACAAACAATGTTGCTTAAGGGATTTTTCATTTTCTTTGGACAAAAAGTTCATTTTCCATTTTTCAAGTGCCCGAAATGAGGTTTTTTTGTGAAGGAACTACCATATATTTGTTGCAAAATTGGACCAAACCAATTTTATAAAATACTAGGCCATATTTAATGCACAATTGACAAAATAGTTGGGTGTCAAAAGTTTTGATCCACCTCTGGTGAAAAAGACAAATTCCCGCCGATCCAGCAGGAAGCGGGTCAAATTTGAACTGCGGCTGCCTCATAGTTTGATCTTTATTTTTTCCAAAAATCATTTCTAGTTACATAAGTACCTATTTAATCATAAATACATGGTTTGGTGGCGATACGTTGAGGTTTCGACGGTGGCGGAGGGCCCCAACTCTAGAGCGCGTAAACTCGCATGCCCGCCGCGTGGTCACCGCATGACCGTGGCATTGCCATGTGTTCTGGGCGGCCTAGGCATGTCTAGTGGGTTGGGCACTACCTAGGTAGGTGCTAGGAAGAAAATCACAACATAAGATTCTCACGAGGAGACGATCGATGCTCAAACATGAATAAGCAGCCAAGCGTTTGATTAGCAGTACGGAAAATGCACATGGATAATGGGCGTGAGTTTTGGATGAGGATGATCAGTTACTAAGAAGACCGTCTTCACAAATTTTCAGCTCAAAAGAAGGAGCCTAGGTGGTACTTGCTTTGCAAAGTACCACACTGGACATAAATACGAATGTTGAAGCTGGGCTCAAAATAATGATGGATTGAGCTGGCATTTGGTGGAGGATGGTTATTTGGGTAGAGGAAAGCACTGTAGAAAATGGATACCATTTATACAAGCCAAAATGGTACTTCCTTCACAAAGTGCTGCTCTGAACAGAATAAGAAAATGAATATTGTTGAGTTATTTTTGAACTAGGCAAGGAAGGTTTTTGACATATTTGATGAAGATATGATCCAAACAATTTATGAGATTTTTGGGAATTTTTGGAATAACAGAAATATAGGTTGCTTCACAACCTAGGGCAAAAATTGACACATGGACATGACACATAAGCAAAACTGATGAGATGGCGCCTAGTCATCACAACCCACCACAATCTACAAGGCTATGACCATCTATATTGGTCGTTAAGAACTAGAAATAAGGCAGCGGACCAGCACTATTTGCTTTATGACCATTTCATGTAAGGAAATTGTGACCTTTCTCACCAAAATGGTCGCAATGGTTTAGGGTTTGGAGCCCCCCGAATAGCTTTTGACCAATTGGTCTCAAATGGTCATAGATCTATGACCAATTCGTCCAGGGTCACTGACAAAAGGTCACTAGTTGACATATTTCTTGTAGTGTTGGAAAGCTAATATTTGTAGCTCCATATCTTGGCAGAGAAAATGGCTTTCACGCTTGCTCTTCACATGTAATCTTCTTTGCACCTGTATACATCATCCACTCAATTGAATGAAATTGTTCAAAATAAGAACCTCTCAATTGAATGAAATTGTTCAAAATAAGAACCTCGAAGTTGATGTTGAAGGCCCTGAGCCTTCTATTTACGAGCACTCCTTATTTACCATGATATGTTTTCAAGAACAGCTGTGTTTTTGTGTATATTGCTTCCAAGCTGCAATGTACTATAGCAGCTTGCATAACTTTATTCCTAATCTATATTGGAGTACTCTTCTAATTAGCACATGCCTCCTTCCTAAGAAACTGACATAGGAAGGATTCCTGTTGCATCAGCTGCAGTTGCTTCAAATTTCTAACTAAATACATTCCCAATTTTTAGAACCTTCCTTGCACTGGTTTTTTCTTTTCTCGGCATTTTTTCTTTCTTTTTTTGGCTCTCTTGTGTTTCTTCTTTTCTTTTATTCTCTTTTTATTTTTAATTTATTGGTTTTTTCATGATTTTTTTTAAATTTTGTATTTTTTAAATCCTGGTCATTTTGAAAATTCATGAATATTTTTTGAATTTGCTAATATTTTCAATTTCATGGATATTTTTTAAATCATGAACAGTATTTGAGTGCTCAAACATTTTTTGTGTTTGTGATTTTTTAAAATCTTTTTTTATTAAATAATTGAATATTGTTTGAAATAGTGAACATCTTATGAAATCACAAACATTTTGTAATCGTGAACATTCTGTTATTTTCATCAACACTTTTTAAAATTGCGAAGAATTTTAAAATTCACAAACTTTTTTTGAATTTGCGAACAATTTTCAGGTTCACAAACAATTTTTTTGTATTTGCAAACATTTTTGAAGTTACACCTATTTCTTCCCAAATATTAGGCTATTTTTTTGGCATGCCTAGGTTTACGGTCTAATTATGGGCATATTCGCTATCTTTTAGCCGGATCAGGCAAGGGAGCGAGACAGGTAAACTAGCAAGTCCCGTTAGTGAGCCGAAAGGGCCCATGAGATATACTATGAACCAAGCCCTGCCTTTAAGAAAAATCAAACTAGGGAGTAGTATTACTTAAGGTCTAAGGAGATCTTCTCAAAAAGAAAATTTAAGGAGGAAATGATAAGAATCTGCACGAAGGCAACCTACAAGGAACCGTGAGCCCACTAGTAGAAAAAAGGCCTAATGTGAAGCACATTAGTTCAGGTTTGTAACAAAATCGGCACTAATGTGACCAATAGTGCCGGTCCCAACGGCTAGGGGGGCGGAGATCATTAGTATCGGTTCATAGCCAACCTTTAGCACCAGTTCGTGCCACGAACCGGTACTAAAGAGAGTGGTGTCAGGATGTTGTTAGACAGGGGCCCCTCCAGCACCTTTAGTACCGGTTCGTGCCACGAACCGGTACTAAAGGTCATCCTACATACAAACCCTTCGTCCAGCTCGCTCTCTATTCTTCCCCCTTTCCCCTCTCCTCTCTGTTCTTCCTCTCTTCCCCTCGAGCTCATCACACATTTTGCCCAAATTTTGACAAGATTTGAAGGCCCCCATCCATTCAAGTGATCATAAAGGTTAGAAACTTTGTCCTTTCATCTCTCATTGCTAGATTAGCTCTTGCAATGCTTTATATAGTGATTAATTTGTAGGTTTTAGTAATTTGGGAGGAATTATATGTGGTAGTTTATTTAATTTATATGCAATTTGAGCTTAAAATAACTCTTAGTTTGCATATGTAGGTGTGGTTTACTTAGAGCCTTCCCATCTCCATTGTAACCACCGTCGATCGTCCGCACCAACCCGTCGCCGGCACCACCGGCCTTGTGGTGAGCCTCTTGTTTTTTTTCTTTTTTATATAAAGTTTATGTGATTTAGATATATCATGTTTGTGTGATTTAGATATATAGTTACTTGTACTTACCCATATTTGTTATACATAGTGCCATGGTTTTGATATTCGTCCCCGTCGGCCCTCGTCCGTGTTATGATTCAGATGTGGTATATTCTCTTTTAAAACTATTTGTTGCATTTCATGTTTATGACAAATTATCCCATCAAGTTGACATAGATATTTTTATCTAGGAGGTATGTGAACCGGAAATTCCAACCGACCCTATTGTCGAGAGGTTAAATTTAGTTGAAAGAGAAAACGCGTATTTGAAAGAAAAATCGAAAAGAATTGAGGGGGAGAAGATGTAATTGGAGTTGCATGTTGCAGTCGTCGATGATCAGAAGATCAAGATGGAGAAAATGCGGTTGAAGATTAGAAAGATTAGAAAATATGCCATTGATAGTGAGGCTTGGTATCATTATGCTGTTGGATCAATTTTTACCTTAGTTGCGATCTTGATTGCATTTGTTGTTGCATTTAAATGCTTTAGCTAGAGAGTTATTTGTATGTTGCATTTAAGTGTTGTATGAACTTGTATTAATTTGGTCTATTCGGTGGTGTGTAATGAAGATGCGCCGACAATGGATGTATGATGAACGATGCTCTCCCCAGTTTGTTAATGGTGTGCATACGTTTCTGATTGCGGCTGAGGCAAACAAGAGGGCGGTTGGTTTTATGCCTTTTCCATGTGCTGGCTGTAAGAATGATCACAATTACTCTAACTCAAGAACCATTCACGTCCACCTGTTTGAGTCCGGTTTTATGTCCCACTATAATGTTTGGACCAAGCACGGAGAGAGAGAGGGGTTATGATGGAAGAGAATGAAGAAGAAGAGGACAACGATAGCTATCCTGGCCATGGGTTCCATGAATACGATGATACAACAATGGGGGATGAAGTTGAGCCGGTAATGCGGGAAGAAGCTAAAGAAGAGGCATCAGATGAGCCTGCTGATGATCTAGGTCGGGCCATTGCCGATGCAAATAGAAATTGCGCAAGTGAAAAGGAGAAAAGAAGTTGCAGCGCATGTTAGAGGATCACAAGAAATTGTTGTACTTGAATTGCGTAGGTGACAAGAAAAAGCTGGGCACCACACTAGAATTGCTGCAATGGAAGGCAAAGAATGGTGTATCTGACAAGGGATTTGGAAAGTTGCCAGTAATGATAAAGAATATGCTTCCAAAGGACAACGAATTGCCCGAGAGTACGTACGAAGCAAAGAAGGATGTCTGCCCTCTAGGGTTAGAGGTGCAGAAGATACATGCATGCCCTAATGACTGCATCCTCTATCGCGGTGAGTACGAGGATTTGAACGTGTGCCCGGTATGCGGTGCATTGCACTATAAGATCAGCCACGATGACCCTGGTGATGTCAAGGGCGAACGCCCTAGGAAGAAGAGCATGCCAAGGCAATGCGATGGCACGGAGAAGACCGTAAGAAAGACGGAAAGTTGAGAGTACCCGCTGACGGGTCGTAGTGGAGAAAATTCGAGAGAAAGTATAGGGAGGAGTTTATAGGTGACCCAAGGGACATATGGTTTGGTCTAAGCGCAAATGGCATTAATCCTTTTGGGGAGCAGAGCAGCAACCATAGCACATGGCTTGTCTCTCTATGTTTGTATAACCTTCCTCATTCGTTGTGCATGAAGCAGAAGTTCATTATGAGGCCAGTGCTCATCCAAGGCCCTAAGCAACCCAGCAATGACATTGATGTGTACCTAAGGTCATTAGTTGAAGAACTATTACAGCTGTGGAATGGAAAAGGTGTACGTGCGTGGAATGAGCACAAACAGGAAGAATTTGACCTAAAGGCATTTGCTGTTCATGACCATCAATGATTGGCCTGCTCTCAATAACATTTCAGGATAGACAAACAAGGGATACCGTGGATGCATGCACTATTTGGATGATACCGACATTATATATTTGGATAGTTGTAGGAAGAATGTGTACCTGAGACATCGTCGATTTCTTCTGAGTAGGCATCCCGTAAGAAAGGAAGCCAAGCATTTCAAAGGTGAGGCGGATCACCGAACGAAACCTCGCCACCGTAATGGTGCTGATGTACATGATATGGTCAAGGATTTGAAGGTAATCTTTGGAAAGAGTCCTGGAGGATAACCTGTTCCGAAGGACGTTAATGGACGCACACTCATGTGGAAGAAGAAATCTATATTTTGGGACATGCCCTATTGGAAAGACCTAGAGGTCCGCTCCATAATCAACGTGATGCACGTGACGAAGAATCTTTGCGTGACCCTGCTTGTCTTCTTGGGCGTGTATGGGAAGACAAAAGATACACCGGAGGCACGGGAGGACCAGCAACGTATGCACGAAAAAGACGACATACATCAGGGTCATGCCAGCTAGGTTCTTACCAAAGAAGAGAAGGAAATCTTCTTTGAATGCCTACTCAGTATGAAGGTACCATCTGGCTTCTCGTCTAATATAAAAGGAATAATAAATATGGCAGATAAAAAGTTCCAGAACCTAAAGTCTCATGACTGCCACGTGATTAGGACGTAACTGATTCTAGTTGCATTGCGGGGGCTTCTACCGGAAAATGTTTGATTAGCCATTGTGAAGCTATGTGCATTCCTAAATGCAATCTCTCAGAAGGTAACCGATCCAGAAATCATACCAAAGTTATAGAATGATTTGATGCAATGTCTTGTCAGTTTCGAGTTGGTGTTTTCACCATCCTTCTTCAACATCATGACGCACGTCCTAGTTCACCTATGTGAAGAGGTTAACGTTTTGGGTCCTGTATTTCTACACGATATGTTCCCCTTTGAGAGGTTCATGGGAGTCTTGAAGAAATATGTTCATAACCGTGCTAGGCCAGAAGGAAGCATCTCGAAGGGCCATGAAAATGAGAATGTCATTGAGTTTTGTATTGACTTTATTCTTGACCTTAAGCCTATTGGAGTTCCTGAATCGCGACATAAGGGTAGACTGGATGGAAAAGGCACGCTAGGAGGGGATCAAATAATATGTATGGACGAGCATTCTCCCACTGAAGCACACTACACAGTTCTACAGAATTCCACCTTGGTGGCTCCGTATATGGAGGAACACAAGAATTTTCTACGCTCCAAACACTCGGAGCAGTCTGACGACTGGATTACACGTGAACAAACGGGGACTTTTGCCGGTTGGTTGCAGACACGTGCCATGCATGATGGCGATATTGAAGATGACATGTACTTGCTGTCCCAGTTACCATCTTCGAATATAATGACTTTCAAAGGGTACAAGATAAATGGGAATACATTTTACACGATCACCCAAGATAAGAAGAGCACCAACCAAAATAGTGGTGTCCGCTTTGATGCAATAACCAACGCGGGAAAGGAAACATATTATGGTTACATAGAGGACATATGGGAACTTAACTATGGAGGTGGTTTGAAGGTCCCTTTGTTTCGGTGCAAATGGGTCAATATGACACGAGGCGGGGTAACAGAAGACACGCTGTACGGAATGACAACAGTGGATCTCAACAATCTTGCGTATGTAGACGAACCATTCGTCCTAGCCAATGATGTGACGCAGGTTTTCTATGTGAAAGACATGTCTACCAGGCCAAGAAAAAGAAAAGATAAGGAAGAGAATGCATCATACGATGAGCCAAAGCGTCACATAGTTCTTTCAGGGAAAAGAAACATTGTGGGAGTGCATGACAAGACAGACATGTTAGAAGATTATGAAAAGTTTGATGAAATTGCTCCATTCACAATGAATATTGATCCGAGCATCCAGTTAAATGATGAAGATTGTCCATGGTTACAACGCAAAGGGACACACGCGAAGAAAAAGTTTCACACCTAAAGATCCCACTCTGGGATGTGATAGGCTTCACCGTCATCACTTTCTTCTGTAGTGACTCTCCGGACTTATATATTAGGAAAGTGCCACTTCGAACAAACCGGAGGGAATCTTTGTAATAGTTAGGGTTAGGGTACTTATGTGTTTTGGCATTTGAAACATGAAGAAATTTTATGTGCAAAAACTGGATGCACTTCGTCTACAAATTAGTTCGTCAAATAATTCAAATTTAAACTATTCAAATTTGAAAACTACTGGCACTAACAGAAAGTTTGTAATTTTTTGTACCTAAAGAAGAAATATTCAGAAATAAATAAATGAAAATAAATAAAGTAGAAAAGAAAAAAATAAATATTTTTTGTGACAAAAACTAAATAAAAAAAGCCCACCTACTGGGCCACAGTGGCCTGCATGCGACTAGTAAGCCAACCTGTAGTTGGGCCAGGATGCAGGCCTGCAAGGCCCAGTAGGCCCGCAGGGCAGAGCGGTAGAGTTAGGCCCAGAAGCCTGCTATAGAGAGGAGTTGGAGGGAGCAGTCGTGCCGGGGCTTTTAAACAGGTGCGGGCGCCCCTCGGCTAGCGAGGTGGGACTAAACTTGCCCACACCGCACATGCGCCAGTGCACCCCCTTTAGTACCGGGTGGTGGCACCAACCGGTACTAAAGGGGGGGCTTTAGTACTGGGTGGTGGCACCAACCGGTACTAAAGGGGGGCGCTTCCCGCCGCTTCGCCTGGCCAAAACAGCCCTTTAGTACCGGTTGGTGGCTACAACCGGTACTAAAGGGGGGGCTATATAAGAAAACACTTCAAAAAATATTCAGTTTCTCATCTCTCCCTCTACTTCTTCTCCTCTACCCCGTCGTCGCCGCCCCTCATCACCGCCCCCGTCGCCGTCCTTCGCCGTCGCCGCCGCCCCTTGTCGCCGCCCCTGTTGTCGTCCCCTCGCCTCGCCGTCGTCGTCGCCATCGCCGTCACCTCGACCTCGCCCGCGTTGTGAGCCCCTCTCCCCGGCCCCTCTCCTCCCTCCAATCGAAGCCGCCGTGCCGCCGGCGCCATAGGTGCACACGCACACGCGTGCGTGCGCGCGCGCACACACACACAGACACGCGCGCGCGCGCACACACACACACGATCCTGTTTTTAGTTTTTCTTTTCTGTTTTTTCTGTTTTTTATACAAATGTTTTAGATGAATTAATTATATTAGATTAGATTAATGTCAAATAGTATATAGAAATGTTAGAAATTTTAGAAATGTTAGTTTTAGCTAGATGAATTGGATTAATTTCAAATTGTTATAGAAATGTTAGAAATGTTATAGAAATGTTAGTTTTCAGTTTCTTATAATTTTAGTTATAGAAATTTAGAATTTGCATATAAGAAATCACAATCCAATCATTTGAAAATTGTTACTTTTGTGGCGTATAGTATTTGTTCTCGACGATGCCTGACCCACATCCTCGCCGTTGACCCATTCGCGACGACGTCCTGCTTCAGAGGACCCATGTCCGGGACTGGGCTCCGCCGGGATGGCACTGGGAGGTGCTACCTTCAGGGGCTCGCCGCTTGGTGAGGAACCCGGGTCCCGTGTCGACCCTGAGCTCCTTTGGTGGCGTTCCCGTGGGCCACTTTCGGTGAAGAGGGAGCCGGCCCCGCCGGAGGTGTAGCGTCGCCGTGTCAGGGAGGAGGACGAGCACGTCCGTCGCTACATGGCTGCCATGGATGTCAGGTTCTCCAATATCTGGCGACGACTGAATTGATGAAGTCATGGACGACGACTATGATTATGATCGAAATGAAGAAAATGTTGATCTTGAAATTGGCGAAGAAAATTTTGATCTTGAAATAATAGAGATCGGTGAGGCATATTTATATAAGCAGGCATCTGGTGATCTCACATGTTTTAAATGATTTGATGATATATTAATGAATCAATCTTTGTTCTTTCAGCCCTCCGGATAGAGCAAATCTTGTACATGCAGAAAGAGAGGCCGGGCAAAAAGTTTAAGGACGACGTAAAGTACAACGTCGATGCCATCAAAACTAATGGCAAACCAATAGCGCCTAAGAACATTGCGAACAAGTTCGTTCGTCAGTGCGGAGTTCTTGTGAAGGACAAACTCCCGATCTCCCTTCAAGAATGGAAAGAGCCATCAAAGCCCCGTCCAGATCTTACTTTTGTCGATGATAGAGCAAAAGCTGTGCTTTGGGCAAATTTCATGGAACATTTCACCCTACCAGATCATTTCACATCTGCAGATGAGGAGAAAGTCAAGGACGCTACTCTTAGGAACATGGAAATTGCATTGAACAACCACAAGAAAACTGTATGGAATAACTACATCAAAGCAGGAAAGAAGACTCCAGAATTTAAGGGAACACTGGAGAATCAAAGAGAACACTGGCCCGCTTTCATGAAATTCAAGGAATCAAAATTATCTAAGGAACGGTCCAGAAAAAACAAGTCCAATGCCGCAAAAAAGGAGAAATTCCATAGGTTGGGGCCAGGTGGCTACGCGGTGGCAATGCCTAAGTGGGGTAAGTTTGAGCAAGATATGCTGGCTGCACAGGTCACTCCAATTACATTGAGCTGGCCCCCCAGGTGCAGAACTTGGTTCTATGCGCATGGGGGGCGTTGGACCCGAAGACAGGCCTGGTTTCGAAGAAGGCATGTCTTAAAGGAGCCGATGTTAAGTTATTTCAAGCAATACAAGAAGCTCAAGAGGGGGTGTTCACGCCCAACAGAGAGAACGACGAGCTTACGCGTGACCTGGGAAATCCTGAACATCCGGGAAGAACACGAGGCAAGGGCGTTATTCCATGGTATGAGGGCTTTTCTTACTGGAACGCCGACTACAGAAGTTGTGTGAGAAGGAAGATGGAGGAGGAGAAGAATAAGAAGCTAGAGGACGAGCAGAGGAAGCAGGAAGCAGAACGCCTTCAAGGCCTAGAATCAGTGCACGTGAACTTGGCACTCAAATTACAGCGGCAGCAGCAGTAGATCGACTCGCTTAGCCAGGCCTAGGAAAGGGGGTCTCAGCAGCGGTAGCAGCTAGCGAATGATCCAACATTGGATAGCATTATCCCATCCATGCCGAGAAGCAGCGTGGGTTCTGCCCCGGGCGACGCACTGCTGGATAGATACCCTGTGGATGACATCATGGAGAACACTAACTGTGCGCTACACTTCAAAATAAATAACATATCCATGAAGGCGGCGGATGCTGTTGCTTATACAAATCCCCCCGGAGCAACCTACCATTGCAGAACGATTCCAACCGGCTATGCTCGTGTCGTGGTTGATGAGGTGGTGGACCAATATTCGGAGCTGGTGCTTGACATTCCTGGAGGTGACGAGGAGCACACACTGGGAGAGGCCATACATCATATCATCCTATGGAGAAAGGATTGCATAATTTTTCGAAGGCCACCGACACCGCGTCAGCTAGAGCTTGACATCCCAGGAGGTGACAAGGAGAAGAAGACTCCCGCTCCTCCTAGTCCGGCACAACTTCAGGCTACTCCTTCTGCTTCAACTCAGCCAACACGTGAGGCCACTACTCCTGCTTCAACTCAACCAACGCGTGAGGCCACTCCTCATGCTTCAACTCAGCCAACGCGTGAGGCCACTCCTCCTCCTCCGAGTCCACCAACGCGTGCCAATCCTCTTCCGAGTCCGACACCGTGTCAGCCGTCTCCGCTGCCTCAGCAATCACGGAAGAGAGCCACCGCAGCTATGGTGCGTAGTGCTACAAGTCTAGGTAGTACAGGAGGTACAGGCGGAGGCAAGCGATTTCAATATGGTCCAAGCCTCGCGCCTCTTCCGCAGAGGCCTTACGACATGACCAAGGAGCAAAACGAAGCCATTGTGAAGGCCCAAGTGGACGCCCATTTTGGACCGAAACCGCCACCGCCGCCAAGGGAGAAAGTGCCCGAGGATAAGATTGACCACTTTATTTGTATGGCTACCACCAGCTCCCAAGCCTGTTGACTCAGACTATGAGCGCCAAATCAGGAAGGCACATCGAGCACGACTAAAGGAGTCGAGCTCGAGCTTGAGCCAAGCAGCTGGCCAAAAATGCGGGAAAACCGTTCCCCAGCTAGGAGAACAGGCAGCGCAATCGAACCCCCCACTTGTTGTACCAACACATGAGAGTACCGGCGCTGGTCAGCTGGTAACAACCGACTAGCATAGAAGGTAGGCTGAAATGCTCAGTATCACTATTGGACAACTCCTCGAGATTGAGCCCATGCCTCTGCTTAGAAAGGAGGACATAAAATGGAAATATGTCCGCGGCCAACCTTTGGTCAAGCCTGAGGAGGTCAAGAACCTCCCAACGAGAATGTATGAATTGCATGATTGGTACATGACAATTACCAAGAGTACCAATCGAGAGTCCCTCATGGTGAAAGTTAAGGAAGAGTATTACTTCCATAAGCTAGCTCTATCCGTTGAGTATTCAGAACTATTTCAGTTATTCAATCAAGACGCACTCGAAAAATCTCTCGTCAGTTGCTATTGTCTGTAAGTGATTCCTTTCTGTAATTTAAGTCTCAAGCTAGCTGTATTGCTCATTGATCGATCATTAATTACCTATAATTATCCTCACTATATTCTTTTCTGTGATATTATGCAGGATGAAGATGTATGGACGCTATGGCATTGGGTTCATTGACCCAAATACCATTAATGGAAACATGGACATATCCATGGTTCAAGCAGAAGTAGAGAAAAACATGCTAGAGTTCTTGAAGCGCCTCAATACCAATGAACATATACTACTTTCTTACAACTTCCCGTGAGTCACACTATCTTGTACTACAAATTTTGTTTTTACTTACTAGCTAGCTAGATGTTAATAATTATTACTACCAATGATGAGTGTTATGCACATGCCCGCTTAATTAAGACATGCAAACGTGTGTGTGTATGCAATTACCATTGGATCTTGTTAATCATCAAAGTTGACGAAGGAACAGTTGAAAGTACTGGACTCACTACTTAAAAAAAAGAAACTACTCAACCGTGAAGGGGATAGTCGACAGGTAATTTCAATCATTATTAACTATATGTCGTCCTCTTTAGTTCGTCATTTCTTGATATCAAATATTTAATAACTCGTTTATTCATTTTCTTTGCTAGCTGGCAGGGCTTGGGCAAAGTTTAGGTATTCGAAAGAGTTTCCAGACGAATGGAAAAAAAGCTGTATTGGTTTCGACCCAAGGTATAATTAATTAAGTAGTACTAGCTAGCTACCATGCATCTCTTTAATTCTAGTTTCAATACCATTAATTATCATGCTTGATTAATTATTATCTGATTAAATTTTATTCTCGTAAAGGCCCTGAAGCAGGCGTCGGGGACTGATTTGTGTGCATACTATGTTTTCGAGAACATTTGCATGATGACGTCTGATAGGACCAAAACTGATATGTACGGTTCTACGAGCAATTCTACTTATATATATGCATAACGTGTACAATATGTAGTATGGTAAAATACTAGCAAATGAAAAAGAATTAAATGGAAAACACAAAATTAATGAAAAATAAATAAGAAAACCAAAACTCCCAAACTTTTTAGTATCGGTTGGTGTTACAAACCGGGATTAAAGGTTTCCCCATACCCGGCCCTGGCTCGTGCCACGTGCTGGCCCTTTAGTGGCGGTTCGTGCAGTACCGGTACTAAAGGATGGGGAGGGGATCTTTAGTCTCCACCCTTTAGTGCCGGTTACAAAACCGGCACTAAAGGGCCTTACGAACCGGAGCTATAGCCCGGTTCTGCACTAGTGGCCCCTCCACCTGGAAGAATGGTAATTTTCCGAGAGAACCCAAGAGCTAAAAAACTTGTCCTGCTGATGATTTTCTTTCAAATCTTGACATTATTTTCTAAGTACGTGAACATTTGTTCCTGAATACAAAAACCATTTTCTGTTTGATGTAATAATTTATTAATATCCATGAATATTTTGATAGAAATACATGAACATTCTCAAATTTGTATAAGAAAAGTTTTATGCATGACCCAATATTAATATAATTTTATAAAAAATAACATACCATCACCGTGACAATTTAAGTCATTTTTAATGGATGACGCGTCTCTCGCTTCCTTGCCTGATCGGTTATAAGGGGGGAGACATTGGAAAAGACATGGAGAAGTGTTTGGGTGAGTGGGGATAGATAAGGTGTTTTCAATAAAAGTTGACAATGCCTCACCAAATGACGGAGCTACGAGCTACATAAAGAGGATCTAGAACAATGCCAAAACAAGCATAGGGAGAGGAGAATATATGCACAAGGGATGGCTGCCCATATAGGGAAATTGATAGTTACGGATTGGCTAAAAGAGGTGGACATCTCGGTGAAGCAAGTCTGTGCTGTAGTCAAGTTTGTTAAGAATTCTCCAGCGAGAATGACTAGGTTCAAGAAGTGTGCTGAATTACAGAAGTTGGCACACAAAGATTTTTTGTCACTTGATGATGCACCGGATGGAACTCCACTTAATGCTGAAAGTCGCAACCACATATGAGAAGGTGCTCGTGAGGTATGAAGAGGATGACCCGTATTTTCCAATAGAGAGAAACAATGAGAAAATGCCGGGAGTGCCTGAACCTGAAGATTTGGATAATGCTTCAAATGACAAAATTTCTTGAGCATTTATATGAGCTTACCCTTCATGTGTCAACCTTACATCTTTGCACATCTCACATCTATTTCCATCAAATTGTTCATATCATTGCCTTGCTGAGAGCATGGTGTGGTAGCAAAGACCCTTTGCAAAGAGATATGTGAAAAAAGGATGATTGATAAGTACAATCAGTATTGGAGAGATCACAAAAGCTTCAAAATCTTGATATATGTGGTTGTTGCTCTTGATCCAAGATATAAGTTATCAAACTACATCAAGATTGCAACTTTTGAGATGTTGGGGAGATCAATGGAGAGGAGGCGTGCACAAAAATGAATACAACACTTACCGATCTATTCAAGGAGCATGCTAAGTAATATGCTCTAACTAAGAAAAGTAGTGCAACCTCATGATTCACAAAACCCCGACTAGGAAAATGATAGCTCGAGAGTTCCTAGTTTGCGAAGGGAATGAGAATGAATGACTGTGTAATCAACATCAACCCTTCCAAGTCTGAACTTGCAAAGTATCTTAACGAGGATAATGATGAAAATAACAACCAATTCAATATTCTTGAGTGGTGGAAGGGCAACTCGCCTAGATTCCCCGAGCTTGCACTTATATTGTGATGTCCTATGTGGCACCCCGGCTCAGAGAAAACCGGAACGCCCCGTATTCCAGCCCAGAGATTGAGGAGAAGTGTTCTGGAATACGGCACCGCTTAGCATAGAACAAACCAGCTTTCTATTAATACACGAATATGAATACAATGTCTCTGATATTACAATGAATAACATCGGTACGTCGGCACTACACCATCCACTGTTGCTCTATGCAAGCAGCAGAAGAACACGATGCAGTAGAAGAACTCTAGCAGCGGAACAACGACGACGGTGGTGAACTCTACTCCGCAGGGACTCTGGCTGGAACGCTTATCCTAGCTCGCAAACAAGGACTCCACAGCAAACAAGCAATCAAATCTGGAATGACCTGCAAGCTGGCATGACACGCTAGGTCAGTACATTGAATGTACTTGCAAGCTCACAATAAACATAAACATAATGACAAACGATATTAGGATATTTAAACATTTAAGCAACAGTGCAACCATACATCCAACATATTGTGATTATGCTTGACAGGTACTCATTCTCCTAACAGGCTTACCAGATGTGACCAATAAACATGATAATACCAAAACACACTCGTGATCCTTACGATGATCACAACCCGACCATCTCATGGCCCATGATCCTTACGACGATCACAACCCGACCAACTCGTGGCCCGTGATCCTTATGGCGATCACAACCCGACAACTCATGTCCAACTCAACACGATGACCTCACTGTCATCCTTAGTGCAATTTAGTTTGCATATTTAATAAGTGTTGACCCATGGTGTACCTTACTTTCGAGCATGTCCGTAACCGTGGACTCGGTAGATAGATTAAAAACACTCTGCAGAGGTTAGTACACTGTACCCACACTACGAAACCCATGGCCTTGCACTCTGATTCGGGCGGACCAACAGCGTTCCGACGAAACCATTTCATTGTCATGACACTCTCCCGGCCCTCCCGACTCAGACCCCAACGGGCTAGTCCTGGGTGGCCCCGTGTCTACCTCCAGACACTTCGACCACCGTCGTGGCCCGTACCACTCTGGGACATGGATCCAAAAACTAACTTACAACAGGCACAAGGTTATGCTTGCCTACCGGGCCAGGGTACAACACACCCATAACCTTCCCTAAATGGAGGCACCGACCAGAGGCACGACAATGCAATTCATTAAGGCCGTCCCATACCGGCAAATGTGGTTGCACTGGGAAAGACTCGTTTCAGCGGCACCATGACCCGGTCAACAACATATTCAAGTTGAATTGTTATTCAGGTTCAACTTAATGTGAATAAAAATAACCGGTGTCATAATGCCATACTATGCATCACATAACCGTGCAAACAACTGAACCAACCACGCTCCCACAGAGCCATTATCAACTCATGCTTCTACTCTAGTTAAGATCACACCTCACTTATACCAGATTCATTTCTTGCAATCTCATTACTTTTCATCATGCAAAAATAATAACATAACTACTTATCAAACTCTATGACCATATCATTATCACTTGCAACCAAGTTATCTTTAGCTTACCAACAATATTTACCTCAAACATTTTGTAGTTCAAGTATTTTTTAACATGACAAGCATTTTACAGAACATAATAATTATATAACTAATTTAAATGCATAAATATTCATAAGTTCAAGTAGAAAAATCACAAATATTGAAGTGGCACTATGAAAATGTCACTGTGGCTTGCCTGTGGATGAAGAAGGCACCGAGGAGAAGTGCGGTGAAGCCGCAGAAAGATTCACCGGAAAACGTACTCTCTCGGAGGGGGCTGATTAAGGGCAGGGAAAAAAATGGTCATTTTCAGTA
The DNA here is from genome assembly GCF_002162155.2 of Triticum dicoccoides. Classification (NCBI taxonomy): domain Eukaryota; kingdom Viridiplantae; phylum Streptophyta; class Magnoliopsida; order Poales; family Poaceae; genus Triticum; species Triticum dicoccoides. The sequence goes on along the minus strand of NC_041389.1, from coordinate 713,602,071 downwards.
TGCCAAAACATAGTGAAAGCATGACCAACAGAACGGGCTCGATGAAACAAAGAAGTGGGCGTTGGATTCACCTCATTTGGAGCTACGGATAAAAAGATATGAGGGGTTGAAGTTCAGGGACTTTTTTCAAAACATTCGTCACAAATAAGTCCCTGAGTGGATAAAACAGAAGCGCAAAACAGAAACACGCTTTCGGTCAGCGAAAACATATTCCACGGAATACGTTTCCACTTATCCACGTCAGCGTGGACTGGTCAACGCGGGGCTGGCGGCTTAGAGGCTTACAGGTGGGGTCCACACGCAGTGGATGGGGCCCGCCTGGCCAGCTTGCCAGGTCAACGCCTACGTCTTCGTCCACCTCAACGCGCGCCCGCGAAGCAGAGGAGGCCGAGCGCTCCGGCGACGGCCGCCGGGGCTACAGGGCACCTCCGGCGAGGCTCCGCCCATGGATGAGCTTGTCGAGGAGAGCCGCATACAGAGGGCAGGTCACGGCCGCCGAGACGGGTCGAGGCGACAGCAGTTTGGACTCCGGCGGAGGGGGCTTCGGGAGGAAACGGGACTCGAGGCCATAGTGGCTCCGGCGAGGGGAAAAGGGCAGGGGGATGGTCGCTGGAGTACGGGGAAGACGTGGGTTTGGCCAGTCGGTGGAGAAGGGGACCGGGGAGCTCGAATTTGAGCCGAGCTACATGGCGGCCATGGCGATGGTGAGGGGCACAGAGAGTCCTCGAGCTGGGGGAAGAAGCTAGGCGGGGTCCAGGGAGAGAGGCGAGGCCACTGGAGTGCTCGGAGAGGCTCGGAGGTGGCCATTTATAGCCGGGGCGAGGGAGGCTGAGCTGGCACCGAGAAGATCCGAAACTCCACTGTGCTCTCGTGTTCACGCGGTGGCGAACGTTGGTGAGCAAGCGAACGGAGGGGGAGAGGGGTCCAGGGGAACGGTGACGACGCGGGGAACACGCTGGACATGATCACGATCTCTATGACGACGTGAGGAAGAGCGCGCCAACAGGCATGCTAGCTGCATGGTCACCACGTGAACATGGGCATTCAATGATCTAAAGCACCTAAAGCGTTGTCTATCTGATAGTCCTTCCAAGGTAGGTTTGATCTGTGGTGGTAACTTGGTTAAAAAGGCTCTGGTTAAATAGTTAGTGAGCTCTCAAGTTTACTGCAGTAAACTTTACCAGCTTAATGTGATCACCACGGAGTAGCTGGAGGCCAAAAAACATGTCTGGGATGTTTATCTATGGAGGGAATATGATCATGGTGAGTTTGAGGGTAAAAGGATCAAGTTTTACTGCAGTTGCTTCACATGAAGATGCTGTAAAAAGCTCATGCCAAATGGCCAAGATTGGTCCAGAAATGAAGATCATGATGATGCACTCACATGGAGTGTAAAATTGGGCTAAGATTGGTCAGGGAAGGGTCATTTGGTCATATGAAGATGCTGTAAAAAGCTCATGCCAAATGGCCAAGCAAAAATGGAACTTGCTTCACAAACATCTCTGCTGACCAGAAACTTGAAATAATTTTGGTGGTCAAATTGCTCAATGAAATGATTCCACAATGGGTGGAGAGATGTTTTATGGGCATAAGAATGATCTGGTAATTTATCAGGATTTTTGAAGCAATATAAAATATACTTGCTTCACAACCTGAAAATATTGCCAGAATCAAAGATTGGCTCATGTGCTCACATAGATAATTGGATGGTGTTGCAAATGGGTGGAAGGGTTTAATAGGAGCACATTAAGAAGTGTGGAAAAGTTCAACTCATCTGGCTACTCCTAGCTAGTACTTCCTTCACAATGCAGTCCCTTAGACAGGAACTTTGTAAAATCATTGAGGAAGATTGGCTAGGCAAATAAAGTTGAGCTTTGCACAGGGCAATTATTTGAACATGAAAAGATGTACAAAAAGGTTGAGGTCATATGGGCAAAGGAAAATAACACTTCCTTCACAACCTGCCACACATGACAGAAAGGAAGAATAATTATTGGGGAATTATTTTTGAACATGGCAATGAAACGTTTTGCCATATTTGATCAAGATATGACCCAAACAATTTATGAGAATTATTGGGGAATTTTTGGAGTGAGGGAAATATAGGTTGCTTCACAACCTAGGGCAATTTGAGTTATTTCTTTAATAGAAAAGGAATATTCCCAATAAAAAGAATATTGGGATTTGGGCTAGGATGGAAATGACAGGGTCTAGGGAAGGATTTGGGAATGTCAAGCCAATCTGGAAGCAAAGAAGAGGGTATCTTCTTTAGTTTCCAGACCACAAAGCCACGGAAAAAGAAAACTCGGGCAAAAACCTCGGAAAACAAAAGAAAAAGAAAGGGCCAAAAATCAGGCTGTCACAAACCTAACCCCCTTAAAGAAATCTGGTTCTCGAGATTTGGTTGCTCAGGGAACAAGTATGAATATTCCGACTTAGGGAAACCGTTTCCAACTCGGGTATCCTTTTTCCTTTATTGTTGTTCCCACTAAATTTTTATCTGACTGGTCCTGGGGTGGTTTGATTCACTGTATCCTCCTTCTGACAGATCTTACCTTGCTTGTTCATGCTTATATAGGCTCCAATTTCTTTTTAGATCTGCTGACTAGCTGAGTGTGATTTGATTATCACGACTGAAATATATGTCCGTCTTACAAATCCAAAAGTGATTTCCGTTGGGTGTGCTACTCGGCACTGACAACCTTTCATGTAAAACATAACCGTTGCATTGGGTTCCTCCACTAAATGCAGGTCCTTTGGGTTCCAAATAGTGAGTTAAAACATAACCGTTTACTGACAGATTCTGACTTATCGCAGAAGTTTCTGAATCATCTTAACCGGTTCCATTGTCGTGTGTATCGGATCCGTACCAAATATTTGATTGTCTCCTGTCGCGGCCAGCATAAAGGGTTTGGCCTGTATGATAATATTTGCAGACTTGAATGTCGGTGGTTCTGACGGAAATTTTTTGTTCATGACAGGCTATCCAAGATGATTCATATAAGTACGGACTCAGACTCCCAGGCTGTTATTCCTCATGCCGATTACTCATGCTTTAGGCATATCCATGTGGATCAATACTGACTTAGATTGTCTGAGGGATCTGCACCATGGGGGCTCGTATACAATTTTCATACCTGCATCACTGGTCTTGCTCCTTCATTATTGTTTTCTTGGCCTGGAGCTTTGGCTGAAAGAGTTGGGTCATATTGTTTCTTTGTATGATCATAGGTATTGTCGGTGCAATTTTTTGGCAATTGTAGTTTATCCTCATTTTTATGATAAGGTAACCCATTAAATGGCAGGTTCAACACCCCTCAAGTTCTGACCGTTGGGAAATGATCATCCGAAACCCTTGCAAGAAATTGGCAAATAAATCAGTAGCCACCAGAATGGTCTTTACAACTCAGGTCTGGGACATTACTGAAATAACTCAACCACAGCTCAGAACGGCCGAAAAGCAGCTCAGAGCATGATACCGGGTTGATAAGAAGAAGGTGGCAGCTCCCTAAAATAGCCAAAAAGCAGCTATAGGGCTACTGTCACAAAAAGAAACTCAATAGCTGTACGAGACGGCCGAAAAGCAGCTTATACTCGTGACAGTCGTTGAAGAGAGAAACAAAAATAGGCATCCACCCCGGATAGCTAGAAACAGCTCAGATCACAGGCTGGTGCCGTCTTTGGAGGAAAAAGGGAACAAGGGCTCGTCAGGATCATTTTCCAGGTTCACGGGTACTTGTATTGAGCTCATTGATGTCGTCAATCCTTATAATCATTTGTCACACTGCGGTGTACACTGGCTTTCTTCTATTAATCATCTTCACGTGGTTCTCAGATCATCATCCAAGTGACTTGTAAGATTTTGGGGGTATGCTCCTTGCATATATATGAGGAACTGATTCCGAGACAGACGTATACTCTAACTGATTTTTGAGATTCACTGCCACAAGCTATCAATTCACAGCGTACTACCTTGTACCAATGTCTTACTGAGGAATATCTGCTGGCTTGTGCTCAAAACTTTCATTGGACAGCTTGCTGAAGAAGACTGAATATCGTGCTTCAGATGCTTACCCCCTTAAAGACTTTGCTGGGGAAAGACTCAGTACCTTATGCTCGAAGCTTTTGCAGTTGCTTACTGAAGAAGACAGAGTACCTTGCACGGGAAATCATCCACGTATCGTACTGAGGAAGATAGATGAATTTTGCCTCGGAAGCTTCTCTGGTATCTTGCGAGGGAAAAGTGGGTTGCTTACACCAGAAACTTCTTATTGTGATATGCGGACCGATTTCCACATATACATACCACCTGAATATTTTTGCTATTGATTTCTTGCATGAAACGGTGTTTTGCAGGACTATTTTCCTTTCCGAGTATATGCCATATTTTTGCTTGCTTCCAGGCACATCGTGTTCCAAAATCATCCTCAATAAAAATTAAACTTGTCTCTGAGCCATACCTTTGATAATATTCTGTCAATCTTGCACACAATTTATCTTCTTGCTGATTTAATCATTTTGTTGTGATGAGTGCACGATAATGTAAACTTGATACTGACGGTCCATCTAGGATTTCTTTTGCATCCAGACAAGATATTCCCAATTTCACCGCAGTCAGCTGATAATTCCATTCTGTTTAGCTGAGTTTCCAAATATATGCATTTCTTGCTGACTCTTCGGGTCCAGTGTTGGCCGACGAGCAACTTTAATAGGGGAAAATTTGTAACACTGAAGGCCCAAAGAAAGGAACAAAAGAAACGACTAAAACAAGAGCACACAAGCATTCTACTAATATAATATATCAAGCAATCATCATATATTACGGCTACTCGAACAATAATATGCATGCACACCTAAGCACACAAATCTCGCAGAAACTCTGGTATTGCGGTCTAATATGCTGTGACGATGTGTACGAGGACGAATAAATGTGTGGAAGAATTGGTGTAAACAGCGCTACACCAAGTGCTAGCTTAGCCAGTTGGCAACCTGAACTAGCTCCGAGGCAGTAGGACACGAAGGTCGCCACATCATTATCAAGCGGACGGAAAAAGATCCGTACTCGTCCAAGAAATAGGATAGCGGGGGAAAAACTGAGGCTGCTGACATTGCCCTTCCTTGATAACTAAGATCATTAAGGGTTGCCAACACGACAAAATAAAAGAACGATCCATGATAGACGCATGTCCATCACCGAAATGATAGACATGACTGAAAGAAAGACATCGGTGCGATACCTGAGCACCATTTTTGCAAACAGTGTCGGGATCACTTGGCATCACTCTGCTGGGATAGAAATGACACCAAACACCGAAAGAAAAAGGGACTGGGGAAATGTAAAGGTTAAGCTGTAGTGGAACCGAACCGATGCCAACTACACTCACCAGATAAACCGTTATCACAAATACTAAGGCTATATGCATGCTATGCAACAATCAAATGCTCCAATCAAGTGCAACATACCAACTGGGGTTTATACTATCGCTTTCTAACATTCGCGCGGTCTAGGGCGTCCTACAACCAGACCTGCTCTGATACCAAGCCTGTGGCACACCGGCTCAGCGAAAACCGGAACGCCCCGTATTCCAGCCCAGAGATCCAGGAGAAATCTTCTGAAATACAACACTGCTTAGCATAGAACAAACCAGCTTTCTATTAATATACGAATATAAATACAATGTCTCTGATATTACAATGAATAACATCGGTACGTTGGCACTACGCCATCCACTGTTGCTCTATGCAAGCAGTAGAACAACACGATGCAGCGGAAGAACTCTAGCAGCGGAACAACAACGACGGTGGTGAACTCTACTCCGCAGGGACTCTGGCTAGAACGCTTATCCTAGCTCGCAAACAAGGACTCCACAGGAAACAAGTAATCAAATTCAGAATGACCTGCAAGCTGGCATGACACGCCAGGTCAGTACATTGAATGTACTTGCAAGCTCACAATAAACATAAACATAATGACAAACAATATTAGGATATTTAACCATTTAAGCAACAATGCAACCATACATCCAACAGACTGTGATTATGCTCAACAGGTACTGCTTCTCCTAACTGGCTTACCAGATGTGACCAATAAACATGATAATACCAAAACACACTCGTGATCCTTACGGCGATCACAACCCGACCATCTCATGGCCCGTGATCCTTACGGCGATCACAACCCGACCAACTCGTGGCCCGTGATCCTTACGGTGATCACAACCCGACAACTCATGTCCAACTCAACACGATGACCTCACTATCATCCTTAGTGCAATTTAGTGTACATATTTATTAAGTGTTGACCCATGGTGTACCTTACTTTCGAGCATGTCCGTAACCGTGGACTCGGCTATCGATAGATTAAAAACACTCTGCAGAGGATAGTACATTGTACCCACACTACGGAACCCATGGCCTCGCACTCCCATTCGGGTGGACCAACAGCGTTCCAAGGAAACCATTTCATTGTCATGACACTCTCCCGGCCCTCCCGACTCAGACGCCAACGGGCTAGTCCTAGGCGGCCCTGTGTCTACCTCCAGACACCTCGACCACCGTCGTGGCCCGTCCCACTCTGGGACATGGATCCAAAAACTAACTTACAACGGGCTCACAAGGTTATGCTTGCCTACCGGGCCAGGGTACAACACGCCCGTAACCTTCCCTAAATGGAGGCACCGACCAGAGGCACGACAATGAAATGCATTAAGGCCGTCCCATACCGGCAAATGTGGTTGCACTGGTAAAGACTCGTTTTAGCGGCACCATGACCCGGTCAACAACATATTCAAGTTGAATTATTATTCAGGTTCAACTTAATGTGAATAAAAATAACCGGTGTCATAATGCTATACTGTGCATCACTTAACATATGCATCACATAACCCTACAAACAACTGAACCAACCATGCTCCCACGGAGCCATTATCAACTCATGCTTCTACTCTGGTTAAGATCACACCTCACTTATACCAGATTCATTTCTAGCAATCTCATTACTTTTCATCATGCAAAAATAATAATATAACTACTTATCAAACTCTATGACCATATCATTATCACTTGCAACTAAGTTCTCTTTAGCTTACCAACAATATTTACCTCAAACATTCTGTAGTTCAAGTATTTTTAACATGACAAGCATTTTACAGAACATAATAATTATATAACTAATTTAAATGCATAAATATTCATAAGTTCAAGTAGAAAAATCACAAATATTGAAGTGGCACTATGAAAATGTCACTGTGGCTTGCCTGGGGATGAAGAAGGCACCGGGGAGAAGTGCGGTGAAGCCGCGGAAAGATTCGCCAGAAAACGTACTCTCTCGGAGGGGGCTGATTAAGGGCAGGGGAAAAATGGTCATCTTCAGTATGCCAGAACATAGTGAAAGCATGACCAATAGAACGGGCTCGACGAAACGAAGAAATGGATGAATATATGAGGGGTTGAAGTTCAAGGACTTTTCTGCAAAAATTTCATCACAAATAAGTCCCTGAGTGGATAAGACAAAAGCACAAAACAGAAACACGTCAGCATGGACTGGTCAACGCGGGGCCGACAGCTTAGAGGCTTACAGGTGGGGTCCACACGCAAGGGATGGGGCCCGCCTGGCCGGCTGGCCAGGTAAACGCCTTCATCTTCTTCCTCCTCGACGCGCGCCCGCGGAGCAGAGGAGGCCGAGAGCTCTGGCGACGGCCGCCAGGGCTACAGGGCACCTCCAGCGAGGCTTCGCCCATGGATGAGCTTATCGAGGAGAGCTACATCCAGAGGGATAGGTTACGGCCGCCGGGACGGGTCGAGGCGACGGCGGTTTGGACTCTGGAGGAGGGGGCTTCGGGAGGAGATGGGACTTGAGGCCATAGTGGCTCCGGCGAGGGGAAAAGGGCAGGGGGATGGTCGCCGGCGTACGGGGAAGATGTGGGTGAGGTCAGTGGGTGGAGAAGGGGACCGGGGAGCTCGAATTTGAGCCGAGCTACGCGGCGGCCATGGCGATGGTGAGGGGCACAGAGAGCTCCTCGAGCTCGGGGAAGAAGCTAGGCGGGGTCCAGGGAGAGAGGCGAGGCCACTAGAGTGCTCGGAGAGGCTCGGAGGTCGCCATATATAGCCGGGGCGAGGGAGGCCGAGCTGGCACCGTCGGCGACGCGTGTCCGGCACTGCGGACGCGTGTGCTCGTGCATGGGCTC
>NC_041389.1:713554194-713593518 GCF_002162155.2 Triticum dicoccoides | reverse complement strand
GGGGGAGGCGACGGCGACACAGGGAGAGCTCACGAGGCAGAGGAGGCCAAGGGGGGCACAGGGAGGAAGATGACGGTGACGGGAAGATCCAAAACTCCATTGTGCTCTCGTGTTCACGCAGCGGCGAGCGTCGGTGAGCAAGCAGACGGAGGGGGAGATGGGTCCAGGGGAACGGCGACGACGCGGGGAATACGCTAGACATGATCACGGGCTCTAAGACGACGAGAGGAGGAGGGGGTCCAGCACAAACAGTGCTCTGGACGCGGCCACTGCACACAGAGCACGCCAACAGGCATGCCAGCTGCGTGGTCACCACATGAACATGGGCATTCAATGATCTACAACACCTAAAACGTTGTCTAACTGATAGTCCTTCCAAGGTAGGTTTGATATGTGGTGGTAACTTGGTTAAAAAGGCTCTGGTTAAATAGTTAGTGAGCTCTCAAGTTTACTGCAGTAAACTTTACCAGCTCAATGTGATCACCAGGGAGTTGCTGGAGGCCAATCAACATGTCTGGGATGTTTAGCTATGGAGGGACTATGATCTGAAGGAAATATGACCTAGAGGCAATAATAAAGTTATTATTTATTTCCTCATATCATGATAAATGTTTATTATTCATGCTAGAATTGTATTAACCGGAAACATGATACATGTGTGAATAACATAGACAAACATATAGTCACTAGTATGCCTCTACTTGACTAGCTCATTAATCAAAGATGGTTATGTTTCCTAATCATAGACATGTGTTGTCATTTGATTGATGGGATCACATCATTAGGAGAATGATGTGATTGACATGACCCATTCCGTTAGCCTAGCACTTGATCGTTTAGTATATTGCTATTGCTTTCTTCATGACTTATACATGTTCCTGTAACTATGAGAATTATGCAACTCCCGTTTACCGGAGGAGCACTTTGGGTACTACCAAACGTCACAACGTAACTGGGTGATTATAAAGGAGTACTACAGGTGTCTCCGAAGGTACATGTTGAGTTGGCGTATTTCGAGATTAGGTTTTGTCACTCTGATTGTCGGAGAGGTATCTCTGGGCCCTCTCGGTAATGCACATCATTATAAGCCTGGCAAGCAATGTGACCAAATGAGTTGTTTACGGGATGATGCATTACGGAACGAGTAAAGAGACTTGCCGGTAACGAGATTGAACTAGGTATTGGATACCGACGATCAAATCTCGGGCAAGTAACATACCGATGACAAAGGGAACAACGTATGTTGTTATGCGGTTTGACAGATAAAGATCTTCATAGAACATGTAGGAACCAATATGGGCATCCAGGTTCCGCTATTGGTTATTGACCGAGAATAGTTCTAGGTCATGTCTACATAGTTCTCGAACCCGTAGGGTCCGCACGCTTAACGTTTCGATGACAGTTTTATTATGAGTTTATAAGTTTTGATGTACCGAAGTTTGTTCGGAGTCCTGGATGTGATCACGGACATGACGAGGAGTCTCGAAATGGTCGAGACATAAAGATTGATATATTGGACAACTATATTCGGACACCGGAAGTGTTCCGGGTGATTTCGGAGAAAACCGGAGTGCCGGAGGGTTACCGGACCCCCCCCCCCGGAGAGTTAATGGGCCACATGGGCCTTGGTGGGAAGAGAGAGGGGCGGCCAGGAAGGGCCGCGTGCCCCCTCTCCCTCTGGTCCAAATTGGACTAGGAGGGGGGGGGCGCCCCCCTCTTTCCTTCCCCCCTCTCCCCCTTCCTTCCCCTCCTAGTAGGAGTAGGAAAGGAGGAGTCCTACTCCTACTAGGAGGAGGACTCCTCCTCATGGCGCGCCCAACAAGGGCCGGCCGGCCTCCCCCCTCCCTCCTTTATATACGGGGGCAGGGGGCACCCCATAGACACACAAGTTGATCTACGGATCGTTCCTTAGCCGTGTGCGGTGCCCCCCTCCACCATATTCCACCTCGGTCATATCGTCGTGGAGTTTAGGCGAAGTCCTGCGCCGGTAGAACATCATCATCGTCACCACGCCGTCGTGCTGACGAAACTCATCCCCGAAGCTTTGCTGGATCGGAGCCCGGGGATCGTCATCGAGCTGAACGTGTGCTGAACTCGGAGGTGCCGTACGCTCGGTGCTTGGATCGGTCGGATCGTGAAGACGTACGACTACATCAACCGCGTTGTGCTAACGCTTCCGCTTACGGTCTACGAGGGTACATGGACAACACTCTCCCCTCTCGTTGCTATGCCATCACCATGATCTTGCGTGTGCGTAGGAATTTTTTTAAAATTACTACGTTCCCCAACAGTGGCATCAGAGCCTAGGTTTTATGCGTTGATGTTATATGCACGAGTAGAACACAAGTGAGTTGTGGGCGATACAAGTCATACTGCTTACCAGCATGTCATACTTTGGTTCGGCGGTATTGTGAGATGAAGCGGCCCGGACCGACATTACACGTACGCTTACGCGAGACTGGTTTCACCGTTACGAGCACTCGTGCTTAAAGGTGGCTGGCGGGTGTCTGTCTCTCTCACTTTAGCTGAATCGAGTGCGGCCACACCCGGTCCTTGCGAAGGTTAAAACATCACCAACTTGACGAACTATCGTTGTGGTTTTTATGCGTAGGTAAGAACGGTTCTTGCTAAAGCCCGTAGCAGCCACGTAAAATTTGCAACAACAAAGTAGAGGACGTCTAACTTGTTTTTGCAGGGCATGTTGTGATGTGATATGGTCAAGATGTGATGCTATATTATATTGTATGAGATGATCATGCATTGTAACCGAAGTTATCGGCAACTGGCAAGAGCCATATGGTTGTCGCTTTATTGTATGAAATGCAAACGCCCTGTAATTGCTTTACTTTATCTCTAAGCGGTAGCGACAGTCGTAGAAGCAATAGATGGCGTAATGACAACGATGCTACGATGAAGATCAAGGTGTCGCGCCAGTGACGATGGTGATCACGACGGTGCTTCGAAGATGGAGATCACAAGCACAAGATGATGATGGCCATATCATATCACTTATATTGATTGCATGTGAGGTTTATCCTTTATGCATCTTATCTTGCTTTGATTGACGGTAGCATTTTAATATGATCTCTCACTAATAATCAAGAAGTGTTCTCCCTGAGTATGCACCGTTGCGAAAGTTCTTCGTGCTGAGACACCACGTGATGATCGGGTGTGATAGGCTCTACGTTCAAATACAACGGGTGCAAAACAGTTGCACACGCGGAATACTCAGGTCATACTTGACGAGCCTAGCATATACAGATATGGCCTCGGAACACGGAGACCGAAAGGTCGAGCGTGAATCATATAGTAGATATGATCAACATAGTGATGTTCACCATTGAAACTACTCCATCTCACGTGATGATCGGACATGGTTTAGTTGATTTGGATCACGTGATCACTTAGATGACTAGAGAGATGTCTGTCTAAGTGGGAGTTCTTAAGTAATAAGATTAATTGAACTTAAATTTATCATGAAACTTAGTACCTGATAGTATTTTGCTTGTCTATGTTTGTTTGTAGATAGATGGCTCGTGCTGTTGTTCCGTTGAATTTTAATGCGTTCCTTGAGAAAGCAAAGTTGAAAGATGATGGTAGCAATTACACGGACTGGGTCCGTAACCTGAGGATTATCCTCATTGCTGCACAGAAAAGTTACGTCCTGGAAGCACCGCTGGGTGCCAGGCCTGCTGCTGATGCAACTGACGACGTTAAGAATGTCTGGCAGAGCAAAGCTGATGACTACTCGATAGTTCAGTGTGCCATGCTTTACGGCTTAGAACTGGGTCTTCAAACGACGTTTTGAACGTCATGGAGCATATGAGATGTTCCAGGAGCTGAAGTTAATATTTCAAGCAAATGCCCAGATTGAGAGATATGAAGTCTCCAATAAGTTCTACAGCTGCAAGATGGAGGAGAATAGTTCTGTCAGTGAACACATACTCAAAATGTCTGGGTATAATAATCACTTGATTCAACTGGGAGTTAATCTTCCTGATGATAGTGTCATTGACAGAATTCTTCAATCACTGCCACCAAGCTACAAGAGCCTCGTGATGAACTATAATATGCAAGGGATGAACAAGACTATTCCCGAGCTCTTCACGATGCTAAAAGCCGCGGAGGTAGAAATCAAAAAGGAGCATCAAGTGTTGATGGTTAACAAGACCACCAGTTTCAAGAAAAAGGGCAAAGGGAAGAAGAAGGGGAACTTCAAAAAGAACAGCAAGCAAGTTGCTGCTCAAGAGAAGAAACCCAAGTCTGGACCTAAGCCTGAAACTGAGTGCTTCTACTGCAAGCAGACTGGACACTGGAAGCGGAACTGCCCCAAGTATTTGGCGGATAAGAAGGATGACAAAGTGAACAAAGGTATATGTGATATACATGTTATTGATGTGTACCTTACTAATGCTTGCAGTAGCACCTGGGTATTTGATACTGGTTCTGTTGCTAATATTTGCAACTCGAAACAGGGACTACAGATTAAGCGAAGATTGGCTAAGGACGAGATGACGATGCGCGTGGGAAATGGTTCCAAAGTCGATGTGATCGCAGTCGGCACGCTACCTCCACATCTACCATCGGGATTAGTTTTAGACCTAAATAATTGTTATTTGGTGCCAGCGTTAAGCATGAACATTATATCTGGATCTTGTTTGATGTGAGACGGTTATTCATTTAAATCAGAGAATAATGGTTGTTCTATTTATATGAGTAATATCTTTTATGGTCATGCACCCTTGAAGAATGGTCTATTTTTATTGAATCTCGATAGTAGTGATACACATACTCATAGTGTTGAAACCAAAAGATGCAGAGTTAATAATGATAGTGCAACTTATTTGTGGCATTGCCGTTTAGGTCATATCGGTGTAAAGCGCATGAAGAAACTCCATACTGATGGGATTTTGGAATCACTTGATTATGAATCACTTGGTACTTGCGAACCGTGCCTCATGGGCAAGATGACTAAAACGCCGTTCTCCGGAACTATGGAGCGAGCAACTGATTTGCTGGAAATCATACATACTGATGTTTGTGGTCCAATGAATGTTGAGGCTCGCGGCGGATATCGTTATTTTCTCACCTTCACAGATGATTTGAGCAGATATGGGTATATCTACTTAATGAAACACAAGTCTGAAACATTTGAAAAGTTCAAAGAATTTCAGAGTGAAGTAGAAAATCATCGTAACAGAAAAATAAAATTTCTATGATCTGATCGTGGAGGAGAATATTTGAGTTACGAGTTTGGTCTACACTTGAAACAACACGGAATAGTTTCGCAACTCACGCCACACGGAACACCACAACGAAATGGTGTGTCCGAACGTCGTAATCGTACTTTACTAGATATGGTGCAATCTATGATGTCTCTTACTGATTTACCGCTATCATTTTGGGGTTATGCTTTAGAGACGGCCGCATTCACGTTAAATAGGGCACCGTCAAAATCCGTTAAGACAACGCCTTATGAACTGTGGTTTGGCAAGAAACCAAAGTTGTCGTTTCTTAAAGTTTGGGGCTGCGATGCTTATGTGAAGAAACTTCAACCAGATAAGCTCGAACCCAAATCGGAGAAATGTGTCTTCATAGGATACCCAAAAGAGACTATTGGGTACACCTTCTATCACAGATCTGAGGGCAAGATTTTCGTTGCTAAAATCGGATCCTTTCTAGAGAAGGAGTTTCTCTCGAAAGAAGTGAGTGGGAGGAAAGTAGAACTTGATGAGATAACTGTATCTACTCCCTTATTGGAAAGTAGTTCATCACAAGAACCAGTTCCTGTGACAACTACACCAATTAGTGAGGAAGCTAATGATATTGATCATGAAACTTCAGATCAAGTTTCTACTGAACCTCGTAGGTCTACTAGAGTAAGATCCGCACCAGAGTGGTATGGTAATCCAATTCTGGAAGTCATGTTGCTTGACCATGATGAACCTACGAACTATGAGGAAGCGATGATGAGCCCAGATTCCGCAAAATGGCTAGAGGCCATGAAATCTGAGATGGGATCCATGTATGAAAACAAAGTGTGGACTTTGGTTGACTTGCCCGATGATCGGCAAGCCATTGAGAGTAAATGGATTTTTAAGAAGAAGACTGACGCTGATGGTGATATAACTGTCTATAAAGCTCGACTTGTTGTGAAAGGTTTTCGACAAGTTCAAGGGGTTGACTACGATGAGACTTTCTCACCCGTAGCGATGCTTAAGTCTGTCCGAATCATGTTAGCTATTGCTGCATTTCATAATTATGAAATTTGGCAAATGGATGTCAAAACTGCATTCTTGAATGGATTTCTGGAAGAAGAGTTGTATATGATGCAGCCGGAAGGTTTTGTAGATCCAAAAGGTGCTAACAAAGTGTGCAAGCTCCAGCGTTCCATTTATGGACTGGTGCAAGCATCTCGGAGTTGGAATAAACACTTTGATAGTGTGATCAAAGCATATGGTTTTATATAGATTTTTGGAGAAGCCTGTATTTACAAGAAAGTGAGTGGGAGCTCTGTAGCATTTCTGATATTATATGTAGATGACATATTATTAATTGGAAATGATATAGAATTTCTGGATAGCATAAAGGGATACTTGAATAAAAGTTTTTCAATGAAAGACCTCGGTGAAGCTGCTTACATATTGGGCATCAAGATCTATAGAGATAGATCAAGACGCTTAATAGGTCTTTCACAAAGCACATACCTTGATAAAATTTTGAAAAAGTTCAAAATGGATCAGGCAAAGAAAGGGTTCTTGCCCGTACTACAAGGTGTGAAGTTGAGTCAAACTCAATGCCCGACCACAGCAGAAGATAGAGAGAAAATGAAAGATGTTCCCTATGCTTCAGCCATAGGCTCTATCATGTATGCAATGCTGTGTACCAGACCTGACGTATGCTTAGCAATAAGCTTGGCAGGAAGGTACCAAAGTAATCCAGGAGTGGATCACTGGACAGCGGTCAAGAACATCCTGAAATACCTGAAAAGGACTAAGGATATGTTTCTCGTATATGGAGGTGACAAAGAGCTAGTCGTAAATGGTTACGTCGATGCAAGCTTTGACACTGATCCGGACGATTCTAAATCGCAAACCGGATACGTGTTTTTATTAAACGGTGGAGCTGTAAGTTGGTGCAGTTCTAAACAAAGCGTCGTGGCGGGATCTACATGTGAAGCAGAGTACATAGCTGCTTCGAAAGCAGCAAATGAAGGAGTCTGGATGAAGGAGTTCATTTCCGATCTAGGTGTCATACCTAGTGCATCGGGACCAATGAAAATCTTCTGTGACAATACTGGTGCAATTGCCTTGGCAAAGGAATCCAGATTTCACAAGAGGACCAAGCACATCAAGAAACGCTTCAATTCCATTCGGGACCAAGTCCAAGTGGGAGACATAGAGATTTGCAAGATACATACGGATCTGAATATTGCAGACCCGTTGACTAAGCCACTCTCACGAGCAAAACATGATCAGCACCAAGACTCCATAGGTGTTAGAATCATTACTATGTAATCTAGATTATTGACTCTAGTGCAAGTGGGAGACTGAAGGAAATATGCCCTAGAGGCAATAATAAAGTTATTATTTATTTCCTCATATCATGATAAATGTTTATTATTCATGCTAGAATTGTATTAACCGGAAACATGATACATGTGTGAATAACATAGACAAACATATAGTCACTAGTATGCCTCTACTTGACTAGCTCATTAATCAAAGATGGTTATGTTTCCTAACCATAGACATGTGTTGTCATTTGATTGATGGGATCACATCATTAGGAGAATGATGTGATTGACATGACCGATTCCGTTAGCCTAGCACTTGATCGTTTAGTATATTGCTATTGCTTTCTTCATGACTTATACATGTTCCTGTAACTATGAGAATTATGCAACTCCCGTTTACCGGAGGAACACTTTGGGTACTACAAAACGTCACAACGTAACTGGGTGATTATAAAGGAGTACTACAGGTGTCTCTGATTGTACATTTTTAGTTGGCGTATTTCGAGATTAGGTTTTGTCACTCTGATTGTTGGAGAGGTATCTCTGGGCCCTCTCGGTAATGCACATCATTATAAGCCTTGCAAGCAATGTGACCAAATGAGTTGGTTACGGGATGATGCATTACGGAACGAGTAAAGAGACTTGCCGGTAACGAGATTGAACTAGGTATTGGATACCGACGATCAAATCTCGGGCAAGTAACATACCGATGATAAAGGGAACAACGTATGTTGTTATGCGGTTTGACCGATACAGATCTTCATAGAATATGTAGGAACCAAAATGGGCATCCAGGTTCCGCTATTGGTTATTGACCGAGAATAGTTCTAGGTCATGTCTACATAGTTCTCGAACCCGTAGGGTCCGCACGCTTAACGTTTCGATGACAGTTTTATTATGAGTTTATAAGTTTTGATGTACCGAAGTTTGTTCGGAGTCCCGGTTGTGATCACGGACATGACGAGGAGTCTCAAAATGGTCAAGACATAAAGATTGATATATTGGACGACTATATTCGGACACCGGAAGTGTTCCGGGTGATTTCGGAGAAAACCGGAGTGCCGGAGGGTTACCGGAACCCCCCCGGAGAGTTAATGGGTCACATGGGCCTTGGTGGGAAGAGAGAGGGGCCACCAGGAAGGGCCGCGCGCCCCCTCTCCCTTTGGTCCGAATTGGACTAGGAGGGGGGGCGCCCCCTCTTTCCTTCCCCCCTCTCTCCCTTCCTTCCCCTCCTAGTAGGAGTAGGAAAGGAGGAGTCCTACTCCTACTAGGAGGAGGACTCCTCCTCCTGGCGCGACCAACAAGGGCCGGCCGGCCTCCCCCCTCCCTCCTTTATATACGGGGGCAGGGGGCACCCCATAGACACACAAGTTGATCTACGGATCGTTCCTTAGCCGTGTGCGGTGCCCCCCTCCACCATATTCCACCTCGGTCATATCGTCGTGGAGTTTAGGCGAAGCCCTGCGCCGGAAGAACATCATCATCGTCACCACGCCGTCGTGCTGACGGAACTCATCCCCGAAGCTTTGCTGGATCGGAGCCCGTGGATCGTCATCGAGCTGAACGTGTGCTGAACTCGGAGGTGCCGTACGTTCGGTGCTTGGATCGGTCGGATCGTGAAGACGTACGACTACATCAACCGCGTTGTGCTAACGCTTCCGCTTACGGTCTACGAGGGTACGTGGACAACACTCTCCCCTCTCATTGCTATGCCATCACCATGATCTTGCGTGTGCGTAGGAATTTTTTTAAAATTACTACGTTCCCCAACATGATCCTGGGGAGTTTGAGGGTAAAAGGATCAAGTTTTACCGCAGTTGCTTCACAACTGCATACTTGGTCTAGAAATGAAGATCATGATGATGCACTCACATGGAGTGTCAACTTGGGCTAAGATTGGGCAGGGCAGGGTCATTTGGTCATATGAAGTTGCTGTAACAAGCTCATGCCAAATGGCCAAGCCAAAATGGCACTTGCTTCACAAACATCTCTGCTGACCAGAAACTTGAAATAATTTTGGTGGTCAAATGGCTCAATGAAATGATGCCAAAATGGGTGTAGAGATATTTTATGGGCATAAGAATGATCTGGTAATTTATCAGGATTTTTGAAGCAATATAAAATATAGTTGCTTCACAACCTAAAAATATTGCTAGAATCAAAGATTGGCTACTGTGCTCACATAGATAATTGGATGGGGCTGCAAATGGGTGGAAGGGTTTAATATGAGCACATTAAGGAGTGTGCAAAAGTTCAACTCATTTGGCTACTCCTAGTTAGTACTTCCTTCACAATTCATTCCCTCAGACAGGAACTTTGAAAAATCATTGAGGAAGATTGGCTAGGCAAATAACTTTGAGCTTTGGCACAGGGCAATTATTTGAACATGAAAAGATGTCCAAAAAGGTTGAGGTCATATGGGAAAATAAAAATAACACTTCCTTCACAACCTGCCACATAGGACAAAAAGGAAGAATAATTATTGGGGAATTATTTTTGAACATGGAAATGAAAAGTTTTGCCATATTTGATCAAGATATGACCCAAACAATTTATGAGAATTATTTGGGAATTTTTGGAGTGAGGGAAATATAGGTTGCTTCACAACCTAGGGCAATTTGAGTTATTTCTTTAATAGAAAAGGAATATTCCCAATAAAAAGAATATTGGGATTTGGGCTAGGATGGAAATGACAGGGTCTAGGGAAGAATTTGGAATGGCAAGCCACTCTGGAAGCAAAGAAGAGGGCATCTTCTTTAGTTTCCAGACCACAAAGCCACGGAAAAAGAAAACTCAGGCAAAAACCTTGGAAAAACAAAAGAAAAAGAAAGGGCCAAAAATCAGGCTGTCACATCCTAGCTTTCCCAGTACCTATAGTTATATCGGAGTCAGCTTATTGTAGACAGTTCACGAATTTCCCAATATCACACTTAGCTTCCAAGACGGTGTTGTGTGACTGGTGCGTCGGCTTCTTGTCGCTGGTCCACCAAATTTGCCAAATTGCGATAAATCTTGTGGCATAATAGTCTCGTATCGAAGTAACTTTGAAGCTATTAAGCACCAAATTTGCCTCATCCTGCAACACAATAGGGATGTACTGTGTCTGATCGGTGGAGAGCTCCGTGTAAGAGAGAATCCAGTAGCGAATCGCCTATGAATCATGAAATGACTGTGATTAATATTATTTCATACTGCATAATGTCTAACTTGTGGTAAATGCCTAGCCTGGCAATCCTCCTAAGTAACCACTTTGTAACGTATCGCCATTTCAAGACGGACGACCAGCAAATCTCTAGGAATAAATCCTTTCCTTTTTTGGATGTGATATACTCGAGCACCATCTTCTTTAAATGTCTATGGGATAATCAGATCTTGAATTTAGTCTGTCCGGTAGAATGACGGGCGGACATGACTTTAGACCCACACTCCATAAGGGTGAGAGTTCACATGAGAAGCACAATCCCATGTATATTAGTTAAGACAGTAAATTTCTAGTTATTACGAATCCACGGAGACTCAAACAATACAAGAATAGTAAATTAAAACGAGTGGTTATCGTTGTTTATGCTATTTTTTTTTACTCTGTAGCAAGATATTTAATATTGAAAAGATAGAAAAAGAATCACAATTTAGTTTCACCAAAATATTAACCACATAAATAGTTGCTATACATTTCTGACGTCAACCATTGCAAAAATAGTTGTAGTAAATTCAAATATTATCGTAAAAAAATTATATTACTTTGAGACGCTATGTCCTAAAAATTATCCACTAACCCTGGCCATATATTTGGGACGATAAACAATGGCATGCACGTAGAAATTATATTTTGCCACTCAAGGAAATTATGGTGTATATGTATGGGATAAAGTCCATTTTAGTATCCTTACATATCCCGAATAAGATATATAAGTTCGTAATCTTACAAATATATTGATCCGTGTTTAGAGCTTGTACAACTGTCTATCACTCTCGTAAGCAAGTAGAAAATTCTAGGGTGCACGAGTTGCATGTTTATCATTAGAACTATGAAAATATCAAATAGCGAACATTCTGCTAGAATCAAAATTGACACAAGGTTGATAAAAATAGAATCAAGCGGCCAGGCCGCACGGAAATACATAGATATTGCTTGAACACATTGTTTGTTTTTCTTTTCTCGAAAAGGAGAAGCCCCTCCCGCCTCTCCATGGCATGAGATGCCCACAACAATTTATAAAACAAACCAAGTATCCAAGTTCCAAGTAAAGCTCCAATACAACAAAAAGTAAAAAAAATTACATGACAACTTGCTCGATCACATCTTATGATAAAAAAAGATGAAATGCCTATAAATTTTTTGCCTCCTTTCTTTTTCTTTATGCCACACAATTTCTTCTTGCTATATGATTTTGAATCTGGGAATGGATGGAAGGATGTGATATACAAAAAATAAAATAAAAAATAGTACCAAACATTTGTCCTTGGTCTTAGGGAATAATATTCATTTGCCAATGGATTGGGAGCATGTTGGCGGTGGTAGAAGGACATAACAGGAGGGGATGAGCCGTGGGAGGAGAAAATTCAAGGAAGAAGAGGAGGAGGGAGATGGCCAACAGCAAGGCGATAACAAGGTAGGTAGGTACGACAACAAAACATCAGCAAAGAGGTGGGGGACTATGGGTGCGGAAGGATATGAAGAAACATTCAAAGTTTGGTGTGTAAGGAATTTTATATGTTCTAACTCTCCACACTACGCCGAGACGACATCAAACATTTAACACTTCTTTCTATTGTGGAGTAGCAATCGACAAGATGCTGTTATTCTGCACCCGGGCAGCCGGCCTCATCTACATCTGAGTGCGAATAGTAAATTCAAAACAAACAGTATACAAATTGAAAATAGAATCTGAAACTTTTAGGCATCGATGATGGTCATGTGCGCAAGGTTCTTGTCAAAAATTGTGGTGTTTGGACATCCGAGGAGCTTGTGCCAAAACAGAAAAATACTGGGTGTGTGAGAAACTTCGAAAAATAACATTATTCAAAACGATTTTTTTGTGTGATCTCCATGGATGTCCAGACACCCCGAAAGTTTGCATGCACCTTGCGCACATGAGCATCTCGGATATCTAAAATCTTCTAATTTTTTAGTTTTCTAAATTCCCGGGCACCATTTTGAATTGTCACACTGAACATACTGGTGTATGAGACTATCTTCATAATGCATAGTATCATAGCTTAGTATCAAAATTATCTCATCTATTGTCATGCAATACATATAGTAGTACATCATTTAATATGATATGGTATTAGATCAAGATACTCAATCTTCTCTCTCCTCGTTTAATTGTGTGCCACCTCAACAAAAATGCGTAGTTGGCATGCATGATAGTACCTATGACTAAAACGCATGTGCGTTGCTACGGACTAGAATGCATATAAATGAATTAAATAAATGTTTTAACGACGTCTTCAAGGTTGGAATTCATTTCACCCACATATGGCCGAGCATGTTTGTGTGCCCAGCAGGCTCTTCAAGATTCAACTACCTGGACAGTCTGGGCTTCCCCAAAATGAGACCACGCCACCATGCACCTGTTTGTTTTTCCAGCCAGACTGTCCCTTTCTTGCTCAGTTTCCCGCCGTAGCAGGACATTTCTCGCTGGAGTTCTCTTCTTTTACTGCGGATAACACCCACCTCACCTTCACCATGGGTCTACAGTGACAAAGAGATGACCGTCTGTTACTACGAGCAGAAGGCGAAAAATGCCACGGGCATGTTACAACAAGCGCTAAAGTTCCGCTCCAATATCCCACATTTTCATTGACCACTTTGATTCCCTAGCATGCTTAGGTTTTCATTGTCTACTGAAAAGGCCAAATTAAAGCACTTCCAAAGAGAAGCATATAGTATGATGTAAGAGTTAGATGTATTTTGTTTTAATTGTAAGAAACATCATATTGTGTTGAAACACCTTTCTTCGATGTAATCCCATAAATAATGTAAGAGAGCCATGATGTCCTTTCTTCGATGTCAATCAATTAGTTGAAAGAACACTTAAGCAATACCGCTCACAACTAACTAAAATGAAAAATAAACTCTATGAAGGTGCAAAATCTTGTATAGAAAGAAAATAATGAAATATTTTTTGTTTAGAAACATAGACCCTCTTAAATAATATCTCATGGAAAACCCTCTTAAATTGCATGTCCACTCACGCGCAGGACTTGGCGCGCGGGACGTCCCCACCCGTCGCTCCATGACGCCACGATCGTCGCCTCCGTCACGCGGAAAGACAGAAAAGCCTGGACACGGCTGAATGGAGTGGTTTCATATGCCGGCTATGAGGATCATCTCCATCCAAGAGCTAGCCCAGGACCGCCGCCGCCACCTACTTCTCTGAGATGTTGTGGTCGCTGCCGGCGCCACCCATCACTTCGTGATGCTGCTATGCCTGCCACCACCACGCAGAATGTCCAAAGAATTGTTTCCTCATTTTATTATTGCTCGTCACATTACTATAATTTCAACAATTTTCATACTCCAATTTCATATTCTATGGAAATCCATTTAATTTTAAGAAATACAAAGAGATCTAACCGACAAAAATTCCATTACTGTCATATATCAAATTTCATATTCGACCGTCGCCGCCTCCGTGGAAGCTCATGTGACACACTAACAATGGAAGGACCGAGTGTGGAGAAGCCGAATCAAGTGGGTGCTATAGGGCAGACGACTTTTAAGTCGTTAGGGGAGAGTGTGACGCCGCCGCTTCTCGAGCTGCCGCAGAGTGGGCTGACATTGCTGTCGGAGGTCAGGGTCGGTCACCATGGCGGAAGAAGCAGGACATCATAGGAAGGTCGCCATCTCCATCATGAGGAATGGCCCAGAAGCTCGGACATGGCTGAATGGAGCGGATCCCGACGTCGGCTATGCCGAGCATTTCCACCCATGCGCTGGCCCAGGGACGCCACCGCTATCTACCGCTCTGAGATGTCGCAGTTTTCACCATCACCACATGCTGCTTCGCGATGCCGCTATGGCCGCCTCCACTATGAAGAATGTTCGAGAAGCCATTCTTCATTTTATTATTGCTCGCCGTATTATTTGCAGTTCAACAACTGCAATACTCAAATTTCATATTGTATGGCAAACCATTTAATTTCACGAAATACAAAGAGGTCTGATCAGAAATACAAAGAGGTCTGATCAGCAATGATGACCCACAAGTATAGGGGATCTATCGTAGTCCTTTTGATAAGTAAGAGTGTCGAGCCCAATAAGGAGTAGAAGGAAATGACAAGCGGTTTCAGCAAGGTATTCTCTGCAAGCATTGAAATTATCGGTAAAAGATAGGTTTATGATGAGATAATTCGTAACGGGTAACAAGTAACAAAAGTAAACAAGGTGCAGCAAGGTGGACCAATCCTTTTCGTAGCATAGGACAAGTCTGGACGAACTCTTATATAAAGCAAAGCGCTCCCGAGGACACATCGGAATTACTGTCATGCTAGTTTTCATCATGCTCATATGATTCGCGTTCGTTACTTTGATAATTTGATATGTGGGTGGACCGGTGCTTGGGTGCTTCCCTTCCTTGGACAATCCTCCCACTTATGATTAACCCCTCTCGCAAGCATCCACAACTATGAAAGAAGAATTAAGATAAATCTAACCATAGCATGAAACATATGGATCCAAATCAGCCACTTACGAAGCAACGTATAAACTAGGGTTTAAACTTCTGTCACTCTAGCAACCCATCATCTACTTATTAGTTCCCAATGCCTTCCCCTAGGCCCAAATCATGGTGAAGTGTCATGTAGTCAACATTCACATAACAGCACTAGAGGAAAACAACATACATCTCATCACAATATCGAACGGATACCAAATTCACATGATTACTTATAACAAGACTTCTCCCATGTCCTCGGGAACAAACGTAACTACTCACGAAGCATATTCATGTTCATAATCAAAGGAGTATTAATTATCATTAAGGATCTGAACATATGATCTTCCACCGAATAAACCAACTAGCATGAACTACAAGGAGTAATCAACACTACTAGCAACCCACAGGTACCAATCTGAGGTTTTGAGACAGAGATTAGACACAAGAGATGAACTAGGGTTTGAGAGGAGATGGTGCTGGGGAAGATGTTGATGACATTGACCCCCTCCCGATGAGAGGATCATTGGTGATGAAAATGGCTTCGATTTCCCCCTCCCGGAGGGAAGTTTCCCCGGCAGAATAACTCCACCGGAGCCCTAGATTGGTTCTGCCCAGGTTCCACCTCGAGACGTCGGCGCTTCGTGCTGAAATCTTCCTCCTTATTTTTTCCAAGTCAAAACACACCATATAGCAGAAGATGGGCATCGGGGGCCTGCCAGGTGGCCCACAAGGAAGGAGGGCGCGCCCTCCACCCTTGTGGATGATAGGTGGCCCCCCTTTGGTGCTTTCTTCGACCAATATTTTTTATTTATTCCAAAATGACTCTCCGAGAAGTTTCAAGACTTTTGGAGTTGTGCAGAATAGGTCTATAATATTTGCTCCTTTTCGTGTCCAGAATTCCTGTTGCCGGCATTCTCCCTCTTCATGTAAACTTTGTAAAATAA
This sequence comes from Triticum dicoccoides, assembly GCF_002162155.2. Taxonomy (NCBI): domain Eukaryota; kingdom Viridiplantae; phylum Streptophyta; class Magnoliopsida; order Poales; family Poaceae; genus Triticum; species Triticum dicoccoides. The sequence goes on along the minus strand of NC_041389.1, from coordinate 713,577,394 downwards.
GAGAGAAAAGGCATAAGTATTGTGCTATAATGTGTAATAACAGCCCATAATGCAATAAATATTGATATAAAAGCATGATGCAAAATGGACGTATCAACTCCCCCAAGCTTAGACCTCGCAAAAATATGTCCACATGTTTAGAGATAGAGGTGTCGATAAAATAAAATACGGACATGGGCATCATTATCATCTTTAGAACAACGACATATATTGTCATATAATTTCTTATGCTAAAGTAACAATTCATTCACAAGGTAAATTATAAATCAAAAACTTCATTGAAAACTAACAAACCATGATCTTAGTCATTGAAACAATTGCAATTTATCATAACATCGGAAATAGTCAATTTTCAAGATCTTTTCAGCAAGTCCACATACTCAACTATCATTTAGTCTTTCACGATTGCTAACACTCATGCGATACTTATGAGTTCAAAGTTTCAGTTGGGCACATAGAAAGATAGGGGCTTATAGTTTCGCCTCCCAACCTTTTACCTCAAGGGTAATGTCAACAATAAAACTTTATGATAACCTACATCCAAGTTGATATATATATCTGGATCTCTCCAACGCATAGTGTCACGACCGGTTTTCCGGGTAATAAATTTCCAGAAAAGACCGTCGTGCTCATCAGCCCCAGGATTACTGTTAGCTGATGAGGCTCCAACTTGATACAAAAATTCCAAGCAGAAAACAAAATATGTAGTACAAGGCCATTCTGGCCTGTGAGTACAACAAATGGTTTCTAGTGGTTGATGGCGGAAGCGGGTTGTGAAACATCAGTGTCTATGGGACTCCATTTCCCACGGGAACAGCTGACCAGGTTAACTCCTATCTTCGCGAGGCTGCTATCTCCATTACTTAGGTTCCGGGGCTGTCATCGCGTCGCTCCTCTTCGTGCAAGAAAATCTAGCCAAGACAATAGCCAGGGACAAGCCAGTGAGTACTTTGAATGTACTCGCAAACATTATGAACACAGGTATAATATAATAATGATGTGCTGAAAATATTTTATGCTCATGACGTCAGTCACAAAAGATAAATAAATCTCTGATGCGTGCAAGCAAGTTATTTATAAAATTGCAATAACATAGTAGTATTAAAATTTATGAAATAAATAACAAGCAAAGCCACAGTCTGGCGTCTTAGCGACACCACATAAAGGGCTTTAAAAGAAATGCCACAGTCGGGCGTCTGAGCGACACCACATAAAGGGCTTTAAAAGAAATGCCACAGTCGGGCGTCTGAGCGACACCACATAAAGGGCTTTAAAAGAAATGCCACAGTCGGGCGTCTTAGCGACACCACATAAAGGGCTTTAAAAGAAATGCCACAGTCGGGCGTCTGAGCGACACCACATAAAGGGCTTTAAAAAAATGCCACAGTCGGGCGTCTGAGCGACACCACATAAAGGGCTTTAAAATAAACAATCATAGTGAATATCCCAGAGGTAGAACCATCCCAGAGATACTCGATAATAACAATAATATCACGGGTAGTCAACAATAATAATAATCATAATTATCACAAGTCACAGGTAGTAGTTCCAGTTCTGGTTAACAGTTTCACCTCCGAAGACCGACAGTAAGACCGACACTTGACCCATCCCAGACTGTAATCCTTAACCATGGACACGGCTATTCGAATAGGTTTAATCTCTGCAGAGGGTGTACTCTTTACCCACGAGTAACGGATTTCTTTAGTCCATCGGGACTAATTCCGTCTATGGTCTTTTTGTTGGAAACACACCTAACTTGCACACACCAGCTTATCTCACACGTGTCTGGAATCACCCACGACACCTGTTAAGCAAACTCTAAGTGGGGAGGCTACAACCTCGCGTAGCATGGGATCAAATTTATATCGCGCGCTCTAAGGGGTGGCCTCCCGTCTCGGTCCCAACCGGAAACACCCATGCCCCCGGACCAGGTGGCCTGCCTACCAGCTACAACCGGTATCTTCCACCATGGCCTCTCTGTACGGTGTGTGCTAGAAAGAGGTTGACAACTTACTGAACCGTACTCTACTTGCTGTAGAGACGAGTGGTAGTACGAAACAAGTATGGGGGTTACTGGCACAAGACTCGATCTACGGTCGACTCAGGAGGTTTAAGTATTCCCTGCATGATTAGCATGACGAATATATTTCAATCAACAGAGTCACCGCTCATATCACCTTGCCATGCCATACCAGACATGACTGTCCCGACGGAGACCGGCGACAAACTCATGCCTACCCAAGGCAGAGGTTTTCCCGGGTTCCTGCCGGTATGCATGCAAGGCACATGAGGGTGATTATCATCACAAGTGTGTCCATTTCCAACAGCATGGAAATCAATAACATGCACCCATGCATATGATCATATCACATGAAATAACAAGTTTTCTCCAAAGTGAGGTGATGTTATGAACGTGTCATTGAACACACAAAAAAATTATGCCGGGGTTCAGAATGCTTGCCTTCAATGTGTGGAAAGGCAGGGTGCACTCCAAAACTTGAAACATTTCTCCTCTCTTCAAAAATCCTATTTTAGCAATATAAAAGAATTAACACACAAAATAAAAACAGCACCAAAAGTTGTTCTGAAATTTTTTCAAATAAATCTTAAAATAAACTAGGTGAAATTTGAGAGAGGTAGGAAAAAGAATCATTTCATTTGGAGTTGTATTTACAAAGATATAACCAGTCAAAGTTTTGGTCAAATTCTGTTTTTAAAAATAAAACAAAAGAAAACGTTTCAGCCACGAATACGCTTTCTAAGTAGGGGTTACGTACTTGGGGTTTTACGCTATCACTTAACACGCGTGGCGGTGGAGTGGGTCACTGACAGTGGGTCCACGGGGCCCACTAGTCAGGTTTGACTAGTCTTTCTCCCTCTCCTTCCTCTGTCCCGAGCGGAGGCGGAGCTCCGGCGATCGCCGGCGACTGGCGGCTCCTCGCGGGGCCCCAAGGGCGGGGATGGATCCGCCACTCCAGGGCGGTCATCCCGGTGGTCGTCAGGTAGGTGGGGGCGGAGGGAGCTGCCGGCGGCGAGCTTCGCGACGGAGGAGGCTTCGGTGGCGAAGTGGTTTTGTGGCGGCGATGGCTCCCAAACCAAATTGAGTAGGGGGATCTGTTCACGGGAGGAAGAGAGGACTTCTGGTGAAGAGAGTGGAGAGGGGGAAGCCCTGGTGGCGCCGGAGTGAACGAGACAGTGGCGGCGGCAGGAGTTGCCGGAGACGAAGAAGGCGGCGTTTCCCTGACGATTGCGGGCTATGGGGGTTCCATGGGGTAGCCTGAGGTTGCGTGCGTGCTCAGAGGGGCTCGGGGTCCCTTTTTATAGCGTGGCAAGGCGGTTCCGCGGCGGCTGCGGATAAGGTCGCCGGCGACTGCCATTTTGTAGCTAGGGCGTCGTGGCGGCGACGAGCGCTAGCGGACACACTCGTGGATGAGCTCGCGCTGTTCCAGGGGCCAGGTGGCGAGCGGAAGAGGCTTGGGCGGCGCTGAACGGAGCAGGGGTTGTCGGCGACCGCGGCGGCTAGCTCCTGGCCTGTCTGGGACGTGGCGAGGGGCGGCTTGGCGTGTTGCGGTGAGGAGGGACGTGCGTGGCGTGGCTCTGCAGTGGAGGCAAGGCCAGGGGCGCGACGCGTCGGCTCGGGCGCGGCACGTGCAAAACGCGTGCCAAACGCACGCTCTGCTCGCGCTCCGGGCGTGCACGGGACGTGCTCGACGTAATGCCAGAGCATGCTAGAGGTCGCGGTTGAGGCTGGGAAGAAACAGGGCTAGGTTAGGGTTAGATAGAGGGTGAATGGGCATTGTTGTTAGGTCAGGTGACCAAGTTCATAGTGTAAACTTGAATCCATGCCAAATCTGGCTATGCTCTCCAGGTGTTTGACAAAATGCCACAGGCACCTAGGCTCTTCTTGGGGTGGCCAAATCCTCCAGATCAGGGTCTCCTTAGATGCAAGAGAGAGTGGTGAGGTTAGTTTGTGAAAATCACAAACTTGTTAGTGCAAGTTTTGCAAAACTACAATTCTGGACAGGAAATAAATGACATTATTCCATGAACCAAAATTAATCCAATGGGTGCATGCTCCTGGATTTAGGGGTTTGGTAGGGCTGTCTACAAGTAGGAGAAAACACAAGATCTTTGGAGCAAAATTAAATAGGGTTGCAGTAGAAATCACAAGGCTGGACCAGAATGAAAAAGAGGATGATTCACTCAATTTTTTCAAAGAACATAAATAGGTTTTTGCACAAAGTGGAATAATATGCTCCTACTGACCTCCCCTAATTTTGGTAGAAGTTTTAAAGAAATATTTAAATAGGTTGTAGTGTAAAATTGCCCACTGGACCAGATTTGAAAACTTGGTGTAGAACTCAAAATATCCAATGAATGAAATATATTATTGCACAAAAGTGATTTAGAGACATCACATGATATCTCCAAACTTTGGTGAAATTTTTAGTTAAATATATCAAATGGTTGTAGTTCAAAAAGAGCTCCAAATTTTAAAATAAGTCACTTAATGAATAAAGCTCAGGGTGAAATAATTTTATAAATAAATCTCCTGATTGAGAGATGTTTTTTTAAATGAGAGGGAAAATAAGTCCAATATATTTTGGAAGGATCCACTTGGGAAAAATTTCTTAATATTAAAAGAAAAGTTTTGAAATCAACAGAGATATACTTGCATGCAAAATTTTTAAACTCTTGGCAAAATTTTAATAACTAAAACTTGGTTAAATTTTTGGGGTGTTACACATAGTGCTTGCCAAAAGAAATAAAATGTAAAAAGGAAAGGTGAAGATCACCATGACTCTTGTAGAATGGTAGAAGATGAAAGTGAAAGATGAGGGAAGCAGAGGTTGTCATACTCTTTTATGGTTGGATGCACAAAATCTTAATGCAAAACAACATCACTTTATATTGCCGCTTGTGATAAAGAAATTTATTATGTAGTCTGTCGCTTTTATTTCTTCCATATCATAAGTTCGTATAATGATTATTTTCTTCACACTAACAGATTATACATATTTAGAGAGCAATTTGTATTGCTTGCAGTGATTACAACTTACTTGAAGGATCTTACTCAATCCATAGGTAGGTATGGTGGACTCTCATGGGAAAACTGGGTTTAAGGGATGTTTGGAAGCAGAAGTAGTATCTCTACTTGGTGCAAAGGATTTGGCTAGGATGAGAGGGAAAAGCAAGATCAACATGTTGGAGGATCCATGACAATATAACTTCTATTCGGATATAAGAAAACATAACCCATTATGTTGTCTTCCTTGTCCAGCGTCAACTTTTTAGCATGTCATATTTTAATGAGTGCTCACAATTACAAAACATGTCCAAGATAGTATATTTATATGTAAAACCTATCTTTCTTTATTACTTCCTATTAATTACAACAATGACCAAAACTATGTTTGTCAACTCTCAACAATTTTTATTCACCGTATTTTTTATATGTGAAGTCACCACTCTCCATAAGATCATTATATGATTTTATATTTTTTTTCTTCTTTCTTTAATTTTATTCCCTCAAGATCATAGCAAGAATGCAAAGCTCTCAACTCAAAACTAATCTTTATTATATAACTCACGGACTCAAGTACATAGATAGAGATCAAAACAAAACTCAAAGCTAGATCATACTAAAAACTGTATTCTACTTGATCAAGATATAACCAAAAGGATTAAACTAAGAAAAAGATAAATGTAAAGGTGTGATGGTGATACGATACTGGGGCACCTCCCCCAAGCTTGGCAGTTGCCAAGGGGAGTGCCCATACCCATTTATTTATGTCTCTTTCTTCGGAGGTGATGATGATGGAGTTGTTGATGAAGTAGGCTTGTCATCCATCTTCCAAGGCATGGGCTCACCATCATAGAAAGATGAGCGAGTCTCCGGGATGCTCAAATCTGCAGCCAAACTCCTCCTCTTAAATCTGTATTCATACTCACAGTTTTGGTTTTGCAGGTCATAAATCTGGGCTTGGAGATGCTCGATTTTCTCATGAAGCTTGAAGATGGCCTCCCCGATGTTCTTGGCATCCATCATGTGATTGTTGGTGAACTCTGCGATCATCATATGATTGGCATTTGATAACCCACAAGTATAGGGGATCGCAACAGTTTTCGAGGGTAGAGTATTCAACCCAAATTTATTGATTCAACACAAGGGGAGCCAAAGAATATTTGCAAGTATTAGCAACTGAGTTGTCAATTCAACCACACCTGGAGATTAATTATCTGCAACAAGGTGATCAGTAGCAAAGTAGTATCATAGTTTTGATAGTAGTAGCAACAACAATGGTAATGATAACAGTGATATCAATAGTTTTTTAGTAGTAATGATAGTAATAGCAGCAGTAGTAACTTAGCAAGATCAATATGTAGGAAAATCATAGGAATTGGATCAGTGATTTGTAGGATGATATTCATCATATAACAGTCATAACCTAGGGCGGTGCGTCACTAGCTCTAGTTCATAAATATAATGTAGGCTTGTATTCCATAAATAGTCATGTGTGCTTATGGAAAGAATTTGCATGACATCTTTTGTCCTACCCTCCCGTGGCAGTGGGGTCCTATTGGAAACAAAGGGATATTAAGGCCTCCTTTTAATTGAGGACCGGAACAAAGCATTAACACACAGTGAATACATGAGCTCCTCAAACTACGGTCATCACCGGGAAGTGTCCCGACTATTGTCACTCTAGGGTTGCCAGATCATAATGATACGTCTCCATTGTATCTACTTTTCCAAACTCTTTTGCCCTTGTTTTGGACTCTAATTTGCATGAGTTGGATGGAACTAACCCGGACCGACGCTGTTTTTGGCAGAATTGCCATGGTGTTATTTTTGTGCAGAAATAAAATTTATAGTAATGACCTGAAACTTCAAAGAGATATATAACTTTTGGAATAAATAAAAAATATTGGTGAAAGAATCAACTAGATGGGACCCACACCCTATCCACAAGGGTGGCGGGCCCGCCCTACCCCCTGGGCGCGCCCCCTATCTTGTGGGCCCCCTGGACCTCCACCGACCTCAACTCCAACTCCATATATTCACGTTCGAGGAGACAAAATCAGAGAGAAGGATTCATCGCGTTTTACGATTCGGCGCCGGCGCCAAGCCCTATTGTTCCTTGGGAGGGCAGATCTGGAGTCCATTCGGGACTCCGGAGAGGGCAATACATCGCCATCGTGATCATCAACCATCCTCCATCATAAATTTCATGATGCTCACCGCCGTGTGTGAGTAATCCCATTGTAGGCTTGCTAGACAGTGATGGATTGGATTAGATTTACCATGTAATCAAGTTAGTTTTGTTAGGGTTTGATCCCTAGTATCCATTATGTTCTAAGATTGATGTTGCTATGACTTTGCCATGCTTAATGCTTGTCACTAGGGCACGAGTGCCATGATTTCAGATCTGAACCTATTATGTTTTCATGAATATATGTGAGTTCTTGATCCTATCTTGCAAGTTATAATCACCTACTACGCGTTATGATCCGACAACCCCGGAGTGACATTAGTCGGGACACTTCCCGGTGATGACCGTAGTTTGAGGAGTTCATATATTCACTAAGTGTTAATGCTTTGGTCCAGTACTCTATTAAAAGCAGACCTTAATATCCCTTAGTTTCCAATAGGACCCCGCTGCCACGGGAGGGTGGGACAAAAGATGTCATGCAAGTTCTTTTCCATAAGCATGTATGACTATATTCGGAAGACATGCCTGCATTATATTGATCAATTGGAGCTAGTTATGTGTCACCCTATGTTATAACTGTTGCATGATGAATGCCACCGACATAATGATCCATCATTGATCCATTGCCTACGAGCCCATTTCATACTGATCTTTGCTAAGTTACTATTCTGTTGCCACTGTTATGATTACTACAAAACTGCTACAGTTACTTTTGCCACCGTTACAGTTACTGCCATACTACTTTGCTACTAAATACTTTGCTGCAGATATTAAGTCTTTCAGGTGTGGTTGAATTGACAAGTCAGCTGCTAATACTTGAGAATATTCTTTGGCTCCCCTTGTGTCTAATCAATAAATTTGGATTGAATACTCTACCCTCGGAAATTTTTGCGATCCCCTATACTTGTGGGTTATGAAGACCTTTTTCTGGTGCCGTTGCTGGGGAGCATAGCCATATTCTCTGAGTCACTTGGGATTTATATCCGTTGATCACCATGAGGTAATTGAAAGATAACAAAACCAAGATCTATCCCTCTACTACGAGGGTTGGTAAGGAACTGCCGTCTAGCTCTACACTTGATTCACCTTCTGTTTTGAGTAAACTTACGACACCAACACCTGCTATTGATTCTGATATGTCACATGTTATTGATGATGCCACTTCTGCTATGCGTGATGCTTATTATGATGCTACTTCTCTGCTTTATAATACTGTGCCACTAGGTGAATTTCTTGATGAACAACTTGCTAGGGTTAGAGAGAATGAAATTACTGGAACTGATGATATCATTGAATCTGATGATGATGATTCTCCCCCTAGATATGAATTGCCTGTTGTACCTGAGGGTTATGTTATGGATGAGGAAACTGCTAGAGACTCTTTTTTTCTTGCAACAATAGATATGATCTTAAGAAACTTTTAGCTAAGCTGAAATAAAAGTCTTTGAATGCTAGAATGCAATATGATCCTATGTTTGCTACTTCACCTATCTGTGTTACTGATAAGGATTATGAATTCTCTGTCAATCATGAGTTAATTACTTTGGTTGAATCTGATCCTTTCCATGGTTATGAATCTGAGACTGTTGTGGCACATCTTACTAAACTGAATGATATAGCCACCCTATTTACTCATGAGAAAAAAATCGCTATTACTATATTCTTAAATTGTTTCCTTTCTCATTAAAGGGTGATGCTATGATATGGTTTAATTATCTTGCTCCTGGTCATGTGCGTAGTCCCCAGGATATGATTTACTACTTCTCTGAAAAATATTTTCCTACTCACAAGAAACAAGCTGCCTTAGGGGAAATATTTAACTTTGTGCAAATTGAAGAAAATACTCTCCCACAAGCTTGGGGGAGGCTTCTCCAATTAATTAATGCTTTGCCTGATCATCCTCTCAAGAAAAAGGAAATACTTGATATATTTTAAAATGGACTAACCGATGCTTCCAGAGACCACCTGGATAGTTGTGCTAGTTGTGTTTTTAGGGAAAGAACTATTGAGCAAGCTGAATTGCTATTGAATAATATATTGAGTAATGATAATGATTGGAAACTTCCTGAACCAACTCCTAAGCCAACTACGAAGAAAAGGGGTATTCTATTTCTCAGTCCTGAAGATATGCTAGATATGAAAGAAAAAGGTATTAAAGATGAAGATGTTAAGGATTTACCGCCTATTAAAGAAATACATGGTCTTGATAACCCGCCACAGGTAGTAAAGGTAAATTCTCTCTATAGATTTGATGAAGGTGATATCCCTCATAATAAGTTTGCAAGTCAATGCTTGGATGAGTTTGATAATTTTATTGTTAAACAAGAAAACTTCAATGCTTATGTTGGTAGACAATTGAAATGTAATGTCTATATGGTTGAATACTTGAGTGATTATATGTCTAGAGTTAAAAGTGATCTTATGCTTATTAGTAAACATTCTTCCATGGTTACAACTCAAGTAGAACAAGTACTTAAGGCACAAGATGATTTGCTTAATGAGTTGAATAATAAGAGCAATGATAATGCTACCAAACGGAGTCCAATCGACGTGTCAATTTTTGACAATTTTTTATGGACCAAAAGAAGCCCCGGGAGTGCAAGAGTTGGGCCAGAAGAGTCCTAGGCTGCCCACGAGGGTGGAGGTCATGCCCTAGGGGGGCGCCCCCTGCCTCGTGGACACCCTGGAGACCCCCTGACGTGAAACCTACACCAAAAATTCCTATAAATACTGAAACCTCCAGAAAATAACCTAGATCAGGAGTTCTGCCGCTGCAAGCCTCTGTAGCCACCAAAAACCAATCGGGACCCTATTCCGGCACCCTGCCGGAGGGGGATCCCTCACTGGTGGCCATCTTCATCATCCCGGCGCTCTCCATGGCGAGGAGGGAGTAGTTCACCCTCGGGGCTGAGGGTATGTACTAGTAGCTATGTGTTTGATCTCTCTCTCTCTTGTGTTCTTGAGGTGACACGATCTTGATGTATCGTGAGCTTTGCTATTATAGTTGGATCTTATGATGTTTCTCCCCCTCTACTCTCTTGTAATGGATTGAGTTTTCCCTTTGAAGTTATCTTATCGGATTGAGTCTTTAAGGATTTTAGAACACTTGATGTATGTCTTGCCGTGCTTATCTGTGGTGACAATGGGATATTCACGTGATCTACTTGATGTATGTTTTGGTGATCAACTTGCGGGTTTAATGAACTTATGCATAGGGGTTGGCACACGTTTTCGTCTTGACTCTCCGGTAGAAACTTTGGGGCACTCTTTGAAGTACTTTGTGTTGGTTGAATAGATGAATCTGAGATTGTGTGATGCATATCGTATAATCATGCCCACGAATACTTGAGGTGACATTGTAGTATCTAGGTGACATTAGGGTTTTCGTTGATTTGTGTCTTAAGGTGTTATTCTAGTACGAACTCTATGATAGATCGAATGGAAAGAATAGCTTCGTGTTATTTTACTACGGACTCTTGAAAAGATAGATCAGAAAGGATAACTTTGAGGTGGTTTCGTACCCTACCATAATATTTTCGTTTGTTCTCCGCTATTTGTGACTTTGGAGTGACTCTTTGTTGCATGTTGAGGGATAGTTATATGATCCAGTATGTTATTATTGTCGAGAGAACTTGCACTAGTGAAAGTATGAACCTTAGGCCTTGTTTCCTAGCATTGCAATATCGTTTACACTCACTTTTATCACTTGTTACCATGCTGTTTTTATATTTTCAGAGTACAAATACTCATATCTACCATCCATATTGCACTTGTATCACCATCTCTTCGCCGAACAAGTGCACATATACAATTTACCATTGTATTGGGTGTGTTGGGGACACAAGAGACTCTTTGTTGTTTGGTTGCAGGGTTGCTTGAGAGAGACCATCTTCATCCTATGCCTCCCACAGATTGATAAACCTTAGGTCATCCACTTGAGGGAAATTTGCTACTGCCTACAAACATTTGCACTTGGAGGCCCAACAACGTCTACAAGAAGAAGGTTGTGTAGTAGACATCACGGACATAAATTACTGCCCGCCACATTTATGTAAACTACCACTGGTGAGCGAGGTAGAGGACCCCCCCCATAGCTATGTTCTGCTAAAATTGGTCATCCGACAATGATAGCTAGTGGCGGGTTCGTAGTCAGCGCTCGCCACTGCTTCATCTACTACCTTTGGCGGGCAACTGCTAGGGCCTTTCACAGCTGAGTTACAGAAGCAAGCCTCGCCCAGGAGATTGTACCTGTGGCGATGTTTGGTTTCTGCCCACCCTAGTTGCGTTGTTAGGTGTGGCGGTTGCTGTTTGTCACTTTCTGCTGCTATTTTTTTAAATAGTTATGGCGGGTGACCTAGGCCACCCGCCACTGATTGTGGTTCACCTATAATCCCTTTCCCAGTAGTGTCAAGATGAGTATTGGGAAGAAAAATATGCTAATATTGTTAAAACTCACAAATTATGCAGAATTATTGCAATATATATGTAGTGCTTGTTGTAGCCAAGTTGCACTATTCATATATGTTGTCATGGGAATCAAAGAATCGTCAACAAATAAAAGGTGTGAAACTGATGGTGCATTCTTACACACTTTGATCTCATCGATGCCACCAACTTTCTCTGCATACATAAAAGAACTAGAGAGACATTCGACACACAATAAAAACAACTAAGGGGTAGTCTATCCCCTTGTCGAATCCACTTGATGGGGGTAAAACACTCAGTCTCGCTACCATTCACCCTCACAAAAATATTTCACTGAGTGAATGCATGCCATCATCAAGTTTACCAATGTCATATCATTACCCTAGTTGATCATGATATTGTCCATAAAGACCCACTATCCTTATTTTAAGAGAAATAACTTCTCTTTAGGGATTTAAGTTTTTTCTATAGGGAGGCCTCGGTGTGTAGCTGTTGGGTTTCGTAGTAATTTCAAAAAATTTCCTACGCGCACACAGGATCATGTGATGCATAGCAACGAGAGGAGAGTGTTGTCTACGTACCCAACGCAGACCGACTGCGGAAGCAATGACACGACGTAGAGGAAGTAGTCGTACGTCTTCACGATCCAACCGATCAAGCACCGAAACTACGACACCTCCGAGTTCGAGCACACGTTCAGCTCGATGACGACACCCGGACTCCGATCCAGCAAAGTGTCGGGGAAGAGTTTCGTCAGCACGACGGCGTGGTGACGATCTTGATGAACTACAGCAGCAGGGCTTCGCCTAAACTCCGCTACAGTATTATCGAGGAATATGGTGGCAGGGGGCACCGCACACGGCTAAGGAATCGATCACGTGAATCAACTTGTGTCAACTTGTGTGTTTAGAGGTGCCCCTGCCTCCGTATATAAAGGAGGAGAGGAGGGGAGGCTGGCCGGCCAAAGAGGGAGGCGCAGGAGAGTCCTACTCCCTCTGGGAGTAGGATTCCTCCCCCCAATCCTAGTCCAACTAGGATTCCTCGGAGGGGAAGGGAGAGAGGGGGGCCGGCCACCTTCTCCTAGTCCTAATAGGACTAGGGGAGGGGAAAGAGGCGCAGCCACCTTGGGCTGCCCCTTTCTCCTTTCCACTAAGGCCCATGATGGCCCATATGGCTCCCGGGGGGTTCCGGTAACCTCCCGGTAACCCGGTAAAATCCCGATTTCACCCGGAACACTTCCGATGTCCAAACATAGGCTTCCAATATATCAATCTTTACATCTCGACCATTTCGAGACTCCTCGTCATGTCCGTGATCACTCTCGGGACTCCGAACAACCTTAGGTACATCAAAATGCATAAACTCATAATGTAACTGTCATCGTAACCTTAAGCGTGCGGACCCTACGGGTTCGAGAACAATGTAGACATGACCGAGACATGTCTCTGGTCAATAACCAATAGCGGGACCTGGATGCTCATATTGGCTCCTACATATTCTACGAAGATCTTTATCGGTCAGACCGCATAACAACATACGTTGTTCCCTTTGTCATCGGTATGTTACTTGCCCGAGATTCGATCGTCGGTATCCAATACCTAGTTCAATCTCGTTAACGGCAAGTCTCTTTACTCGTTCCGTAATACATCATCTCACAACTAACATATTAGTTGTAATGCTTGCAAGGCTTATGTGATGTGTATTACCGAGAGGGCCCAGAGATACCTCTCCGACAATCGGAGTGACAAATCCTAATCTCGAAATACGCCAACCCAACATCGACCATTGGAGACACCTGTAGTACTCCTTTATAATCACCCATTTACGTTGTGACGTTTGGTAGTACCCAAAGTGTTCCTCCGGTAAACGGGAGTTGCATAATCTCATAGTCGTAGGAACATGTATAAGTCATGAAGAAAGCAATAGTAACATACTAAACGATCAGGTGCTAAGCTAATGGAATGGGTCATGTCAATCAGATCATTCTACTAATGATGTGACCTCGTTAATCAAATAACAACTCATTGTTCATGGTTAGGAAACATAACCATCTTTGATTAACGAGCTAGTCAAGTAGAGGCATACTAGTGACACTCTGTTTGTCTATGTATTCACACATGTATTATGTTTCCGGAAAATACAATTCTAGCATGAATAATAAACATTTATCATGATTATAAGGAAATAAATAATAACTTTATTATTGCCTCTAGGGCATATTTCCTTCAGTCTCCCACTTGCACTAGAGTCAATAATCTAGATTACACTGTAATGAATCTAACACCCATGGAGCTTTGGTGCTGATCATGTTTTGCTCGTGGAAGAGGCTTAGTCAACGGGTCTGCAATATTCAGATCCGTATGTATCTTGCAAATCTCTATGTCTCCCACCTGGACTAGATCTCGGATGGAGTTGAAGCGTCTCTTGATGTGTTTGGACCTTTTGTGAAATCTGGATTCCTTTGCCAAGGCAATTGCACCAGTATTGTCACAAAAGATTTTCATTGGACCCGATGCACTAGGTATGACACCTAGATCGGATATGAACTCCTTCATCCAGACTCCTTCATTTGCTGCTTCCGAAGCAGCTATGTATTCCGCTTCACATGTAGATCCCGCTACGACGCTTTGTTTAGAACTGCACCAACTGACAGCTCCACCGTTTAATGTAAACACGTATCCGGTTTGCGATTTAGAATCGTCCGGATCAGTGTCAAAGCTTGCATCAACGTAACCTTTTACGATGAGCTCTTTGTCACTTCCATATACGAGAAACATATCCTTAGTCCTTTTCAGGTATTTCAGGATGTTCTTGACCGCTGTCCAGTGATCCATTCCTGGATTACTTTGGTACCTCCCTGCTAAACTTATAGCAAGGCACACATCAGGTCTGGTACACAGCATTGCATACATGATAGAGCCTATGGCTGATGCATAGGGAACATCTTTCATATTCTCTCTATCATCTGCAGTGGTCGGGCATTGAGTCTTACTCAATTTCACACCTTGTAACACAGGCAAGAACCCTTTCTTTGCTTGATCCATTTTGAATTTCTTCAAAATTTTGTCAAGGTATGTGCTTTGTGAAAGTCCAATTAAGCGTCTTGATCTGTCTCTATAGATCTTAATGCCTAATATGTAAGCAGCTTCACCGAGGTCTTTCATTGAAAAACTTTTATTCAAGTATCCCTTTATGCTATCCAGAAATTCTATATCATTTCCAATCAGTAATATGTCATCCACATATAATATCAGAAATGCTACAGAGCTCCCACTCACTTTCTTGTAAATACAGGCTTCTCCAAAAGTCTGTATAAAACCAAATGCTTTGATCACACTATCAAAACGTTTATTCCAACTCCGAGAGGCTTGCACCAGTCCATAAATGGATCGCTGGAGCTTGCACACTTTGTTAGCTCCCTTTGGATCGACAAAACCTTCTGGTTGCATCATATACAACTCTTCTTCCAGGAATCCATTCAGGAATGCAGTTTTGAAATCCATTTGCCAAATTTCATAATCATAAAATGCGGCAATTGCTAACATGATTCGGACGGACTTAAGCATCGCTACGGGTGAAAAGGTCTCATCGTAGTCAATTCCTTGAACTTGTCGAAAACCTTTTGCGACAAGTCGAGCTTTGTAGACAGTAACATTACCATCAGCGTCAGTCTTCTTCTTAAAGATCCATTTATTCTCAATCGCTTGCCGATCATCGGGAAGGTCAACCAAAGTCCATACTTTGTTCTCATACATGGATCCCATCTCAGATTTCATGGCTTCTAGCCACTTTGCGGAATCTGGGCTCACCATCGCTTCTTCATAGTTCGTAGGTTCATCATGATCTAGTAGCATGACCTCCAGAACAGGATTACCGTACCACTCTGGTGCGGATCTTACTCTGGTTGATCTACGAAGTTCAGTAGTATCTTGATCTGAAGTTTCATGATCATTATCATTGGCTTCCTCACTAACTGGTGTAGGTGTCACTGAAACAGTTTTCTGTGATGAACTACTTTCCAGTAAGGGAGCAGGTACAGTTACCTCGTCAAGTTCTACTTTCCTCCCACTCACTTCTTTCGAGAGAAACTCCTTCTCTAGAAATGATCCATTCTTAGCAACAAATGTTTTGCCTTCGGATCTGTGATAGAAGGTGTACCCAACAATTTCCTTTGGGTATCCTATGAATACACATTTCTCCGATTTGGGTTCGAGCTTATCAGGTTGAAGCTTTTTCACATAAGCATCGCAGCCCCAAACTTTAAGAAACGACAACTTTGGTTTCTTGCCAAACCATAGTTCATAAGGCGTCGTCTTCAACGGATTTTGATGGTGCCCTATTTAACGTGAATGCGGCCGTCTCTAAAGCATATCCCCAAAATGATAGCGGTAAATCTGTAAGAGACATCATAGATCGCACCATATCTAGTAAAGTACGATTACGACGTTCAGACACACCATTACGCTGTGGTGTTCCGGGGGGCGTGAGTTGCGAAACTATTCCACAGTTTTTCAAATGTACACCAAACTCGTAACTCAAATATTCTCCTCCACGATCAGATCGTAGAAACTTTATTTTCTTGTTACGATGATTTTCAACTTCACTCTGAAATTCTTTGAACTTTTCAAATGTTTCAGACTTATGCTTCATTAAGTAGATATATCCATATCTGCTCAAATCATCTGTGAAGGTGAGAAAATAACGATATCCGCCACGAGCTTCAATATTCATCGGACCACATACATCGGTATGTATGATTTCCAACAAATCTGTTGCTCTCTCCATAGTACCGGAGAATGGTGTTTTAGTCATCTTGCCCATGAGGCACGGTTCGCAAGTACCAAGTGATTCATAATCAAGTGGTTCCAAAAGTCCATTAGTATGGAGTTTCTTCATGCGTTTTACACCGATATGACCTAAACGACAGTGCCACAAATAAGTTGCACTTTCATTATCAACTCTGTATCTTTTGGTTTCAACATTATGAATATGTGTATTACTACTATCGAGATTTAGTAAGAATAGACCACTCTTCAAGGGTGCATGACCATAAAAGATATTACTCATATAAATAGAACAACCATTATTCTCTGATTTAAATGAATAACCGTCTCGCATTAAACAAGATCCAGATATAATGTTCATGCTCAACGCTGGCACCAAATAACAATTATTTAGGTCTAATATTAATCCCGAAGGTAGATATAGAGGTAGCGTGCCGACCGCGATCACATCGACTTTGGAACCGTTTCCCACGCGCATCGTCACCTCGTCCTTTGCCAGTGCCCGCTTATTCTATAGTCCCTGTTTCGAGTTGCAAATATTAGCAACAGAACCAGTATCAAATACCCAGGTGCTACTGCGAGCATTGGTAAGGTACACATCAATAACATGTATATCACATATACCTTTGTTCACCTTGCCATCCTTCTTATCCGCCAAATACTTGGGGCAGTTCCGCTTCCAGTGACCAGTCTGCTTGCAGTAGAAGCACTCAGTTTCAGGCTTAGGTCTAGACTTGGGTTTCTTCTCTTGAGCAGCAACTTGCTTGCCGTTCTTTTTGAAGTTCCCCTTTTTCTTCCCTTTGCCCTTTTTCTTGAAACTAGTGGTCTTGTTAACCATCAACACTTGATGCTCCTTCTTGATTTCTACCTCCGCAGCTTTTAGCATTGCGAAGAGCTCGGGAATAGTCTTGTTCATCCCTTGCATATTATAGTTCATCACGAAGCTCTTGTAGCTTGGTGGCAGTGATTGGAGAATTCTGTCAATGACGCAATCATCTGGAAGATTAACTCCCAATTGAATCAAGTGATTATTATACCCAGACATTTTGAGTATATGCTCACTAACAGAACTATTCTCTTCCATCTTGCAGCTATAGAACTTATTGGAGACTTCATATCTCTCAATCCGGGCATTTGCTTGAAATATTAACTTCAACTCTGGAACATCTCATATGCTCCATGACGTTCAAAACGTCGTTGAAGTCCCGATTCTAAGCCGTAAAGCATGGCACACTGAACTATCGAGTAGTCATCAGCTTTGCTCTGCCAGACGTTCATAACATCTGGCGTTGCTCCAGCAGCAGGCCTGGCACCCAGCGGTGCTTCCAGGACGTAATTCTTCTGTGCAGCAATGAGGATAATCCTCAAGTTACGGACCCAGTCCGTGTAATTGCTACCATCATCTTTCAACTTTGCTTTCTCAAGGAACGCATTAAAATTTAACGGAACAACAGCACGAGCCATCTATCTACAATCAACATAAACAAGCAAGATACTATCAGGGACTAAGTTCATGATAAATTTTAAGTTCAATTAATCATATTATTAAAGAACTCCCACTTAGATAGACATCCCTCTAATCCTCTAAGTGATCACGTGATCCAAATCAACTAAACCATGTCCAATCATCACGTGAGATGGAGTAGTTTCATCGGTGAACATCATTATGTTGATCATATCTACTATATGATTCACGCTCGACCTTTCGGTCTCCGTGTTCCGAGGCCATATCTGCATATGCTAGGCTCGTCAAGTTTAACCTGAGTATTCTGCGTGCGCAACTGTTTTGCACCCGTTGTATTTGAACGTAGAGCCTATCACACCCGATCATCACGTGGTGTCTCAGCACGAAGAACTTTTGCAACGGTGCATACTCAGGGAGAACACTTCTTGATAATTTAGTGAGAGATCATCTTATAATGCTACCGTCAATCAAAGCAAGATAAGATGCATAAAAAGATAAACATCACATGCAATCAATATAAGTGATATGATATGGCCATCATTATCTTGTGCTTGTGATATCCATCTCCGAAGCACCGTCATGATCACCATCGTCACCGGCGCGACACCTTGATCTCCATCGTAGCATCGTTGTCGTCTCGCCAATCTTATGCTTCCACGACTATCACTACCGTTTAGTAATAAAGTAAAGCATTACATCGCGATTGCATTGCATACAATAAAGCGACAACCATATGGCTCCTGCTAGTTGCCGATAACTTGGTTACAAAACATGATCATCTCATACAATAAAATTCAGCATCATGCCTTGACCATATCACATCACAACATGCCCTGCAAAAACAAGTTAGACGTCCTCTACTTTGTTGTTGCATGTTTTACGTGGCTGCTACGGGCTTAAGTAAGAACCAATCTCACCTACGCATCAAAACCACAACGATAGTTTGTCAAATAGACTCCATTTTAACCTTTGCAAGGACCGGGCGTAGCCATACTTGGTTCAACTAAAGTTGGAGAGGCAGTCGCCCGCAAGCCATCTCTGTGCAAAGCACGTCGAGGGAACCGGTCTCGCGTAAGCGTACGCGTAAGGTTGGTCCGGGTCGTCTCGTCCAACAATACCGCTGAACCAAAATATGACATGCTGGTAGGCAGTATGACTTGTATCGTCCACAACTCACTTGTGTTCTACTCGTGCATATAACATCAACATCATTAACCTAGGCTCGGATGCCACTGTTGGGTTTCGTAGTAATTTCAAAAAATTTCCTACGCGCACACAGGATCATGTGATGCATAGCAACGAGAGGAGAGTGTTGTCTACGTACCCAACGCAGACCGACTGCGGAAGCAATGACACGACGTAGAGGAAGTAGTCGTACGTCTTCACGATCCAACCGATCAAGCACCGAAACTACGGCACCTCCGAGTTCGAGCACACGTTCAGCTCGATGACGATCCCCGGACTCCGATCCAGCAAAGTGTCGGGGAAGAGTCGTCAGCACGACGGCGTGGTGACGATCTTGATGAACTACAGCAGCAGGGCTTCGCCTAAACTCCGCTACAGTATTATCGAGGAATATGGTGGCAGGGGGCACCGCACACGGCTAAGGAATCGATCACGTGGATCAACTTGTGTCAACTTGTGTGTCTATGGGGTGCCCCCTGCCCCTGTATATAAAGGATGGAGGAGGAGGAGGCCGGCCAAGGCAAAGGTGCGGCCAGAATAGGGAGTCCTACTAGGACTCCAAGTCCTAGTAGGAGTCCACCAAGAGGGGAGGAAGGGAGAAGGAATAGGAGGAGAAGGAGAGGTGGCCGGCCCCCTTTTCCCTAGTCCAATTCGGACCAAAGGGGAGGGGGGGCGCAGCAGCCTTTTTCCTCTTCCCACTAAAGCCCATTAAGGCCCATTACTTCTCCCGTAACTACCCGGTACTCCGAAAAATACCCGAATCACTCGGAACCTTTCCGATGTCCGAATATAGTCGTCCAATATATCGATCTTTACGTCTCGACCATTTCGAGACTCCTCGTCATGTCCCCGATCTCATCCGGGACTCCGAACTCCTTCGGTACATCAAAACTCATAAACTCATAATATAACTGTCATCAAAACCTTAAGCGTGCGGACCCTACGGGTTCGAGAACAATGTAGACATGACCGAGACATGTCTCCGGTCAATAACCAATAGCGGGACCTGGATGCCCATATTGGCTCCTATATATTCTACGAAGATCTTTATCGGTCAGACCGCATAACAACATACGTTGTTCCCTTTGTCATCGGTATGTTACTTGCCCGAGATTCGATCGTCGGTATCCAATACCTAGTTCAATCTCGTTAACGGCAAGTCTCTTTACTCGTTCCGTAATACATCATCTCACAACTAACATATTAGTTGTAATGCTTGCAAGGCTTATGTGATGTGTATTACCGAGAGGGCCCAGAGATACCTCTCCGACAATCGGAGTGACAAATCCTAATCTCGAAATACGCCAACCCAACATCAACCATTGGAGACACCTGTAGTACTCCTTTATAATCACCCATTTACGTTGTGACGTTTGGTAGTACCCAAAGTGTTCCTCCGGTAAACGGGAGTTGCATAATCTCATAGTCGTAGGAACATGTATAAGTCATGAAGAAAGCAATAGCAACATACTAAACGATCAGGTGCTAAGCTAATGGAATGGGTCATGTCAATCAGATCATTCTACTAATGATGTGACCTTGTTAATCAAATAACAACTCATTGTTCATGGTTAGGAAACATAACCATCTTTGATTAACGAGCTAGTCAAGTAGAGGCATACTAGTGACACTCTGTTTGTCTATGTATTCACACATGTATTATGTTTCCGGAAAATACAATTCTAGCATGAATAATAAACATTTATCATGATTATAAGGAAATAAATAATAACTTTATTATTGCCTCTAGGGCATATTTCCTTCAGTAGCTTTATTAAAACACAAATAACTCTGACATTGTATGCTAAAACTTAGAAGTAAAAATCTGGAGGTGCCCCGCAAAGATGAAGTGTTCACGACCCTAGTGAGCTAGCATATAAACTACCATATTAGACTCTATATTACAATCCTCAATAATAGCTCCCCGAACTCTCTCAAGACCCTATGAAAATCATATAAAATGGGAGCCACCTCCATCGAGTGTCTGTAATTAAGTTGCAAAGATTCCACCATAATTAGGTTGTCCATTGTCACAAGAATATTTTTGCACCCCATGCTTTAGCCAACTTCAGACCTCCATGTAATGTATTGGATTTGGTAGAAGCAACATCTGCCACATGCTCCAGGCGCGTTATTGAAGCTTTAATAAAATCCGCTCAATGCCCTCTTGAAACTGCTCCGCGAGAACCTGAGTGATCTTCATCACAGAAAAATGCATCAACATTCAGTATACCCCCTGACCAGCTAAAGCTCTTGACCATCTGTTTACTCTCTGAGAAGTCGTAGCTTTTGCAGCTGCATGGAAAAAGTGGAGAGGCAACACATGAATTATCAGTACTTTCAGGAGAGTGCACAATTTTTCCTCGGGCCAGTTGCATGCGTTGCCACCATATATACCAACATGCAGTCCCCACCAACTCTGGTAGTCTTCTAGGGTTATCTGGTGTGGTGTAGCACCAGGGGCAAAGAAGTGAAGAGGAATATATCAAGCACAAGTGTGTAGTGGAACGAGGACCACTTAAGGTGAGCCTCTTTAGTGAGGACTGTTGGAAATATGCCCTAGAGGCAATAATAAAATGGTTATTATTATATTTCCTTGTTCATAATAATTGTCTGTTGTTCATGCTATAATTGTATTGACAGGAAACCATAATACATGTTTGAGTACATAGACCGTAATATGTCCCTAGTAATCCTCTAGTTGACTAGCTCATTGATTGATAGACGGTTGTGGTTTCCTGACCATGGACATTGGATGTCATTGATAACGGGATCACATCATTAGGAGAATGATGTGATGGACAAGACCCAATCCTAAGCATATCACCAGATCGTGTAGTTCGTTTGCTAAGAGCTTTTCTAATGTCAAGTATCATTTCCTTAGACCATGAGATTGTGCAACTCCCGAATACCGTAGGAATTCTTTGGGTGTACCAAACGTCACAACGTAACTGGGTGGCTATAAAGGTGCACTACAGGTATCTCCGAAAGTGTCTGTTGAGTTGGCACAAATCGAGACTGGGATTTGTCACTCCGTATGACGGAGAGGTATCTCTGGGCCCACTCGGTAATGCATCATCATAATGAGCTCAATGTGAATAAGGAGTTAGTCACGGGATCATGCATTATGGAACAAGTAAAGAGACTTGCCGGTAACGATATTGAACGAGGTATTGGAATATCGACGATTGAATCTCGGGCAAGTAATATACCGGTGGACAAAGGGAATTGTATATAGGATTGAATCCCCGACATCATGGTTCATCCGATGAGATCATCATGGAACATGTGGGAGCCAACATGGGTATCCAGATGCCGCTGTTGGTTACTGACCGGAGAGGTGTCTCAGTCATGACTGCATGGTTCCCGAACCCGTAGGGTCTACACACTTAAGGTTCGGTGATGCAAGAGTTGTTATGGGAAATTGTATGTGGTTTCCTATGGTTGTTCAGAGTCCCGGATGAGATCCCGGACATCATGAGGAGTTCCGGAATGGTCCGGAAGTAAAGATTTATATATATGGGAAGTCCAGTTTCAGTCACCAGAATGGTTTGAGGGGTTATCGGTATTGTACCGGGACCACCGAAAGGTGTTCGGGGGTCCACCGGGTGGGTCCACCTGCCCCGGGGGACTTAATGGTCTGCACAAGGGTGGGAACCAGCCCCCTAGTGGGCTGGTGCACCCCCCAAGGGCCCAAGGCGCCTAGGGTTGGAAACTCTAGGGGGTGGGGACGCCTCCCACCAAACTTGGGGGGCAAGTCCCCCCTTGCCCCCCCCTTGTAGATGGGATCTGGGGGGGGGCCTCTCCCCTTCCCCTATAAATAGTGGCGGTGGGAGGGCTGCCGCACCCCTTCCCCTGGTGCAGCCCCTCCCTCCCCAACACCTCCTCCTCCTCCATAGAGCTTGGCGAAGCCCTGTAGAAAAACCACAAGCTCCACCACCACGCCGTCGTGCTGCCGAAGTTCTCCCTCAACTTCCACTACTAGGGAAAAGCCTATACATAGAATTTTACCAGCATCGCTCCACAAAATACCACGCTGCTGCTACTTAGTAGCAGCGCGTGTTAGAGAAACGCGCTGCTGACAGGAAAATAGAAGTAGCGCGTCCACCACAAACCGCGCTACTGCT
>NC_041389.1:713503890-713553311 GCF_002162155.2 Triticum dicoccoides | reverse complement strand
CTCCTCCCTCCGCCTGCGGCCGCCCGTCCTCCCTCCTCCGCTGGCAGCCCTCCTCCCACCGCCCTCGACCTCGCCGCCCCTACCTACCTCTCCGTCGCCCCCCTCCCCCTGCAACTAGTTAGTACTAGATTTAGTAGTTGTAGATGTTAATTTAGGGTTCATAGCTAGTACTAGATGTTGCATAGTTAGTACTAGATTTTTAGTAGTAGTAGATGTTAATTACTAGTAGTGATGGTACTAGTTAACTAGATGTTGCATAGTTAGTACTAGATTTTTAGTTGCAGTTGAACTAGTTTACTAAGTAAATTAATATAACTAGTTGAACTACTTTATTTTTAGAAAGAACTAGTTTTTTTTCTATTTATAGTAAGTTTATATTTAGTAAGAACTAGTTGAATTAATAAAATTAGTTGAACATGTCATATTTGTTGTTATTTTTTAGTTTAAGCAATTATTTGGGATGTATTAGTGATAACTTATATGGTTTCTCAGGTGACCACCGTCGTCCCCTTCACCGACCCCCTCCGACATCCCCGCCGTCGTCCCCGTCACCTACCCCCTCCGACATCCCCGCCGTCGTCCCATTCACCGACCCCCTCCGACATCGAGGTGAGACCAGCCAAATATCCTTGTATATCTTGTGTTGTTGCTCAAATAGGATATGTGGTTGCCATATGTTTTGCCGGAGTGTTGATTAATTTCCGTTCCGGCAAATTTCAGGCGCTCGATATGTCCTTTTTTAGCAAAGGTCATGCCGGATTTTTTCGTGAATTCTGGCATGACTTGTGCTAGAATATGTACAAGTTTAATCTTTGAATTATGAACGTAGGAAATGTCGTACTCGGACGATGACAGTCTCCCGGGGGAGTGTAGCCGGTGCCACGACGATCGAGGTATGTGCAACAGGTTCGTTCAGCTGGACGAAGATCGGCGCTTCAGCATTAAGCTCGAGGAGACCTTCGATTGTGAAACGGTACGCAACAACGACAAGTGTTTTTTTCGTAATTAAGCATGACTTCAACTATTTCAACGTCTAATATTCATATTTTACAATTCGACTAGCTTATCCCATGCCATGCAAGACGCTATGTCTTGGAGAGGATGGGTTTTGAAGACCATGAAAATTTCGAAACAAAGAAAATACACCTAAGGACCCATCATGATATGGATTTTGAAGTAAATCTGTGCAATGCTTAGAGCGTAACCCATTTTGGTTGCCAAAATTGGGAAGCACTTTGCAAAATGTATGGTTTTTATGAGGGTATGATTGTCACCATGGATCTTGGTGATCCTGACATCGACCAAGACAATATGGACATTTGGGTCCTTGTTGATATGCTTCCGATTGTACCGTTATGTGAGTTTCTCAAACATAGTTATTAACTAATTTATATTGTTTATTTCAAAATTGTTGATAGCTTATTTCCATTGACAGCTTATTTTGGTTCTTCAAAGACTGTGCGGAAGATGGTAGATAAAACCCACTACACCGATGGCACCGAATTAACGTATAAGGAGAAAAATCATCTGATCGCATTTTGTACTCTTCTTGAGAATTACAATAACTATTATCGAACTCCTCCAAATTATGGTGAATACGTGCCACTAGTGCATGTGTTGAACCACGGTAACTTCTCTGGAGATACCCTGGTAAGATATTTTACTATTACGACATCCGTGCATCTTTTGCATACTTCTAAAACTAGTACATCATTGCTAACTATGAAGTTATAATTATGTTTTCAACAGTCCCGATGGATTGTGTGCCTCATCTGATGTCTCTAAATGGTCGCCTCTCAGTTCTGAACATAATGCCAGGTAAATCTAGGGAGCACACCTGTGCATATCGGATTTCTAAAACCGGTGAACACATGATCATCAAAGAATGGAAGAAATGTATGGACATTTGCAAGGAGGTTCTTGGAAGTAACATTCAGCGAAAGGCAAGAATTGGAGACAGGCTAATCTATATTCTCCATAATGGAGAGTCAGGGGCTATCTTCTTTTTTGCTATTTTACCTTAGAAAATGTAGTAGGTCTTAATCGAATGTAGTAGGTCCTATGAGGTACAATATGTTTATTATGTGGTAATGTGTTAGAGTTGATAATGAGGAGTACTTGTGATTACGACTAGTGACCAATTTGCTATGTGATGTCATTGATGAAAACGATGATCTTGAGGAGGTGTTATATGACAATGATGTATTATGATGATAAGTTGTTAATGATATGATGATGATGATGATATTATTATATCATTGGGTGAAAGAACCGTGGATTAGTTTCAAGTGGATGGACATCCACTTGAAACTAGTCCACGGTTCTTTCACCCCGTGATGTAATAACTCATTATGATGTAAAAACAATCTCTAAATTCCTGTTGTATGAAAACTTGTGTAAAGGTGTATGAATACAACATGAAATAAAAAAGAAATAAAATACTAAATAGTAGTAGTAGCGCGGGAAAGGAGAAGCGCTACTACTAATTACCAGTAGCGCGGTCCTGAAGAAGCGCTACTACTAAGTCAATTTAGCAGTAGCGTGGATCTAGGCGCGCTATTGCTAAGCATTAGCTGTAGCGCCTTATCAGTAGCGCTCCTGCCCGCGCTACTGATAGGCCTAAAACCCGCGCTGCTGCTAGGATTTTCCCTAGTAGTGTTCTCCTCTCCCCTTGCTGGATGAAGAAGGAGGAGACATCCCCGGGCTGTACATGTGTGAACATGGAGGCAGCGTCCGTTCGACGCTAGATCGGATCTTCCGCGATTTGAATCGCCGCGAGTGCGACTCCATCAAGCGCATTCTTGTAATGCTTCCGCTAGGGATGGCAATTTTATCCATGGATCTGGATACGCATGGATACCCGACCCGGTTGGGCAAGGGTATGGAGCGCATTTCTGGCCATGGGTCCATGGATATGGATACCCACGAACAGCCGGGTTAGGCACGGTTGTAGTTTGTGCTCCATGGATATCCAATGGATACCCGTATGACATGTCGGGCCATATGCCAGTGACAATAGAAAGAACGAATCAATGGGAAATGGCATGCAATATACAACTGGTGCCATAATCTATATGCTGTAGAATCAACCTCTGGTATGTCACACTTAAGGACTCATCGTATTACTTGTTCCTACTTATGGATGTACCTTATGTTGACATTTTTGAGTCAATGCTGATGAGTTAATTCGATCTTTGGGAAGGCTTCATACTGACTTTTCTATGCCCATGGAGCTCCATGGGTATGTGGGTATCCAGCGGGTTTGGGCATGGGCACAAGTTGTGCCCATAGATAATTTGGTGGATGGGCAGAGGGTAGGAAGATGGGTCATGGGTTGGATTTGGACCAGCTCCACCCGCCCCAAACCCGAGCCATTGCCATCCCTAGCTTCCGCTTAGCAATCTTCAAGGGTATGAAGATGCACTCCCTCTCTGTCTCTCTATCTCTCTCTCTCTCTCTCTCTCTCTCTCTCTCTCTCTCTTTGATAGCATCTCCTAGATTGATCTTGGTGACTCATAGGAAAATTTTGAATTATTGCTACGTTCCCCAATAGTTCCATCATGAGCTAGGTCTATGCGTAGATTCTATGCGCGAGTAGAACACAAAGTAGTTGTGGGCGATGATTTATTCAATTTGATTACCGTCACTACTCTTATCTTGACTCGGTGGAATTGTGGGGTGAAGCTGCCCGGACCGGCCTTACACGTACGCTTACGTGAGACAGGTTCCACCAACTGACATGCACTTGATGCATAAGGTGGCTAACGGGTGTCTGTCTCTCCCACTTTAGTCGAATTGGATTCGATGAAAAGGGTCCTTATGAAGGGTAAATAGCAATTGGCATATCACCGTTGTGGTTTTGCGTAGGTAAGAAACGTTCTTGCTAGAAACCCATAGCAGCCATGTAAAACATGCAACAACGATTAGATGACGTCTAACTTGTTTTTGTAGGGTATACTATGTGATGTGATATGGCCAAAAGGATGTGATGAATGATATATGTGATGTATGAGATTGATCATGTTCTTGTAGTAGGAATCACGACTTGCATGTCGATGAGTATGACAACCGGCAGGAGCCATATGAGTTGTCTTAATTTATTGTATGACCTGCATGTCAATGTAAACGCCATGTAATTACTTTACTTTATTGTTAACCGTTAGCCATAGTAGTAGAAGTAATACTTGGCGAGACAACTTCATGAAGACACGATGATGGAGATCATGATGATGGAGATCATGGTGTCATGCCGGTGACGAAGGTGATCATGCCGTGCCTCAAAGATGGAGATCAAAGGCGCAAGATGATATTGGCCATATCATGCCACTTTATGATTTGCATGTGATGTTTTTCATGTTTACATCTTATTTGCTTAGAACGACGGTAGTATAAATAATATGATCCCTCACTAAAATTTCAAGAAAGTGTTCCCCCTAACTGTGCACCATTGCTAAGGTTCATTGTTTCGAAGCACCACGTGATGATCGGGTGTGATAGATTCTAATGTTCGCACACAATGGGTGTAAGCTAGATTTACACATGCAAAGCACTTAGGTTGACTTGACGAGCCTGGCATGTATAGACATGGCCTCGGAACATGAGAGACAGAAAGGTCGAACATGAGCCGTATAGCAGATACGATCAACATGGATATGTTCACCGATGATGACTAGTCCATCTCACGTGATGATCAGACACGGCCTAGTTGATTCAGATCATGTATCACTTAGATGACTAGAGGGATGTCTATCTAAGTGGGAGTTCATTAAATAATTTGATTAGATGAACTTAATTATCATGAACATAGTCTAAAATATATTTACAATATGTCTTGTAGGTCAAATGGCCATGCTAATGTTGCCCTCAACTTCAACGCGTTCCTAGAGAAAACCAAGCTAAAAGACGATGGTAGCAACTATACGCACTGGGTCCGAATCTTGAGGATCATCCTCATAGCTGCCAAGAAAGGATATGTCCTTGAAGCACCGCTAGCTGACGCACCCATTTTCCCAGCAACTCAAGACGTTATGAACACCTGGCAGTCGCGTAGTGATGATTACTCCCTGGTTCAGTGCGGCATGCTTTATAGCTTAGAACCGGGGCTCCAAAAGCAGTTTGAGTAGCACGGAGCATATGAGATGTTCCAAGAGATGAAAATGGTTTTCCAAGCTCATGCCCGGGTCGAGAGATATGAAGTCTCCGACAAGTTCTACAGTTGTAAGATGGAGGAAAGAAGTTCTGTCAGCGAGCATATACTCACAATGTCTGGGTTGCACAACCATTTGTCTCAGCTAGGAGTTAATCTTCCAGATGACTCGGTCATTGACAGGATCCTCCAGTCGCTTCCACCAAGCTACATGAGCTTTGTGATGGACTACAATATGCAAGGGATGGAGAAGTTAATTCCTGAGTTATATTCAATGTTGAAATCAGCGGAGGTGGAAATCAAAAAGGAACATCAAGTGTTGATGGTGAATAAGACCACTAGTTTCAATAAAGGCAAGGGTAAAAAGAACTTCAAGAAGGACGACAAGGGAGTTGTCATGCCCGGTAAATCAGTTGCCGGGAAGAAGCCAAAAAATGGACCCAAGCCCAAGAATCAGTGCTTTTATTGCAAGGGAAATGGTCACTGGAAGTAGAACTGCCCCAAGTACTTAGCGGATAAGAAGGCCGACAACGCCAAAGGTATATGTGATATACATGTTCTTGATGTGTACCTTACCAGCGCTCGTAGTAGCTCCTGGGTATTTGATACTGGTGCCGTTGCTCATATTTGTAACTCAAAACAGGAGCTGCGGAATAAGCAGAGACTTGCGAAGGACGGGTGAAGATGCGTGTCAGGAATGGTTCCAAGGTCGATGTGATCACCGTCGGCACGCTACCTCTACATTTTACCTACAAGATTAGTTTTAAACCTCAATAATTGGTATTTAGTGCCAGCTTTGAGCATGAACATTGTATCTGGATCTCGTTTAATGCGAGATGGCTACTCATTTAAATCTGAAATAATGGTTGTTCTATTTATATGAGAGATATGTTTTATGGTCATGCCCCGTTGGTCAATGGTTTATTTTTATTGAATCTCGTACGTGATGTTACACATATTCATAGTGTGGATGCCAAAAGATGTAAGGTTGACAATGATAGTTCCACATACTTGTGGCACTGCCGCCTTGGTCATATTGGTGTCTAACGCATGAAGAAAGTCCATGCAGATGGACTTTTGGAGTCTCTTGATTATGAATCATTTGACAAGTGCGAACCATGCCTCATGGGAAAAATGACCAAGACTCCGTTCTCCGGAACAATGGAGCGAGCGACCAACTTGTTGGAAATAATACATACTGATGTGTGCGGTCCAATGAGCGTTGAGGCTCGCGGTGGCTATCGTTATGTTCTCACCCTCAATGATGACTTAAGTGGATATCGGTATGTCTAATTAATGAAACACAAGTCTGAGACCTTTGAACAGTTCAAGGAATTTCAGAGTGAGGTAGAGAATAAACGTGACAAGAAAATAAATTTCTTACGATCAAATCATGGAGGAGAATATTTGAGTCATGAGTTTGTTACGCACTTAAGGAAATGTGGAATTGTCTCACAACTCACGCCGCATGGAACACCTCAGCGTAATGGTGTGTCCGAACGTCGTAATCGCACTCTATTGGATATGGTGCGATCTATGATGTCTCTTATCAATTTACCGCTATCATTTTGGGGTTATGCTTTAGAGACAGCCGCATTCACTTTAAATAGGGCACCGTCTAAATCCGTTGAGACGATGCCGTATGAATTATGGTTTGGTAACAAAGCTAAGCTGACGTTTCTAAAAGTTTGGGGATGCGATGCTTATGTCAAGAAACTTTAACCTGAAAAGCTCGAACCCAAGTCGGAAAAATGCGTCTTCATAGGATACCCTAGGGAAACCATTGGGTATACCTTCTACCTAAGATCCGAAGGCAAGATCTTTGTTGCCAAGAATGGATCCTTTCTGGAGAAAGAGTTTCTCTCGAAAGAAGTAAGTGGGAGGAAACACTAGTAGAAAAAGGGTCTAATGTGCAGCTCATTTTTCCCGGTTTATATTTGAGACGACACTAATGTGACCATTAGTGCCGGTTGGAATGGCTAGGAGGGCCGCTCTCAGTAGTACAGGTTTGTGGCGAACCTTTAGCACCGGTTCATGCCACGAACCGGTACTAAAGAGCGTGGTGGCAGGATGTTGTCAGACTGGGGCCCCTCCAGCACCTTTAGTACCGGTTCGTGCCACAAACCGGTAGTAAAGGTCATCCTATATTTAAACCCTTTGTCCACCCGCAATCGATCTCGCTCTGTTCTTCCCCTTTCCCCTCTCCTCTCTGTTCTTCCCCTCTTCCCTCAAGCTCATCACCCATTTTTCCAAATTTTGTCAAGATTTGAAGGCCCCCATCAATTCAAGTGATCACAAAGGTTACCAACTTTGTCCTTTCATCTCTCATTACTAGATTAGCTCTTGCAATGCTTTATATAGTGATTAATTTGTGGGTTTTAGTAATTTGGGAGGAATTATATGTGGTAGTTTATTTGATTTAGATGCAATATGAGCTTAAAATAACTCTTACTTTGCATATGTAGGTGTGGTTTACTTAGTGCCTTCCCGTCTCCGTCGTAACCACCGTCGATCGTCCGCACCGACCCGTCGCCGGCACCACCTTGTGGTGAGCCTCTTGTTCTTATCTTTTTTATATAAAAAAATCATTTTTGTGTGATTTAGATATATAGTTACTCGTATAATTATCTTACCAGTATGTTGTTTGTTATACATAGTGCCATGGTTTTGATATCCGTCCCCGTCGGTCCTCATCCATGTTATGATTCAGATGTGGTATATTCTCTTTTAAAACTATTTGTTGCATTTTGTGTTTATGGAAAATTATGCCCATCAAGTTGACATAGATATTTTTATCTAGGAGGTATGTGAACCGGAAATTCCAACCGACCCTATTGTCGAGAGGTTAAATTTAGTTGAAAGAGAAAACGAGTATTTGAAAGAAAAATATAAAAGAATTGAGGGGGAGAAGATGGAATTGGAGATGCATGTTGCCGATGTTGTCGATGATCACAAGATCAAGATGGAGAAAATGCGGTTGAATCTTAGAAAGATTAGAAAATATGCAAGACTTTGTATCATTATGTTGTTGGATCAATTGTTACCATAGTTGCGATCTTGATTGCATTTGTTGTTGCATTTAAATGCTTTAGCTAGAGAGTTATTTGTATGTTGAATTTAAGTGTTGTATGAACTTTATGTATGAACTTGCATTAATTTGGTCTATTCGGTGGTGTGTAATGAAGATGAGCCGATAATGGATGTACGATGATCGATGCTCTCCCCAATTTGTTGATGGCGTGCATACTTTTATGATTGCGACCCAGGCAAACAAGCGGGCGGATAGTTTTATGCCTTGTCCATGTGCTGGCTGTAAGAATGATCACAATTACTCTAACTCAAGAACCATTCACGTCCACCTGTTTGAGTCCGGTTTCATGCCCCACTACATTGTTTGGACCAAGCACAGAGAAAGAGGGGTTATGATGGAAGACAATGAAGAAGAAGAGGACGACGATAGCTATCCTGGCCATGGGTTCCCTAAATACGGTGATGTAACAATGGGGGAAGAAGCTGAGCCGGCAGTGCGAGAAGAAGCTGAGCCAGCAATGCGGGAAGAAGCTGAAGAAGAGGCATCAGATGAGCCCAGTGATGATCTAGGTCGGGCCATTGCCGATGCAAAGAGAAACTGCGCAAGTGAAAAGGAGAAGAAGAAGTTGCAGCGCATGTTAGAGGATCACAAGGAATTGTTGTACCCAAATTGCAAAGCTGGCAAGAAAAAGTTGGGCACCACACAGGAATTGCTGCAATGGAAGGTAGAGAATGGTGTATCTGACAAGGGATTTTGAAAGTTGCTGGTAATGATAAAGAATATGCTTCCAAAGGACAATGAATTGCCTGAGAGTACGTATGAAGCAAAGAAGGTTATTCGCCCTCTAGGGTTAGAGGTGCAGAAGATACATGCATGCCCTACTGACAGCATCCTCTGCGACGGTGAGTACGAGGATTTGAAGATTGCCCGGTATGCGGTGCATTGTGCTATAAGATCATCCGCGATGACCCTGGTTATGTCGAGGGCGAGCGCCCTATGAAGAAGATTCCTTCCAAGGTGATGCGTATGCTCCTATAATACCACGGTTGAAACGTTTGTTCCAAAACTAAGAGCATGCCAAGGCGATGCGATGGCACGGAGAAGACTGTAAGAAAGATGGAAAGTTGAGAGTACCCGTTGAAGGGTCACAACAGAGAAAATCGAGAGAAAGTACAGTGAGGAATTTGCAGGTGACCAATGGAACGTATGGTTTGGTCTAAGTGCAGATGGCATTAATACTTTCGAGGAGCAGAGCTGCAACCATAGCACCTGGCCTATGACTCTATGTTTGTATAACCTTCCTCCTTGGTTGTGCATGAAGCGGAAGTTTATTATGATGCCAGTGCTCAGCTAAGGCCCTAAGCAACCCGACAACGACATTGATGTGTACCTCAGGCCATTAGTTGAAGAACTCTTACAACTGTGGAATGGAAAAGGTGTACGTGTGTGGGATGAGCACAAACAGGAAGAATTTGACCTAAAGGCGTTGCTGTTCGTGACCATAAATGATTGGCCTACTCTCAGTAACCTTTCAGGACAGACAAATAAGGGATACCGCGGACGCACGCACCGATAGTATGTATTTGGATAATTGTAGAAAGAATGTGTACCCGGAACATCATCGATTTCTTACGAGCAGACATCCTGTAAGAAAGATAGGCAAGCATTTCAAAGGTGAGGCGGATCACTGGACGAAGCCTCGCCACTATACTGGTGCTGATGTACATGATATGGTCAAGGATTTGAAGGTAATCTTTGGAAAGGGTCCTAGAGGGCAACCTGTTCCGAATGACGCTTACGGACGCGCACCCATGTGGAAGAAGAAATCTATATTTTGGGACCTGCCCTATTGGAATTACCTAGAGGTCCGCTCCGCAATCGACATTATGCACGTGACGAAGAATCTGTGCGTGATCCTGCTTGGCTTCTTGGGCGTGTATGGGAAGACAAAAGATACACCGGAGGCACGGGAGGACCAGCTACATATGCACGGAAAAGACGACATACATCAAGGTCAGGCCAGCTATGCTCTTACCAAAGTAGAGAAGGAAATCTTCTTTGAATGCCTGCTCAGTATGAAGGTACCGTCTGGCTTCTCATCGAATATAAAGGGAATAATAAATATGGCAGAGAAAAAGTTCCAGATACTAAAGTCTCATGACTGCCACGTGATTATGATGCAACTGCTTCCGGTTGCATTGAGGGGGCTTCTACCGGAAAACATTCAGCTATGTGCATTCCTCAATGCAATCTCTCAAAAGGTAATCGATCCAGAAATCATACCAAGGTTACAGAATGATTTTGTGCAATGTCTTGTCAGTTTCGAGTTGGTGTTCCCACCATCCTTCTTCAACATCGTGACGCATGTCCTAGTTCACCTATGCGAAGAGATTAACATTTTGGGTCATGTATTTCTACACAATATGTTCCCCTTTGAGAGGTTCATGGAAGTCTTAAAGAAATATGTTCACTACCGTGCTAGGCCAGAAGGAAGCATCTCAAAGGGCCATGAAAAGGAGGTCATTGTTTTTTGTATTGACTTTATTCCGGACCTTAAACCGATTGGTGTTCCTGAATCGTGGCATAAGGGCAGACTGGATGGAAAAGGCACGCTAGGAGGGGATCAAATAATATGTATGGACGGGCATTCTCTCACTCAAGAACACTACACAGTTCTACATAATTCCGCCTTGGTGGCTCCGTATATGGAGGAACACAAGAATTTTCTATGCTCCAAACACCCGGAGCAGTCTGACGACTGGATTACACGTGAACAAACGGGGACTTTCGCTGGTTGGTTTCACACACGTGGCATGCATGACGGCGATATTGAAGATGACACGCACTTGCTGTCCCAGTTACCATCTTCGAATATAATGACTTTCAAAGGTTACGAGATAAATGGGAATACATTTTACACGATCGCCCAAGATAAGAAGAGCACCAACCAAAACAGTGGTGTCCGCTTTGATGCAACAACCAAGATGGGAAATGAAAAATATTATGGTTACATAGAGGATATATGGGAACTTGACTATGGACGTGGTTTGAAGGTCCCTTTGTTTCGGTGCAGATGGGTCAATATGACACGAGGCGGGGTCACGGAAGACCAGCAGTACGGAATGACAACAGTGGATCTCAACAATCTTGTGTATGCAGACGAACCATTCATCCTAGCCAATGATGTGGCAGAGGTTTTCTATGTGAAAGACATGTCTATCAGGCCGAGAAAAAGAAAATATAAGGAAGCGAATGCATCATACGATGAGCCAAAGCGCCACATAGTTCTTTAAGGGAAAAGAAACATCGTGGGAGTGGATGACAAGACAGACATGTCAGAAGATTTTGAAAAGTTCGATGAAATTGCTCCATTCATAGCGAATATTGACCCGAGCATCCAGTTAAATGATGAAGATTGTCCATGGTTACGGCGCAAAGGGACACACACGAAGAAAAAGTTTCTGAACTGTCATCACTTTCTTCTCTAGTGAGTTTCTAGACTTATACATCCGGAAAGTGCCGCTTCAAACAAACCGAAGGGAATCTTTGTAATAGTTAGGGTACTTATGTGTTTTGGCATTTGAAACACGAAGAAATTTTATGTGCAAACAAATTCTTTCATGCATTTATGGCAAAGTTTGTAATTTTTTGTACCTAATGAAAAAATATTCACCAAGAAACTCTAAATAAAGCAAAAAAACAACTCAGAAATAAATAAATAAAAATAAATAAAGCAAAAAAGAAAAAAAAACTAAATTAAAAAAACTCGCCTACTGGGCCACAGCGGCCTGCATACGACTAGAAACCCAACCTGTAGTTGGGCCAGGATGCATGCCCGTGATAACCCACAAGTATAGGGGATCGCAACAGTTTTCGAGGGTAGAGTATTCAACCCAAATTTATTGATTCGACACAAGGGGAGCCAAAGAATATTATCAAGTATTAGCAGCTGAGTTGTCAATTCAACCACACCTGGAAACTTAGTATCTACAGCAAAGTGTTTAGTAGCAAAATAATATGATAGTGGTGGTAACGGTAACAAAATTAAAGACAACAAAAGTAATGTTTTTGGTATTTTGTAGTGATTGTAACAGTAGCAGCGGAAAAGTAAATAAACGAGAACCAGTATTTGGAAAACTCGTAGGCACCGGATCAGTGATGGATAATTATGTCGGATGTGGTTCATCATGTACCAGTCATAACATAGGGTGACACAGAACTAGCTCCAGTTCATCAATGCAATGTAGGCATGTATTCCGAATATAGTCATACGTGCTTATGGAAAAGAACTTGCATGACATATTTTGTCCCACCCTCCCATGGCAGCGGGGTCCTATTGGAAACTAAGGGATATTAAGGCCTCCTTTTAATAGAGAACCGAAACAAAGCATTAGCACATAGTGAATACATGAACTCCTCAAACTATGGTCATCACCGGGAGTGGTCCCGGTTATTGTCACTTCGGGGTTGCCGGATCATAACACATAGTAGGTGACTATAGACTTGCAAGATAGGATCAAGAACTCACATATATTCATGAAAACATAATAGGTTCAGATCTGAAATCATGGCACTCGGGCCCTAGTGACAAGCATTAAGCATAGAAAAGTCATAGCAACATCAATCTCAAAACATAATGGATACTAGGGATCAAACCCTAACAAAACTAACTCGATTACATGATAAATCTCATCCAACCCATCACCGTCCAGCAAGCCTATGATGGAATTACTCACGCACGGCGGTGAGCATCATGAAATTGGTGATGGAGGATGGTTGATGATGACGACGGCGACAAATCCCCCTCTCCGGAGCCCCGAACGGACTCCACATCAGCCCTCCCGAGAGAGATTAGGGCTTGGCGGCGGCTCCGTGTCGTAAAACGCGATGATTTCTTCTCTTTGATTTTTTTTCTACCCGAAAGCCAATATATGGAGTTGGAGTTGGCGTCGGAGGGCCACCAGGGGGGCCACGAGGTAGGGGGGCGCGCCCAGGGGGGCGCCCCCACCCTCATGGACAGGGTGTGGGCCCCCTGGTCTTCATCTTGGGCGAGGATTTTTTATTGTTTTTTCTAAGGTGTTCCGTGGAGTTTCATGTCATTCCGAGAACTTTTATTTTCTGCACATAAAACAACATCATGGCAATTCTGCTGAAAACAGCGTCAGTCCGGGTTAGTTCCATTCAAATCATACAAGTTAGAGTCCAAAACAAGGGCAAAAGTTTATCAACTCCCCCAAGCTTAAACCCTTGCTTGTCCTCAAGCAATTCAATTGACAAACTGAAAGAGAAAAAGAAAAACCTTTACAAACTCTGTTTGGTCTTGTTGTTGTAAACATGAAAAGCCAGCATTCAAGTTTCAGCAAATATTATGAACTAACCATACTCACAATAACACAAAGGTCTCAGAATTACTCATATCAATAGCATAATGAGCTAGCGAGCTATAATAACAAAACTCGGATGACAATACTTTCTCAAAATAATCATAACATGATATAACAAAATGGTATCTCACTAGCCCTTTCCAAGACCGCAAAACATAAATGCAGAGCACCTTCAAAGATCAAGGACTGACAAAACATTGTAATTCATGGAGAAAGAGATCCAGTCAAGTCATACCCAATGTAAACCAATTATAATGAATGCAAATGACAGTGTGCTCTCCAGTGGGTGCTTTTAATAAGAAGGGTGATGACTCAACATAAAAGTAAATAGATAGGCCCTTCGCAGAGGGAAGCAGGGATTTGTAGAGGTGCCAGAGCTCGGTTTTAAAATAGAGATTAAATAACATTTTGAGCGGCATACTTTTGCTGTCAATGTAACAACTATGAGATGAAGATATCTTCCATGCTAAACAAATTATAGGCGGTTCCCAAACAGAATAGTAAAGTTTATACTCCCCTTCCTCCACAGGCATCAATCCATGGCTTGCTCTAAACAACGAGTGCCTCCAACATTCAACGGGTCCCAAGGGGAGTTTTGTTTGCAATTATTTTGATTTAATTTGCATAAAGCATGGGACTGGGCATCCCGGTGACCAGTCATTTTCTCGTGAATGAGGAGCGGAGTCCACTCCTCTTGAGAATAACCGCCTAACATGGAAGATAAGGACATCCCTAGTTGAAACATGAGCTACTTGAGCATACAAAACAGAATTTCATTTGAAGGTTTGGAGTTTGGCACATACAAATTTACTTGGAACGGCAGGTAAATACCGGATATAGGAAGGTATAGCGGACTCATATGGAACAACTTTGGGGTTTAAGGAGTTTGGATGCACAAGCAGTATTCCCGCTTAGTACAGGTGAAGGCTAGCAAAAGACTAGGAAGCAACCAACTGAGAGAGCGACAACAGTCGTAAACATGCATTAAAATTAATTCACACCGAATACAACCATGAGTAGGATATAATCCACCATGAACATAAATATCATGAAGGCTATGTTGATTTGATTCAACTACATGCGTGAACATGTGCCAAGTCTAGTCACTCAATTCATTGAAAGGAGGATACCATCCCATCATACCACATCATGATCATTCTAATAGCATGTTGGCACGCAAGATAAACCATTATAACTCATAGCTAATCAAGCATGGCACAAGCAACTATAATCTCTAAATGTCATTGCAAATATGCTTACTTCATAATAGCTAACTCAGGAACGATGAATCATCATATTTACAAAAACGAGAGAGGCCGAGTTCATACCAGCTTTTCTCATCCCAATAAGTCCATCATATATCATCATTATTGTCTTTCACTTGCACGACCGAACGATGTGAATAATAGTAAGAGTGCACGTGCATTGGACTAAGCTGGAATCTGCAAGCATTCAATAAACAGGAGAAGACAAGTAATATGGGCTCTAAGTTAAATAAACAATCATGCATATAAGAGCCACTTCAACAATTTCAATAATGGTCTTCTCCTACTGTCCCCCAAAGAAAAGAAAAGAAAATAAAAACTATTTACACGGGAAAGATCCCAACAAGAAAAAGAAGAACGGGAAATATTTTTGGGTTTTCCTTTTTAATTACTACAGCAAAGAAATAAACTAATACTAATTTTTTTGTTTTTCTAAAGGTTTATTAAAAACACAAGAAGAAAGCAGGAAAAAGAAAATAAACTAGCATGGATATTACAGTGAAAGAGTATGAACATCGACATCTAGCAATGAGTGTGTGTCAACATGAATGTAATGTCGGTGCGAAATACGTACTCCCCCAATCTTAGGCTTTTGGCCTAAGTTGGACTATTACCACGGATGGCCTGGTGGATACCCGTAGGTGAAGCTGGGGTCATACTGCGACGAAGAAGGCTCCGGCTGCCACTGGTTGGCAACCTCCTCTAGATCCCAAGAATAAACAGATAGTCGTGGAGGCTCATCTTGTGGCTCCGGTTCCGGGGCTGGTGTAGGATTTCGATAGGCTTGAATAGCCGCCCACGGAATGATGTGAGGACCTGCACACAAGTTAAACAGAGAGGGAGGAGGCAAAGTAATAGTCTCAGGGTGATGTTTATCAAAGTACAATTTATATTTGAGTTCCCCTTCACGACTCTTAACAAGAAAGTCATGCGCTAGCATACTCCTATAATCTAAATAAGCACGAGGCAGCGATGTTTCCTCTTTCTCCTCATGCCTAATAGGTATTTAAAATATTCAGCTAGGCGTGAAGCATAAATGCCTCCAAAGACAGGTCCCTTAGTACTGTTCAAACTTAACCATCTAGCAACAATTCCACCCATACTAACAGAGTTATTGTGGTATAAACCATGGAACAAAATGATAACATCAGGAACACTAAGGTATCCACAGTTTCCGCGACCTATCAAGCAACGACTAGCAAATAAGGCGAAGTAGCGTAAAACAGGAAAATGTAGGCTAGTGATTCTTGCATCAGAAACCTTCCTGGTTTCTCGCACTGTGATAGTGTTAATAAAAGCTTCTACTTCGTTACGGTGTGGTTCATCCAGGGTGTCCTCAAAGGGTATTTTGCAAAGCTCACAAAATTCAGCTAAAGGCATCCTCTTAACAACGTCATATAAATGAAATTCTACCAATGGAGGTGAATTCTTAGGGAAAAAGTAGAAATTTTGCACAAAAGTATTTGTGAGTAAGAGATACTGATGACGTTGGTCGCGGAGGAAGTCGGTGAGGCCAGCATTCTCAATTAATAAATAGAAATCTTCATAAATCCCGGCTCTCAAGAAGTCATCGGAAGGCCATTCACATGGCCGGACCTCCACGGTGTGAGGCAAATTAAATTTGGGCTTCTGTTCTTCTTCCTTTTGTTTTTCCTTCGAGCTTCGGCTCGACGAGCCCCTGAAAAGTCTCTTCATTATTTCTGAAACAATCTGAAATTTTTAGTAACTTCAAATAAAAGTGAACCAACTTCAATAAAATTGATATCAACAACTCCCACAAGTGCCTAGAGCCTATATAAAGCATTGGAACCACTTGGAACCTTATGAATCTGACATGCAAGCTCAAGAACATGGTCACTTATGCAGCACAAATTTGCAATGAATAAAGCACTAGAACAAAAACTAATTGGACCAATGGAGAGTCACATACCAAAGAACAATCTCCCCAAGCAGTTTTGCGAGAGGTGCTTTGAGCAAGGAGATCGAAAATCACAGCAACGGGGGCTGGAACTCATGCTTGAGTTGGTTTTTCGTGTTTGTGTGAGGCAGAGGAAGAAGATGCGTGCAAGGATAAGTGGAGGAGGGCCACTGTGGGCCCACGAGGCAGGGGGGCGCGCCCAGGGGGTTAGGGCGCTCCCTCCACCCTCATGGCCAGGTGGCAGCTCCCCCCATGGTGATTTTTGCACAGTAAATTCTTAAATAATCCCGAAAAAATCATATTAAATTGGCATGGCATTCCGAGGACTTTTATTTTCGGGATATTTTTATATTGCACGGATAAGTCAGGAAACAGACAGAAAATACTATTTTACTTTATTTCTACCAAATAACAAAAAATATAAAAAGGGTACAGAAGGTTGTGCTGCTAGTTTCATCCATCTCATGTTCATCAAAATGAATCCACTAACAAGGTTGATCAAGTCTTGTTAACAAACTCATTCCGATTAACACGGAACCGGAGAAATTTTGAATAACACTATGTTTTGGATGTTTATTATATTACCCGTTTTGGATGTTTATGGGCATTACTTTACACTTTTATATAATTTTTGGGACTAACCTACTAACCGGAGGACCAACCCGAATTGCTGTTTTTTTGCCTATTTCAATGTTTCGAAGAAAAGGAATATCAAACGGAGTCCAAACGGAATGAAACCTTCGGGAGTGATCTTTTTGGAACAAACGTGATCAAGAGGACTTGGAGTGGAAGTCAAGAAACAAGCGAGGCGGCCACGAGGGTGCCCGGCGTGCCCCCTACAGTTGGGCGCGCCCCCCACCCTCGTGGGCCCCTCGATCGTCCACCTACGTACTTCTTCCTCCTATATATACACCCGTACCCCGAAAACATCAGAGGCGACCACGAAAAACTATGTCCACCACCGTAACCTTATGTATCCGCGAGATCCCATCTTGGAGCCATCGTCGGCGCTCCGCCAGAGGGGGAATCCACCATGGAGGGCCTCTACATCATCTTCAAGGCCTCTCCGATGAGTTGTGAGTAGTTTACCATAGACCTTCGGGTCCATAGTTATTAGCTAGATGGATTCTTCTCTCTCTTTGATTCTCAATACAAAGTTCTCCTTCTTCTTCTTGGAGATCTATCCGATGTAACTCTTTTTGCGGTGTGTTTGTCGAGATCCGATGAATTGTGGGTTTATGATCAAGTTTATCTATGAGAAATATTTGAATCTCCTCTGAATTCTTTTATGTGTGATTAAGTTATCTTTGCAAGTCTCTTCGAATTATCAGTTTCGTTTGGCCTACTAGGCTGATCTTTCTAGCCATGGGAGAAGTTCTTAGCTTTGGGTGCAATCTTGCGGTGTCCTTTCCCAGTGACAGCAGGGGCAGCAGGGCACGTATTGTATTGTTGCCATCGAGGATAAAAAGATGGGGTTTATATCATATTGCATGAGTTTATCCCTCTACATCATGTCATCTTTCTTAAAGCGTTACTCTGTTCTTCATGAACATAATACTCTAGATGCATGCTGGATAGCGGTCGATGTGTGGAGTAATAGGAGTAGATGCAGAATCATTTCGGTCTACTTGTCACGGACGTGATGCCTATATACATGATCATGCCTAGATAATCTCATAATTATTTGCTTTTTCTATTTATTGCTCGACAGCAATTTGTTCACCCATCGTAATAATTATGCTATCTTGAGAGAAGCCACTAGTGAAACCTATGGCCCCCGGGTCTATCTCTTATCATATAAGCTTTCGATCTACTTTTATTTGCATCTTTACTTTTCCAATCTATATCATAAAATACCAAAAATATATTTATCTTATCTTATTATCTCTATCAGATCTCACTTTCGCAAGTGGCCTTGAAGGGATTGACAACCCCTTTATTGCGTTGGCTGTGAGGTCTTGTTTGTTTGTGTAGGTGCGTGCGACTTGTGAGGAGCCTCCTACTGGATTGATACCTTGGTTCTCAAAAACTGAGGGAAATACTTACGCTACTGTGCTGCATCACCCTTTCCTCTTCAAGGAAAACCAACGCAAGCTCAAGACGTAGCAAGAAGGATTTCTGGCGCCGTTGCCGGGGAGGTCTTCCCTCAAGTCAAGACATACAAAGTACCCATCACAAACTCATCTCCCTCAAATTACATTATTTGCCATTTACATCTCGTTTTCCTCTCCCCCACTTCACCCTTGCCGTTTTATTCGCCCTCTCTTTCCCAATCTTCTCTCTCTTTTCCGCTTGCCCTCTTCTTCCTCCTCGCTTTTCTTTGCCGTTATGTCTGAAATTGGGGAGATTATCGTCGATATGGACAATAATGATAACATGGAAAATTCTGATGCTCCCGCTGAAGAACCCCCTATCTTGCATACTAAAAAGTTTCGAATCGGTAGTGGTAATATTATTGGAAAAGGGGTTATTCAAGACTTCTTTACTTGTGTTGGTGCTTTACCTTCTATGGGTGGTTCTTTTCGTTAAAAGCAACATAGTGCAAAGATTGAAAATGCCTAATTTCCTCTTGATCAAAGAGGATCGCTTCTATGGGAGGACGGCTGGCGTCCACCCTATAGTGCCCAAAGAATGCTTTGGCCTCTTTTATTATAAATCTAACTCATGTGCCAAAAATACAGTAGCGGCGCGCTTAACAGAAGAATGCTCAATATTAGAAAATTCTAGGGAAATTCTTTGTATGCAAGGATGCATGCATAAATTGTCTTTCAAGCTCAACTACAAGCGTGGCAAACTACCAATGTCCTAGTTGATAGAATGAGCAAGGATACTCTCTTTAGTATAGGCACACGAAGTTCGGCCAAAAGAATGCTTATAATGATGAATTAGTTGTGCAATATGAAGGGCCAAAGGAGGAACCCATACCTCCTGAGATCGATCTTGGGGATTTTGGTCCCATTAAATTCAGACCTTTTGATTACTTTTGCTTGCCTCAAAGAAAACTTTCTGCTGAACGTAGAGAATATGAGATGAGTTTTCGTGATCAATCTTATTATTATGGCACTATTTAGATCTATCCTCGCTTTTCTGCCTAGCTTGGGGCGTTAAACAATAGCGCTAGTTGGGAGGCAACCCAATTTTATTTTAGTTTATTTGTTTTCGCTTCTGTTTAGTAATACATTTTGCTTCTACTCTCTGTTTAGATGGTTTTTCTTGTTTAAATTAGTGTTTGTGCCAAGTAGAACCTACAGGATAACCTATGGTAAGAGTTAATTGGATTCTGCTGAAAAACAGAAACTTTGCGCTCACGAGAAAAAATAAATAAATCACAGAAACATGATTTTGCATTGATTCCTTTTGATGTAGATCAATAGACAAATTGCCTAGGACGTCCTATTTGTGTAGGAGTTTTGGGGTTCCACAGGTATTCGAAAGTTACGGATTGCCACAGACTGTTCTGTTTTTGACAGATTCTGCTTTTAGTGTGTTGTTTGCTTATTTTGATGCATCTATGGCTAGTATGTAGGGGTATGAACCATAGAGAAGTTGGAATATAGTAGGTTTAACACCAATATAAATAAAGAATGAGTTCATTACAGTAACTTATGTGGTGATTTTTCTTTCTCGCACTAACCGAGCTTATGAGATTTCCTATTGAGTTTTGTGTTGTGAAGTTTTCAAGTTTTGGGTAAAGATTTGATGGACTATGGAATAAAGGGTGAAAAATTCCCAAGATTGGGGATGCCCATGGCACCCCAAGATATTCAAAGATAACCAAAAGCCTAAGCTTGGGGATGCCCTAGAAGGCATTCCCTCTTTCGTCTTCGTCTATCGGTAACTTTACTTGGAGCTATATTTTTATTCACCACATGATATGTGTTTTGCTTGGAGCGTCGTGTATAATATTAGTCTTTGCTTTTTACTTTACCATAATCATCCTTGCTGTACAACCTATTGGGAGAGAAATACTTGATTTGAAATTTATTAGAATACTCTATGTGCTTCACTTATATCTTTTAGAGCACGGCGGTGGCTTAATTTTGTAGAAATTGTTGATCTCTCTTGCTTCACTTATATTATATTGAGAGTCTCTTAGAACAGCATGGTATTTGCTATGGTTATAAAATTGGTCCTAGAATGATGGGCATCCAAGTTGGGTATAATAAAAACTATCATCGAAA
The DNA here is from genome assembly GCF_002162155.2 of Triticum dicoccoides. NCBI lineage: Eukaryota > Viridiplantae > Streptophyta > Magnoliopsida > Poales > Poaceae > Triticum > Triticum dicoccoides. The sequence goes on along the minus strand of NC_041389.1, from coordinate 713,532,386 downwards.
GTGAATTGGATGCTATGATCAATTTGATACTTGATAATTGTTTTGAGATATAGAGGTGGTGATATTAGAGTCATGCTAGTTGGGTAATTGTGAATTTAAAGAATACTTGTGTTGAAGTTTGTGACTCCCGTAGAATGCACGTATGGTGAACCGCTTTGTCATGAAGTTGGAGCACAATTTTATTTATTGTTTGTCTTCCTTATGAGTGGCGGTCGGGGACGAGCGATGGTCTTTTCCTACCAATCTACCCCCCTAGGAGCATGCGTGTAATACTTTGTTTTCAATGGCTTGTAGATTTTTGCAATAAGTATATGAGTTCTTTATGACTAATGTTGAGTCCATGGATTATACGCACTCTTACCCTTCCACCATTGCTAGCCTCTCTTGTGCCGCGCAACTTTCGCCGGTACCATACACCCACCATATTCCTTCCTCAAAACAGCCACCATACCTACCTATTATGGCATTTCCATAGCCATTCCGAGATATATTGCCATGCAACTTTCCACCTGTTTCGTTTATTATGACACGCATCATCATTGTCATATTGCTCTTTGCATGATCATGTAGTTGACATCGTATTTGTGGCAAAGCCACCTCATAATTTTTCATACATGTCACTCTCGATTCATTGCATATCCCGTTACACCGCCGGAGGCATCTATATAGAGTCATATCTTGTTCTAAGTATCGAGTTGTAATCTTGAGTTGTAAATAAATAAAAGTGTGATGATCTTCATTATTAGAGCATTGTCCCAGTGAGGAAAAGATGATGAAGACTATGATTCCCCCACAAGTCGGGATGAGACTTCGGACTTTATAACAATAAAAGAGGCAAAAGAAGACCATGAAAAAAAGAGGCGAAAGAAGCCCACCAAAAAGAAAAAAAAAGAGAAAAAAAGAGAAAAGAAAAATATAATGAGAGAAAAAGAGAGAAGGGACCATGCTACTATCTCTTTTTCCACACTTGTGCTTCAAAATAGCACCATGGTCTTCATGATAGAGAGTCTCTTATGTTGTCACTTTCATATACTAGTGGGAATTTTTCATTATAGAACTTGGCTTGTATATTCCAATGATGGGCTTCCTCAAAATGCCCCAGGTCTTCGTGAGCAAGAAAGTTGGATGCACACCCACTTAGTTTCTTTTGTTGAGCTTTCATACATTTATAGATCTAGTGCATCCGTTGCATGGCAATCCCTACTCACTCACATTGATATCTATTAATGGCCATCTCCATAGCCCATTGATATGCCTATTTGATGTGAGACTATCTTCTCCTTTTTGTCTTCTCCAGAACCACCATTATATCCCACATATAGTGCTATGTCCATGGTTCACGCTCATGTATTGCATGAAAATTGAAAAAGTTTGAGATTACTAAGGCACGAAACAATTGCTTGGATTGTCATCGGGGTTGTGCATGATTAAATACTTTGTCTGATGAAGATAGAGCAAAATCTAGACTATATGATTTTGTAGGGATAACTTTCTTTAGCCATGGTATTTTGAGAAGACATGATTGTTTTATTAGTATGCTTGAAGTATTACTATTTCTTATGTCAATATGAACTTTTATTTTGAATCATTTGGATCTGAACATTCATGCCACAATAAAGAAAATTACATTGAGAAATATGGTAGGTAGCATTCCACATCAAAAACTCTGTTTTTGTCATCTACCTACTCAAGGACGAGCAGGAATTAAGCTTGGGGATGCTTGATACGTCTCCAATGTATCTATAAATTTTTATTGTTCCATGCTATTATATTACCCATTTTGGATGTTTATGGGCTTTACTTTACACTTTTATATCATTTTTGGGACTAACCTACTAACCAGAGGCCCAGCCTGAATTGTTGTTTTTTTTGCCTATTTCAATGTTTCAAAGAAAAGGAATATCAAACGGAGTCCAAACGGAATGAAACCTTCAGGAGCGATCTTTTTGGAACAAAAGTGATCCAGATGACTTGGAGTGGAAGTCAAGAAACAAGCGAGGAGGCCACGAGGGTGCCCGGCGCGCCCCCTACAGGTGGGTGCGCCCCCCACCCTCGTGGGCCCCTCGATCATCCACCTACGTACTTCTTCCTCCTATACATACACTCATACCCCGAAAACATCATAGGAGACCACGAAAAACTATTTCCACCATCGGAACCTTCTGTATCCGCGAGATCCCATCTTGGAGCCATTGTCGGCGCTCCGCCGGAGGGGGAATCCACCACGGAGGGCCTCTACATCATCTCCAAGGCCTCTCCGATGAGTTGTGAGTAGTTTCCCACAGACCTTCGGGTCCATAGTAATTAGCTAGATGGCTTCTTCTCTCTCTTTGATTCTCAATACAAAGTTCTCCTTCTTCTTCTTCTTGGAGATCTATTCGATGTACCTATTTTTGTGGTGTGTTTGTCGAGATCCAATGAATTGTGGGTTTATGATCAAGTTTATCTATGAGAAATATTTGAATCTTCTCTGAATTCTTTTATGTGTGATTAAGTTATCTTTGCAAGTCTCTTCGAATTATCAGTTTGTTTTGGCCTACTAGATTGATCTTTCTTGCCATGTGAGAAGTGCTTAGCTTTGGGTTCAATCTTGCGGTGTCCTTTCCCAGTGACAGCAGGGGCAGCAAGGCACGTATTGTATTGTTGCCATCGAGGATAAAAAGATGGGGTTTATATCATATTGGATTAGTTTATCCCTCTACCTCATGTCATCTTTCTAAAAGCGTTACTCTGTTCTTCATGAACTTAATACTCTAGATGCATGCTGGATAGCGGTCGATGTGTGGAGTAATAGTATTAGATGCAGAATCGTTTCGGTCTACTTGTCACGGACGTGATGCCTATATACATGATCATGCCTAGATAATCTCAGAATTATTCGCTTTTCTATCAATTTCTCGATAGTAATTTGTTCACCCATAGTAATAATTATGCTATCTTGAGAGAAGCCACTAGTGAAACCTATGGCCCCCGGGTCTATCTCTTACCATATAAGCTTTCAATCTACTTTTATTTGCATCTTTACTTTTCCAATCTATATCATAAAATACCAAAAATATATTTATCTTATCTTATTATCTCTATCAGATCTCACTTTCGCAAGTGGCCTTGAAGGGATTAACAACCCCTTTATTGCGTTGGTTGCGAGTTCTTGTTTGTTTGTGTAGGTGCGTGGGACTTGTGAGGAGCCTCCTACTGGATTGATACCTTGGTTCTCAAAAACTAAGGGAAATACTTACGCTGCTGTGCTGCATCACCCTTTCCTCTTCAAGGAAAACCAACGCAAGCTCAAGACATAGCACAAGGTTCTTATTTGTTTGTGTAGGTACGAGGGATTTGAGTTTAGCCTCCTACTGGATTTATACCATGGTTCTCAAAAACTGAGGGAAATATTTATGCTACTTTGCTGCATCACCCTTTCCTCTTCAAGGGAAAACCAACACATACTCAAGAGGACGCAAGGAGGATTTCTGGCGCTGTTGCCGGGGAGTCTACGCACAAGTCAAGACATACCAAGTACCCATCACAAACTCTTATCCCTCGCATTACATTATTTGCCATTTTCCTCTCGTTTTCCTCTCCCCCACTTCACCCTTGTCGTTTTATTCGCTCTCTTTTTCCTGTTCGCCTCTTTTTCACTTGCTTCTTGTGTGCCTATTTGCCCTGATGGCCTTTCCTAAAAACGTTGATCCTCACCCTAGAAGGTTGGAAGAAATTGAAAACAACATTAGAAGCCTTATGACTTTACAATTTGAGCATAATAATTTCTTAAGAAACGAGTTTAAAGAAAAAGGCTCAAATGTGCAGCTCATTAGTCCCGGTTTGTATTTGAGCCAGCACTAATGTGACCATTAGTGCCGGTTCCAACGGCTAGGGGGGCGGAGATCATTAGTACCGGTTTGTGGTGAACCTTTAGCACCGGTTCGTGACACGAACCGGTACTAAAGAGAGTGGTGGCAGGATGTTGTCAGACTGAGGGCCCTCCAGCACCTTTAGTACTGGTTCATGCCACAAACCGGTATTATAGGTCATCCTGCATATAAACCCTTCGTCCAGCTTGCTCTGTTCTTCCGCCCTTTCCCCTCTCCTCCTCTCTGTTCTTCCTCTCTTCCCATCAAGCTCCATCACACATTTTGCCCAAATTTTGTCAAGATTTGAGGGCCCCCATCCAATCAAGTGATCACAAAGGTTAACAACTTTGTCCTTTCATCTCTCATTTCTAGATTAGCTCTTGCAATGCTTTATATAGTGATTGATTTGTGGGTTTTACTAATTTGGGAGGAATTATATGTCGTAGTTTGTTTGATTTATATGCAATTTGAGCTTAAAATAACTCTTAGTTTGCATATGTAGGTGTGGTTTACTTTGTGCCTTCCCGTCTCTGTCGTAACCACCGTCGATCATCCGCACCGACCCGTCGCCGGCACCACCTTGTGGTGAGCCTCTTGTTCTTATCTTTTTTATATAAAAAAATCATGTTTGTGTGATTTAGATATATAGTTACTTGTATAATTATCTTACCCGTACGTTGTTTGTTATACATAGTGCCATGGTTTTGATATCCGTCCCCGTCGGCCCCCGTCCGTGTTATGATTCGGATGTGGTATATTCTCTTTTAAAACTATTTGTTGCATTTCGTGTTTATGACAAATTGTGCCCATCAAGTTGACATAGATATTTTTATCTAGGAGGTATGTGAACCGGAAATTCCAACCGACCCTATTGTCGAGAGGTTAAATTTAGTTGAAAGAGAAACCGAGTATTTGAAAGAAAAATTGAAAAGAATTGAGCGGGAGAAGATGGAATTGGAGTTGCATGTTGCCGATGTCGTCGATGATCACAAGATCAAGATGTAGAAAATGCGGTTGAAGATTAGAAAGATTAGAATATGCCAGTGATAGTGTGGCTTGGTATCATTTTGTTGTTGGATAAATTGTTACCTTAGTTGCAATCTTGATCGCATTTGTTGTTGCATTTAAATTCTTTAGCTAGAGAGTTATTTGTATGTTCCATTTAAGTGTTGTATGAACTTGTATTAATTTGGTCTATTCGATGGTGTGTAATGAAGATGTGCCGGCAATGGATGTACGATGACCGATGCTCCCCCCAGTTCGTTGATGGCGTGCATACTTTTCTGATTGCGGCTCAGGCAAACAAGCGGGCGGATGGTTTTATGCCTTTTCCATTCACTGGCTATAAGAATGGTCACAATTACTCTAACTCAAAAACCACTCACGTCCACCTGTTTGAGTCCGGTTTCATGCCCCACTATAATGTTTGGACCAAGCACGGAGAAAGAGGGGTTATGATGGAAGACAATGAAGCAGAAGAGGACGACGATAGCTGTCCTAGCCATGGGTTCCCTGAACACGATGATACAACAATGGGGAAGAAGCTGAGCCGGCCATGTGGGAAGAAGCTGAAGAAGAGGCATCAGATGAGCCCCCTGATGATCTAGGTCGGGCCATTGCCGATGCAAAGAGAAACTGTGCAAGTGAAAAGGAGAAGAAGAAGTTGCAGCACATGTTGGAGGATCACAAGAAATTGTTGTACCCGAACTGCGAAGGTGATAAGAAAAAGCTGGGCACCACACTGGAATTGCTGCCATGGAAGGCAGAGAATGGTCTATCCGACCAGGGATTTGGAAAGTTGCTGGTAATGATAAAGAATATGCTTCCAAAGGACAACGAATTGCCTGAGAGTACGTATGAAGCAAAGAAGGTTGTCTGCCCTCTAGGGTTATAGGTGCAGAAGGTACATGCATGCCCTAATGACTGCATCCTCTACCGCGGTGAGTACAAGGATTTGAAGGCGTGCCCGGTATGCGGTGTATTGCGCTATAAGATCAGCCGCGATGACCCTGGTTATGTCGAGGGCGAGCGCCCCAGGAAGAAGATTCCTTCCAAGGTGATGCGGTATGCTCCTATAATTCCAATGTTGAAATGTTCGTTCCAAAATAAAGAGCATGCCAAGGTGATGCGATGGCACGTAGAAGACCGTAAGAAAGACGGAAAGTTGAGAGTACCCTCTGACAGGTCACAGTGGAGAAAAATCGAGAGAAAGTACAGGGAGGAGTTTGCAGGTGACCCAAGGAACATATGGTTTGGTCTAAGCGCAGATGGCATTAATCCTTTTGGGGGGTAGAGCAGCAACCATAGCACGTGGCCTGTGACTCTATGTTTGTATAACCTTCCTCCTTGGTTGTGCATGAAGCGGAAGTTCATTATGACGCCAGTGCTCATCCAAGGCACTAAGCAACCCGGCAACGACATTGATGTGTACTTAAGGCCATTAGTTGAAGAACTATTACAACTGTGGAATGGAAAAGGTGTACGTGCGTGGGATGAGCACAAACAGGAAGAATTTGACCTAAAGGTGTTGCTGTTCGTGACCATCAATGATTGGCCTGCTCTCAGTAACCTTTCAGGACATACAAACAAGGGATAACGCGGATGCACACACTATTTGGATGATACCGACTATCGGTGTCAAAACCGGCTAATCTCGGGTAGGGGGTCATGAACTGTGCGTCTAGGCGGATGGTAACAGGAGACAAGGGACATGATGTTTTTACCCAGGTTCGGGCCCTCTCGATGGAGGTAAAACCCTACTCCTGCTTGATTAATATTGATGATATGGTTAGTACAAGAGTAGATCTACCACGAGATCAGAGAGGCTAAACCCTAGAAGCTAGCCTATGGTATGATTGTTGTTCGTCCTACGGACTAAAATCCTCCGGTTTATATAGACGCCGGAGAGGGCTAGGGTTACATAGAGTTGGTTACAATGGGAGGAGATCTACATATCCGTATTGCCAAGCTTGCCTTCCACGCCAAGGAAAGTCTCATCCGGACACGGGACGAAGTCTTCAATCTTGTATCTTCATAGTCCAGGAGTCCGGCCAAAGGTCATAGTCCGGCCATCCGGACACCCCCTAATCCGGGACTCCCTCAGTAGCCCCCGAACCAGGCTTCAATGACGATGAGTCCGGCGCGCAGATTTCTCTTCGGCATTGCAAGGCGGGTTCTTCTTCAAATTCCATATACCTGCTGAATAATGTCCGGCTTCTGATGAATGTTGCCCTTCTTGGCTTCTGTGCCCAATAATGGCCATCTTCCACGTGTCAAACGAATGCGAAAAGCCAGGGTGTTTTTTTCATTTACCCCCCTAGCTGCATAAATGAGCTGCCGATAAAAGAGACGGGGATTTAGATCCAACCCACACCATCTTTCCTCCGTGAGCATTCATCAGAGCGCTTTCGATAGAGATCCATTCCATCATGGCCAGTCGACGCGGCTCCTCCTCTCGTGCTCCCAGCCCTCGGCCTGGAGGTTGGGAGAGATGCTCCGTCCCGCAGAACGACCTAGTGGCACTCCAAGCCAAGGGGTTTCTCCCCCCAGCCTACATGGTCCCGGTTCAAGCTGGGCTTGCCACCTATAATGGTGGAGAGCAAGCTGAGAGCGTCCCTAATCCCTCCAAAGGAGAGCGGGTATGCCTTGTCCCTTATTTGATAAGAGGGCTCGAATTTCCAGTTCATCCGTTTCTCCGGGGCCTCCTGGAGTTTTACGGCCTCCAGTCGCACAACCTTACGCCTGCCTCCATATTGCATATTGCGGGCTTCGTAGCCCTTTGCGAGCTGTTTTTGGGCATTGAGGTTCATTTCGCGTTGTGGAAGAAGTTGTTCTGCCTTGTACCCCGCTCTCAGGAGGGGTCGATATATCAAGTGGGCAGAGCCGAACTATGGCGCATCGCCGGGACAGGATATCTATCCGGAACCCCAAAGAAGATGTCCGAAGACTGGCCTTCAGAATGGTTTTATATAGACGATGTCCCCCTGCCGGACCCTGTTCGGATCGGCCACCCTAAGTTTAATAATGCTCATTTGAAGAAACGCCTAAGCTGGCGTCCACGGAGCCATCAGAAGGAAAATGACAGGGACGTCCTTTACCTGATGAACTGGATAAGGTTGTTAGCTCATTCCGGACTGACCATGATCGAGGTCATGGACACATGCATTACGCAGGGGGTGCAGCCGCTTCAGTATAGAGGCCACCCCATGTGAGATTTCAACGGGGAGGACGACGCCACCCAGTGCGGCCGTAAGGGGTCGGAATCAGCTGCCGCTCTAATAGAGATCTTGTCCGCTTTGTACAAGGGAGAAGAGGAGGAGTTCCTCCGCGTCAACCCACGGGGCAGATTTTCTATGTACAATCCTCCGAGTTGGGTAAGTGGACACTTTAACTTGTCCATCCGTCTCATATTCCCATGGTTAAGTATTCAGTCTGGCAATTCCAACACAGGAGCTACGCCAGGCTGTAAAGGAGATAAACAACCCTCCTCCACAACCCGAGGACCCAGAATGGTCCCTCGATCCGGACTCCCAAGAGGACCCAGACTTGGCTGTGGACCTGAGTGATGGGGTGTTTCATCAATTGAGTAAGGACAACACCTTAGTGGCCATTACGACCGATTATCCCGGACTACTTCCAGCCTCAAAGGTAACCGAGACCGAAGCCCCAGGACATTCAAGAGGATCCACCCGTGCTGATTTTCGATCACCGCATACCAATGGTGTTTTTTTGCAGGGGAAGACCATGAGGCGGAGGGCCGAGCACGCGGTGGCTAGCTCGCAAGGGGCATCGAGGCCCAGTGGGCTAAAAAGAAGTGTGGTCCGGATCGAGACGCCGGTGCAACGGTATGGCGTGCAATATAATTCCCAGGTTTTATGCCCTCAAGGTATACTAACACTTATGCTCTCTTCAGGAAGAAGAGTGCTCGCCGGACTATGTCCGCAGGCCAGGCTTCAAGGCCGGGTCAGGAAGCGGAAGCGAACACGGGGGGGCGCACCGGATGCTCCTCCAATAGAGGATGCGGACGGGCTGTCTGCCACCAATTCCAAGGTGGAGGGTGCCATGTGTTTTGGAACGTTGCAGAAAACAAAAATTTTCCTACTCGTTTCACCAAGATCATCTAGGAGTTCATCTAGCAACGAGTGATTAGATGCATCTACATACCTTTGTAGATCGCGCACGGAAGCGTTCAAAAGAACGGTGATGATGTAGTCGTACTCGACGTGATCCAAATCACCGATGACCAGCGCCGAACGGACGGCACCTCCACGTTCAACACACGTACGGGACGGGAGACGTCTCCTCCTTCTTGATCCAGCAAGGGGGAAGGAGAGGTTGATGAAGATCCAGCAGCACGACAGCGTGGTGGTGGATGCAGGGCGTCACAGCAGCAGGGCTTCGCCGAGACTACGAGGGAGAGACGTAACGGGGGAAGGTGGAGGCGCCAGGGGCTGGTGTAAAATCCCTCCTCTCCCCCCACTATATATAGGGGTGCCAAGGGGGGGGCGCCGGCCCTAGTAGATGGCATCTACTAGGGGGGGCGGCGGCCAAGGGGAGGTTTCCCTCCCCCCCAAGGCACCTAGGGGTGCCTTCCACCACATGGACTCTTCCATGGTGGAAACCCTAGGCGCATGGGCCTATAGGGGCTGGTGCCCTTGGCCCATCTAGGCCAAGGCGCACCCCCTACAGCCCATGTGCCCCCCCGGGACAGGTGGCCCCACCCGGTGGACCCCCGGGACCCTTCCGGTGGTCCCGGTACAATACCGATAACCCCGAAACTTGTCCCGATGCCCGAAATAGCACTTCCTATATATAATTCTTTACCTCCGGACCATTCCGGAACTCCTCGTGACGTCCGGCATCTCATCCGGGACTCCGAACAACATTCGGGTTTCTGCATATACATATCTTCATAACCCTAGCGTCACCGAACCTTAAGTGTGTAGACCCTACGGGTTCAGGAGACAAGCAGACATGACCGAGACGACTCTCCGGTCAATAACCAACAGCGGGATCTGGATACCCATGTTGGCTCCCACATGCTCCACGATGATCTCATCGGATGAACCACGATGTCGAGGATTTAATCAATCCCGTACGCTATTCCCTTTGTCTATCGATATGTTACTTGCCCGAGATTCGATCGTCGGTATCCCAATACCTCGTTCAATCTCGTTACCGGCAAGTCCCTTTACTCGTACCGTAATGCATGATCCTGTGACCAGACACTTGGTCACTCTGAGCTCATTATGATGATGCATTACAGAGTGGGCCCAGTGATACCTCTCCGTCATACGGAGTGACAAATCCCAGTCTTGATCCATGTCACCCAACAGACACTTTCGGAGATACCCGTAGTCTACCTTTATAGTCACCCAGTTACGTTGTGACGTTTGGCATACCCAAAGCACTCCTACGGTATCCGGGAGTTACACGATCTCATGGTCTAAGGAAAAGATACTTGACATTGGAAAACTCTAGCAAACGAACTATACGATCTTGTGCTATGTTTAGGATTGGGTCTTGTCCATCACATCATTCTCCCAATGATGTGATCTCGTTATCAATGACATCCAGTGTCCATAGTCAGGAAACCATGACTATCTGTTGATCAACGAGCTAGTCAACTAGAGGCTCACTAGGGACATGTTGGTGTCTGTTATTCACACATGTATTACGATTTCCGAATAACGCAATTATAGCATGAATAAAGACAATTATCATGAACAAGGAAATATAATAATAATGCTTTTATTATTGCCTCTAGGGCATATTTCCAACAGTCTCCCACTTGCACTAGAGTCAATAATCTAGTTACATTGTGATGAATCGAACACCCATGGAATTCTGGTGTTGATCATGTTTTGCTCTAGGGAGAGGTTTAGTCAACGGATCTGCTACATTCAGGTCTGTATGTACTTTACAAATCTCTATGTCTCCATCTTGAACATTTTCACGAATGGAGTTGAAACGACGCTTGATGTGCCTTGTCTTCTTGTGAAACCTGGGCTCCTTGGCAAGTGCAATAGCTCCAGTGTTGTCACAGAAGAGCTTGATCGGCCCCGACGCATTGGGTATGACTCCTAGGTCGGTGATGAACTCCTTCACCCATATTGCTTCATGTGCTGCCTCCGAGGCTGCCATGTACTCCGCTTCACATGTAGATCCTGCCACGACGCTTTGCTTGCAACTGCACCAGCTTACTGCCCCACCATTCAAAATATACACGTATCCGGTTTGTGACTTAGAGTCATCCAGATCTGTGTCGAAGCTAGCGTCGACGTAACCCTTTACGACGAGCTCTTCGTCACCTCCATAAACGAGAAACATTTCCTTAGTCCTTTTCAGGTACTTCAGGATATTCTTGACCGCTGTCCAGTGTTCCTTGCCGGGATTACTTTGGTACCTTCCTACCGAACTGACGGCAAGGTTAACATCAGGTCTGGTACACAACATGGCATACATAATAGAACCTATGGCTGAGGCATAGGGGATGACGCTCATCTCTTCTATATCTTCTGCCGTGGTCGGACATTGAGCTGAGCTCAATTTCACACCTTGTAACACAGGCAAGAACCCCTTCTTGGATTGATCCATATTGAACTTCTTCAATATCTTATCAAGGTATGTGCTTTGTGAAAGACCTATGAGGCATCTTAATCTATCTCTATAGATTTTGATGCCTAATATATAAGCAGCTTCTCCAAGGTCCATCATTGAAAAACTTTTATTCAAGTAGGCCTTGATGCTTTCCAAGAGTTCTATATCATTTCCCATCAAAAGTATGTCATCTACATATAATATGAGAAATGCTACAGAGCTCCCACTCACTTTCTTGTAAACGCAGGCTTCTCCATAAGTCTGTGTAAACCCAAACGCTTTGATCACCTCATCAAAGCGAATGTTCCAACTCCGAGATGCTTGCACCAGCCCATAAATCGAGCGTTGGAGCTTGCACACTTTGTCAGCATTCTTAGGATCGACAAAACCTTCCGGCTGTATCATATACAATTCTTCCTTAAGGAAACCATTAAGGAATGCCGTTTTGACGTCCATTTGCCATATTTCGTAATCATAGAGTGCGGCAATTGCTAACATGATTCGGACGGACTTCAGCTTCGCTACCGGCGAGAAAGTCTCATCGTAGTCAACCCCTTGAACTTGTCGATAACCCTTAGCGACAAGCCGAGCTTTATAGATGGTCACATTACCATCCGCGTCTGTCTTCTTCTTAAAGATCCATTTATTTTCTATGGCTCGCCGCTCAACGGGCAAGTCAGTCAAAGTCCATACTTTGTTTTCATACATGGATCCTATCTCGGATTTCATGGCTTCCAGCCATTTGTCGAAATCCGGGCCCGCCATCGCTTCTTCATAGTTCGAAGGTTCACCGTTGTCTAACAGCATGACTTCCAAGACAGGGTTGCCGTACCACTCTGGTGCGGAACGTGTCCTTGTGGACCTTCGAATTTCAGTAGGGGCTTGATCAGAAGTATCTTGATCATTGTCATTAACTTCCTCTCTAGTCGGTGCAGGCACCTCAGGAACATTTTCTTGAGTTGCGCCATTTTCCGGTTCAAGAGGTAATACTTCATCAAGCTCTACTTTCCTCCCACTTACTTCTTTCGAGAGAAACTCTTTCTCCAGAAAGGACCCATTCTTGGCAACAAAGATCTTGCCTTCGGATCTGAGGTAGAAGGTGTACCCAATAGTTTCTTTTGGGTATCCTATGAAGACGCATTTTTCCGACTTGGGTTCGAGCTTTTCAGGTTGAAGTTTCTTGACATAAGCATCGCATCCCCAAACTTTTAGAAACGACAGCTTAGGTTTCTTCCCAAACCACAATTCATACGGTGTCGTCTAAACGGATTTCGATGGAGCCCTATTTAAAGTGAATGCGGCAGTCTCTAAAGCATAGCCCCAAAAAGAAAGCGGTAAATCGGTAAGAGACATCATAGATCGCACCGTATCTAATAGAGTGCGATTACGACGTTCGGACACACCATTACGCTGAGGTGTTCCAGGCGGCGTGAGTTGTGAAACTATTCCACATTTTCTTAAGTGTGCCCCAAACTCGTGACTCAAGTATTCTCCTCCACGATCTGATCGTAGAAACTTGATTTTCCTGTCACGTTGATTTTCAACCTCACTCTGAAATTCCTTGAACTTTTCAAAGGTTTCAGACTTGTGTTTCATTAAGTAGATATACCCATATCTACTTAAATCATCAGTGAGGGTGAGAACATAACGATAGCCACCGCGAGCCTCAACACTCATTGGACCGCACACATCAGTATGTATGATTTCCAATAAGTCGGTTGCTCGCTCCATTGTTCCTGAGAACGGAGTCTTGGTCATTTTACCCATAAGGCATGGTTCGCATGTGTCAAATGATTCATAATCAAGAGACTCTAAAAGTCCATCAGCATGGAGCTTCTTCATGCGTTTGACACCTATGTGACCAAGGCGGCAGTGCCACAGGTATGTGGGACTATCATTATCAACCTTACTTCTTTTGGCACTCACATTATGAACATGTGTAGCATCACGTTCGAGATTCATAAAGAATAAACCATTCACCATAGGAGCATGACCATAAAACATATCTCTCATAAAAATGGAACAACCATTATTCTCAGATTTAAAAGAGTAGCCATCTCGAATTAAACGAGATCCTGATACAATGTTCATGCTCAAAGCTGGCACTAAATAACAATTATTAAGGTTTAAAACTAATCCCGAAGGGAGATGCAGAGGTAGCGTGCCGACGGCGATCACATTGACCTTGGAACCATTCCCGACGTGCATCGTCACCTCGTCCTTTGCCAGTTTCCGCTTATTCCGCAGCCCCTGCTTTGAGTTACAAATGTGAGCAACTGCACCGGTATCAAATACCCAGGAGCTACTACGGGCACTAGTAAGGTACACATCAATTACATGTATATCACATATACCTTTTGTTTTGCCGGCCTTCTTATCCGCTAAGTACTTAGGGCAGTTCCGCTTCCAGTGACCGCTTCCCTTGCAATAAAAGCACTCAGTCTCGGGCTTGGGTCCATTCTTTGGCTTCTTCCCGGCAGCTTGCTTGCCGGGCGCGGCAACCTCCTTGCCGTCCTTCTTGAAGTTCTTTTTACCCTTGCCTTTCTTGAACTTAGTGGTTTTATTGACCATCAACACTTGATGTTCCTTCCTGACTTCTACCTCTGCTGATTTCAGCATAGCAAATACTTCAGGAATGGTCTTTTCCATCCCCTGCATATTGAAGTTCATCACAAAGCTCTTGCAGCTTGGTGGAAGCGACTGGAGGATTCTGTCAATGGACGCATCATACGGGAGATTAACTCCCAGCCGAGTCAAGCGGTTATGCAACCCAGACATAGTGAGTATGTGCTCACTGACAGAACTGTTTTCCTCCATCTTACAGCTGAAGAATTTGTCGGAGACTTCATATCTCTCGACCCGGGCATGAGCTTGGAAAACCATTTTCAGCTCTTCGAACATCTCATATGCTCCATGTCTCTCAAAACGCTTTTGGAGCCCCGGCTCTAGGCTGTAAAGCATGCCGCACTGAACGAGGGAGTAGTCATCGAAACGTGCCTGCCAAGCGTTCATAACATCTTGTTCTGCAGGGAGAACGGGTGCGTCACCAAGCGGTGCTTGTAGGACATAATCTTTCTTGGCAGCTATGAGGATGATCCTCAGGTTCCGGACCCAGTCCGTATAGTTGCTGCCATCGTCTTTCAGCTTGGTTTTCTCTAGGAACGCGTTGAAGTTGAGGACTACGTTGGCCATTTAATCTACAAGACATATTGTAAAATATTTAGACTAAGTTCATGATAATTAAGTTCAACTAATCAAATTATTAATGAACTCCCACTTAGATTAGACATCCCTCTAGTCATCTAAGTATTACATGATCCGAGTTAAACTAGACCGTGTCCGATCATCACGTGAGACGGACTAGTCAACATCGGTGAACATCTTCATGTTGATCGTATCTTCTATACGACTCATGCTCGACCTTTCGGTCTTCCGTGTTCCGAGGCCATGTCTGTACATTCTAGGCTCGTCAAGTCAACCTAAGTGTTTGCATGTGTAAATCTGTCTTACACCCGTTGTATGTGAACGTCTGAATAAAACACCCGATCATCACGTGGTGTTTTGAAACAGCGAACTGTCGCAACGGTGCACAGTTAGGGGGAACACTTCTTGAAATTAGTATGAGGGATCACCTTATTTACTACCGTCGTTCTAAGTAAACAAGATGCAAAACATGATAAACATCACACGCAATCAAATAATAAACGTGACATGATATGGCCAATATCACATAGCTCCTTTGATCTCCATCTTGGGGCTCCATGATCATCTTGTCACCGGCTTGACACCATGGTCTCCATCATCATGATCTCCATCATCGTGTCTCCATGAAGTTGCTCGCCAACTATTACTTCTACTACTATGGCTAACGCGTTTAGCAATAAAGTAAAGTAATTTACATGGCGTTTCTTGATGACACGCAGGTCATATAAAAGAATAAAGACAACTCCTATGGCTCCTGCCGGTTGTCATACTCATCGACATGCAAGTCGTGATTCCTATTACAATAGCATGAACATCTCATACATCACATATAGATCATTCATCATTCATCACAACTTTGGCCATATCATATCACAAACCACTTGCTGCAAAAACAAGTTAGACGTCCTCTAATTGTTGTTGCAAGTTTTACGTGGCTGAATTAGGGTTCTAGCAAGAACGTTTTCTTACCTACGTTAAAGCCACAACGTGATTTGTCAACTTCTATTTACCCTTCATAAGGACCCTGTTCATCGATTCCGCTCCAACTAAAGTAGGAGAGACAGACACCCGCCAGCCACCTTATGCAACTAGTGCATGTTAGTCGGTGGAACCGGTCTCACGTAAGCGTACGTGTAAGGTTGGTCCGGGCCGCTTCATCCCACAATACCGCTGAAGCAAGAAAGGACTAGTAACGGCAAGAAAGTTGACAAATCTACGCCCACAACAAATTGTGTTCTACTCGCGCAAGAAGAACTACGCATAGACCTAGCTCATGATGCCACTGTTGGGGAACGTTGCAGAAAACAAAAAATTTCCTACTCGTTTCACCAAGATCATCTAGGAGTTCATCTAGCAACGAGTGATTAGATGCATCTACATACCTTTGTAGATCGCACACGGAAGCGTTCAAAAGAACGGTGATGATGTAGTCGTACTCGACGTGATCCAAATCACCGATGACCAGCGCCGAACGGACGGCACCTCCGCGTTCAACACACGTACGGGACGGCAGACGTCTCCTCCTTCTTGATCCAGCAAGGGGGAAGGAGAGGTTGATGAAGATCCAGCAGCACGACAGCGTGGTGGTGGATGCAGGGCGTCACAGCAGCAGGGCTTCGCCGAGACTACGAGGGAGAGACGTAACGGGGGAAGGTGGAGGCGCCAGGGGCTGGTGTAAAATCCCTCCTCTCCCCCAACTATATATAGGAGTGCCAAGGGGGGGGGCGCCAGCCCTAGTAGATGGCATCTACTAGGGGGGGCGGCGGCCAAGGGGAGGTTTCCCTCCCCCCCAAGGCACCTAGGGGTGCCTTCCACCACATGGATTCTTCCATGGTGGAAACCCTAGGCGCATGGGCCTATAGGGGCTGGTGCCCTTGGCCCATCTAGGCCAAGGCGCACCCCCTACAGCCCATGTGGCCCCCCGGGACAGGTGGCCCCACCCGGTGGACCCCCGGGACCCTTCCGGTGGTCCCAGTACAATACCGATAACCCCGAAACTTGTCCCGATGCCCGAAATAGCACTTCCTATATATAATTCTTTACCTCCGGACCATTCCGGAACTCCTCGTGATGTCCGGGATCTCATCCGGGACTCCGAACAACATTCGGGTTTCTGCATATACATATCTTCATAACCCTAGCGTCACCGAACCTTAAGTGTGTAGACCCTACGGGTTCGGGAGACAAGCAGACATGACCGAGACGACTCTCCGGTCAATAACCAACAGCGGGATCTGGATACCCATGTTGGCTCCCACATGCTCCACGATGATCTCATCGGATGAACCACGATGTCGAGGATTTAATCAATCCCGTACGCTATTCCCTTTGTCTATCGATATGTTACTTGCCCGAGATTCGATCGTCGGTATCCCAACACCTCGTTCAATCTCGTTACCGGCAAGTCACTTTACTCGTACCGTAATGCATGATCCCGTGACCAGACACTTGGTCACTCTGAGATCATTATGATGATGCATTACCGAGTGGGCCCAGTGATACCTCTCCGTCATACGGAGTGACAAATCCCAGTCTTGATCCATGTCACCCAACAGACACTTTCGGAGATACCCGTAGTCTACCTTTATAGTCACCCAGTTACGTTGTGACGTTTGGCATACCCAAAGCACTCCTACGGTATCCGGGAGTTACACGATCTCATGGTCTAAGGAAAAGATACTTGACATTGGAAAACTCAAGCAAACGAACTATACGATCTTGTGCTATGTTTAGGATTGGGTCTTGTCCATCACATCATTCTCCCAATGATGTGATCTCGTTATCAATGACATCCAGTGTCCATAGTCAGGAAACCATGACTATCTGTTGATCAACGAGCTAGTCAACTAGAGGCTCACTAGGGACATGTCGGTGTCTGTTATTCACACGTGTATTACGATTTCCGGATAACACAATTATAGCATGAATAAAGACAATTATCATGAACAAGGAAATATAATAATAATGCTTTTATTATTGCCTCTAGGGCATATTTCCAACACCATGAACCACAGGCGTCGCCAGACAGTTCTTCGTGACGCTTGTTTTTCTAAAGAGGCATTGGATGCCTTCAATACGGTAGATGCGTACCTCCGTGCTGCTCAAAATGGTCTAGCCAGAGCCGCAGAGCAGTATGTAAAAGACATACGAGTGAGAAAATTTGATGGTTGTATATGTCAGTAGCCCCCGAGACTTGAAACAGTTAGAATAACTGACTTAAGGATCATTTGTTTATGTAGGATCTTACAAAAAAGAATACCCAACTGTCCCAGGAGCTAGAAGAGTGCAAAGCCCAACTAGAGGCTGCACTAGCCGCAGCAGGGGAGGCCAAAGAGACCCCTGCTAGTAATATATGCTTCGAAAGATAAGTATGTTGTGAAGTGCGGCATGTGTACAAATCTGACAATAACAGTGCAGATGGCGCCGGAGTGGATCCGGACAAGCAACAACTCTTGCGCGAGTTAAAGGTCGGCGAGAGCGTGCTTACGAGGGTGAGGCAAGAGAAGAATAAGCTCCAAGATGCCAACACCCAGCTAGGCAAGGAACTAAAGGATGTTCGTGCCCAGCTGTCAGACTCCGTGAAGGAGAATCGGCGGCTTCGACGCGGCATTTTTAGTAAGTGCTTGAACGAACTTTGAAAAAAGAGTTTGGCGAGGAAGTTGATTAACAGAGTTATGTCTGTAGGTATACTGACAGGTCGGCCTGCGGAGGAAATGTCCGGTTCTACGGGTGACCTTCTTCCCGAGCTAGTACAACTGCACGAACGAGTTCGGCAGGTGATGCAAGGCGTCGCCCAAGCCTTGTGGCCATCCGTATCCATGTCCGAAGGCCTTGGAGAGCTTGCAGAGAAGCTGAGGGGAGCGCGGTGGCGCTTCCAATTATGGAAGATATTAGCCTGTCGTCAAGGTGCCAGGGAGGCCTGGGCCATGGTGAAGACGCGGTATACGAAGGCTGAACCCAACCGCATGGCCGAGGTCGGACCTGTGGGGTCCGATGGGAAGGAGATCCCTGTCAGTTTAGTGTACGGCCAGGTAGAGCTGGCCGCCAAGTATTCCCAACAGGGCTGTAAATTAGACAGCCTGTTGGATGGTATTGAAGAAGAATATACCCAGTCAAATTGACTATGTAATTTAAGATGACATGTAAAATGCCTTCTAGCCGGATTGTAGATCGTTTATCATTGTGCACCTTTTCGCTTCAACCTCTGGACCCAATAGTCCGGAGTGTGTCCGAATACCCTCTCAATTATGTAAGAACCGGGACATGCGTGGAGACCAGGAGTAGGGGTCATTAGTGCTTTAGCAGACAAGTGCCCAACTAGTTATGTTATATTACATGGTTAGTAAGAAACATCTTCCAGGGGGAATAGTTCCATTAGGGGTTCCTTTCCCTGGGAGGCATGCCCTAAAGTGCATGTTCGGACTACGAAGAAAAAAAAAGCAGAAAAGCATCTGGGGGTGGATAAATAAACAAGTTAAAAATCATCTTTTATTTCACCGACCGAATATTCCCTTAAGAACGCTAGCTTTCGGCTTCACCCAGTCTGAGGTACACAACTGGCTGACCCGGCAGTAACAATCGCAGAGGTGCTCCCTTTACCGCCTAGCCGAACAATCGGGAACGTAGGGGTAAGCACAGGAGCCAGGCAAACCAGCTTGGCCAAAACTTAAGTCATATCGATGCATATAATGGTGAATAAAAGGTACATGCAGAAGCGTGACACATGTGTTGGGCATGAGGCCCGTATAAACAAGCTTCTGTTAAAGAAGCCCCCAGGCATAATGAGCGCGGATAGCGCGTCAATTGTGTGCGAGCGAGGCGCAAAAGAGCCCTTAAAAGGCTGTAAGAGAAAAGGAGTGAGAAGGAGAGAAATATAAGACAGCTAATATGTAAAAAATGGACAGAGGAACGAGACGAACACAGAGTCCTAGGCATAGAATCTTCGTAGACGGGCTGCGTTCCATGGGTTCGGCTTGAGTCGGTTATCCTATGCATTTTGCAGACGGTACGCTCCACCAGTCAGGACTTGGTCGGTTATGAAGGGACCTTCCCATTTGGACTTGAGCTTGTCCTTTTTCTTATCCGGCAGGCGTAGAACTAATTCACCAATATTTTAAGTTTTGGCCCGTACTTCTCTGCTTTGATATCTTCGAGCTTGCTGTTGATAGAATGCGGAACGGGCTTTTGCAACGTCGCGCTCCTCCTCCAGAGCGTCCAAACTGTCCTGCCAATCGAGTTCGGCCTCTCTTTCTTCGTACATGCGCACGCAAGGTGAGTCATGAATTATGTCGCAGGGCAGAACTGCCTCTGCGCCGTAAACCATAAAGAATGGTGTAAATCCGGTAGTGCGATTCGGCGTGGTCCGCAACCCCCAGAGTACGGAGTCGAGCTCCTCTACCCAGTGTGTGTTAGATTCCTTGAGGGACCGCACTAATCTGGGTTTGATACCGCTCATGATTAGACCATTTGCTCGCTCGACTTGACCGTTAGTTTGTGGGTGGTAGACTGAAGCGTAGTCGAGCTTGATGCCCATGTTTTTGCACCAGAGTTTAACCTCGCCGGCCGTAAAGTTCGTGCCATTATCAGTGATGATGCTATGGGGGACGCCGTAACGGTGTACGACCCCTGATATGAAGTCTATCACCGGTCCGGATTCGGCCGTCTTAATAGGCTTCGCCTCTATCCATTTGATGAATTTGTCCACCATGACCAGTAAGTATTTTTGCTTGCGGGTTCCTCCTTTAAGGGGTCCAACCATGTCAAGCCCCCAGACCGTGAAGGGCCAGGTGATGGGTATAGTTTGGAGGGCGGTGGGTGGCATATGGCTTTGGTTAGCAAATAGTTGGCAACCGACGCATCGTTGGACTAAGTCCTGAGCATCTGCCCGGGCCGTCGGCCAATTAAATCATGTACGAAAGGACTTGCTTACAAGGGCCAGGGCTGCGGTGTGGTGCCCACCGAGTCCGGCATGAATTTCAACCAGGAGGTTCCGCCCTTCCTCTTCGGAGATACACCTTTGAAGGACTCTGGTGGTGCTTTTCTTGTAAAGCTCTCCTTCATGGACTTTATAGGCTTTAGATCGCCGCACTATGCAGCGTGCCTTGTTTTGGTCCTCGAGAAGTTCATAACTAGTTAGGTAGGCTAGGAATGGTTCTGTCCACGGGGCAATGACTGCCATTATTACGTGGGCTGAGGGTGTTACTTCGTTGGCAGGGCCTCCCGTTGTGTCGGAATGTTCGGTGTCGGGCAGTGCGGCTGGGTCCGGGCTGTTATTTCCTGATTCCCCTTCCCATTGTACGAATGGCTTGAATAGCCTTTCCAAGAAAATGTTGGGGGGGACTGCGTTGCGCTTTGCGCCGATGCGTGCCAAGACGCCTGCTGCCTGATTGTTTTCCTGGGCTATATGGTGAAATTCGAGCCCTTCAAACCGAGCTGACATTTTTAGGAAGACATTGCGATAAGCTGCCATTTTTGGATCCTTGGCGTTGAAATCTCTGTTAATTTGGGATATCACGAGGTTCGAATCCCCACGCACCTCTAGGCGTTGGATGCTCATGGAGACTGCCATCCGGAGACCATGTAGAAGGGCCTCGTATTCGGCTGCATTGTTAGAGTCCGTATACATTATCTGGACTACATATTGAACTGTATCTCCTGTTGGGGACGTCAGAATGACGCCAGCTCCCAGACCTGCTAAAATTTTGGAGCCGTCGAAGTGCATTTTCCAGTTGTAATATGTGTCATACTCTTTAGGGAGTTCGGCTTCAGTCCATTCGGCGACAAAGTCAGCCAGAACTTGCGACTTAATAGCCCGCCGTGGCTTATAGGTTATGTCGAACGGGAAGAGCTCAATGGCCCATTTGGCAATCCGGCCTGTCGCGTGGAGGTTGTTTATAATGTCGTTAAGAGGTACTTCGGAGGCTACTGTTATTGAACACTCTTGAAAGTAGTGTCGTAGCTTCCGAGATGCCATGAACACTGCGTATGCTATCTTTTGATAATGCGGGTACCGTGACTTGCATGGAGTGAGGATAGTGGATACGTAGTAAACTGGTTTTTGAAGGGGGAATTTGTGTCCGTTCGTTTGACGACGAGCATTGCGCTTACGACTTGATGAGTTGCCACAATGTATAATAGCATTGGTTCACTGATGTTAGGTGCGGCTAGGACCGGGTTTGTTGCCAATATGGCCTTTATTTCTTCGAGTCCGGTCGTGGCGGCAACCGTCCACTCAAAGTGTTCGGTGCGCCGGAGGAGGCGATAAAGGGGTAATGCCTTTTCTCCCAAGCGGGAGATGAAGCGGCTTAGAGCCGCCACGCATCCAGTCAATTTCTGTATTTGCTTGAGGTCCTTTGGAATATCCAATTGTGACAGAGCTTGGATCTTGGCTGGGTTTGCTTCGATTCCTCTACCGGATACAATGAAGCCCAAGAGTTTTCCGGCTGGTACGCCGAAAACGCATTTTCCGGGTTAAGCTTGATGTCATATGTTCGAAGGTTATCGAATGTGAGCCTCAAGTCGTCTACTAGGGTTTCGACATGCTTGGTTTTGACGACCACGTCATCCACGTATTCCTCAACTGTTTTGCCGATCTGGTCTGCCAGACATATCTGAATCATGCGCTGGTATGTTGCGCCTGCGTTTTTGAGCCCGAAGGGCATTGTGTTGAAGCAGAATGGGCCGTATGGGGTGATGAATGCCGTTGCGGCTTGGTGTGGTTCTGCCATCTTAACTTGATGGTAGCCAGAGTATGCGTCGAGGAAACACAATGAATCGTGTCCTGCGGTAGCGTTGATAATTTGATCGATGCGGGGGAGGGGGAAGGGATCCTTTGGGCAAGCCTTGTTGAGGTCCTTGAAGTCGACGCATAGGCGCTAGGATTTGTCCTTCTTTGGTACCATCACCAGGTTTGCTAGCCAGTCTGGATGTTTTATATCTCTGATGAATCCGGCTTCCAGTAGTTTGGCTAGCTCCTCTCCCATGGCTTGTCTCTTAGGTTCAGAGAAGCGCCGAAGAGCCTGCTTAACAGGCTTGAATCCTTTTAGGATGTTTAGGCTGTGCTCGGCCAGCCTGCGTGGGATTCCTGGCATGTCTGAAGGATGCTAGGCAAAAATGTCCCAATTTTCGCATAGGAATTCTCGTAGTGCGGCGTCTACATCAGGGTTTAATTGCGCCCCGATGGAGGCCATTTTTGTGGGGTCCGTTGGTTGGACCTGGAATTTGACTATTTCATCCACCGGTTTAAAGGGAGTGGAGTTGGATCTTTTATCGAGTATCACGTCGTCCCTGTTCACCGTGGAGCGTAGCGCAGTCAGTTCTTCGGCCGCTAGGGCTTCGGATAGTGCCTCAAGGGCCAGTGCGGTTGTCTTGTTTTCGGCGCGGAGCGCAATGTCCGGATCACTAGCAAGAGTGATGATTCCATTGGGTCCGGGCATTTTGAGCTTCATGTACCCGTAATGGGGTATAGCTTGAAAAATTGTGAATGCCTCTCGCCCTAACAGAGCATGGTATCCGCTGCTGAACGGGGCCACTTGAAATGTGACCTCCTCGGACCTGTAATTGTCCAGCGTGCCGAACACCACATCCAGTGTGATTTTTCCTGCACAACACGCTTCCTGACTGGGGATTATTCCTCTAAAGATTGTGTTGCTTCGCTCAATGCGGCTCCAGTCTATTTCCATTTTTCGAAGGGTTTCCTCATAAATGAGGTTCAATCCGCTGCCACCGTCCATGAGTACTTTGGTAAGTCGAAAGCCGTCCACTATTGGACTGAGGACCAATGCGGCACTGGCGTTAAAGGTGATAGCCGTGTCACTCCATGGGTTTACTGTTGCTACCTGGTAGACTTTGGTAAGGCTGCAGAGTGTTCGTTTCCGCATATTGTTTGATGTGAAGGTCTTGAAGACTGTTGATACCGTACTGGTCTCCCTGGGCTGGTGCTCTGCGGATTCTGGAGTTAGAAGCTCCTCGCCGCTTCTGGCCACCTGCCGGAGTATCCAACATGCTCTGAGGCTATGAGTTGGTGTGGCGCCCTCTGTACTATGAATTTTACAGGGTCCATTGAGCCATCCCTCCTGTACGGTTCCGTACCCTACATAGGGTTTTTGTTTTTTTTGTTGTTTGGTCTAGGTGCCTGGCGATAATGCGCCCTTTTATTTCGGACTGGGGTTGTATTCAGGACCGGACCGTCCCGGAATTTTATTTCGGTTTTCCGGACACTTTCCATCGCACGGTATTTTCGTACTATGGATGCCAAGTCAGCGAAGTGTGTGATTTCACAGCGACTTATGGCGTTGAGGATCCCGATGTCCATGCAATTATTGCAGAAGAATGATATTGCATCCTCCTCGCGGCAGTCCTCTATCCTGTTCATAACCAGGAGGAATCAGGCCCAGTAACGGTGTACTGTTTCTGTGGGCTCTTGCCGAATTTGGGATAGATCCCTTATAGTTGGGTGGGAGGGTGGAGTTGAATCCGGAACCTCACCAAATCTGAGACTCGGGGGCCAAGGAGTTTCCAAACTCGGAAGCTCGGGTTCTTGGATGTTGTCCAATGAATCTAGCCCGCTGCCTGACTTTAGGTTCAGGGCATGAGTGACGTCCTCCCCTCCGCGGGTATCTGGCTTGGAGGGATCGGGAATCCGGACAAATCTGGTCCTTAGGATGGGCGAAGATTCGCCGCATTGTTCCTCCACCACTTCGACATTGTGGGTGACCTGGGGAGAGTCAATCTCTCTCCGATCGGGTTTAAGCCCAATCTGATCGTAGTCTGTAACGACTCCCAGGGCGGCAATGCGATCCAAGAGCTCGTTTAAGGAAGAGAGCTCCATCGGATCTAATTGCTCAGCGAGTTCCGAGATGACGTGGAGATTGCTTTTGATGACCCGAGAAGTCATCGTCGGCGCAGCGGCCGAACAGGCGGTCATAAGAAAACTGCCTAGCCGGAGAGTTTGGCCGATAGCCAAAGCTCCTTTGGCAACTGCGCCGTCTTTAAAGACGGGATGCGGCATCCTTTCTGATGGTGACGGCACAGCGGAACTCTCAATGAAAGCACCAATGTCGGTGTCAAAACCGGCGGATCTCGGGTAGGGGGTCCCGAACTGTGCGTCTAGGCAGATGGTAACAGGAGACAAGGGACACGATGTTTTTACCCAGGTTCGGGCCCTCTCGATGGAGGTAAAACCATACTCCTGGTTGATTAATATTTATGATATGGATAGTACAAGAGTAGATCTACCACGAGATCAGAGAGGCTAAACCCTAGAAGCTAGCCTATGGTCCGATTGGTGTTCGTCCTACGGACTAAAACCCTCCGGTTTATATAGACACCGGAGAGGGCTAGGGTTACATAGAGTCAGTTACAATGGGAGGAGATCTACATATCCGTATCTCCAAGCTTGCCTTCCACGCCAAGGAAAGTCCCATCCGGACACGGGACGAAGTCTTCAATCTTGTATCTTCATAGTCCAGGAGTCCGGCCAAAGGTCATAGTCCGGCCATCTGGACACCCCCTAATCCGGGACTCCCTCACCGACAATATGTATTTGGATAGTTGTAGGAAGAATGTTTACCTGGGACATCGTAGATTTCTTCCAAGCACGCATCCCGTAAGAAAGAAAGGCATGCATTTCAAAGGTGAGGCGGATCACCGGACGAAGCCTCGTCACCGTACTGGTGCTGATGTACATAATATAGTCAAGGATTTGAAGGTAATCTTTGGAAAGGGTCATGGTGGACAACCTATGTGACGCCCCCGATTTAATCGTACACTAATCATACATGCAAATGTGTACGATCAAGATCAGGGACTCACGGGAAGATATCACAACACAACTCTACAAATAAAATAAGTCATACAAGCATCATATTACAAGCCAGGGGCCTCGAAGGCTCGAATACAAGAGCTCGATCATAGACGAGTTAGCAGAAGCAACAATATCTGAGTACAGACATAAGTTAAACAAGTTTGCCTTAAGAAGGCTAGCACAAACTGGGATATAGATCGAAAGAGGCGCAGGCCTCCTGCCTGGGATCCTCCTAAACTACTCCTGGTCGTCGTCAGCGGGTAGCACATAGTAGTAGGCCCCTCCGGTGTAGTAGGAGTCGTCGTCGAGGGTGGCGTCTGGCTCCTGGACTCCAGCATCTGGTTACGACAACCAGAAAGAAAGGAAAGAGGGAAAAAGGGGGGAGAAAGCAACCGTGAGTACTCATCCAAAGTACTCGCAAGCAAGGAACTACACTACATATGCATGGGTATATGTGTAAGGAGGCCATATCAGTGGACTGAACTGCAGAATGCCAGAATAAGAGGGGGATAGCTAATCATGTCGAAGACTACGCTTCTGGCAGCCTCCGTCTTGCAGCATGTAGAAGAGAGTAGATTGAAGTCCCCCAAGTAGCATCTCCAAGTAGCATCTCCAAGTAGCATCTCCAGTAGCATCGCAGTAGCATAATCCTACCCGGCGATCCTCCCCTCGTCGCCCTGTGGAAAAGCGATCACCGGGTTGTCTGTGGAACTTGGAAGGGTGTGTTTTATTAAGTATCCGGTTCTAGTTGTCATAAGGTCAAGGTACAACTCCAAGTCGTCCTGTTACCGAAGATCACGGCTATTCGAATAGATTAACTTCCCTGCAGGGGTGCACCAACTTACCCAACACGCTCGATCCCATTTGGCCGGACACACTTTCCTGGGTCATGCCCGGCCTCGGAAGATCAACACATCGCAGCCCCACCTAGACATAACAGAGAGGTCAGCACGCCGGTCTAAACCTAAGCGCACAGGGGTCTGGGCCCATCGCCCTTAGCACACCTGCACATTGCGTGGGCGGCCGGAAGCAGAACTAGCCCCCTTAATAAAAGAGCAGGCTTACGTTCCAATCCGGCGCGCGCCGCTCCGTCGCTAACGTCTGAAGTGCTTCGGCTGATACCACGACGCCGGGATACCCATAACTACTCCCACGTAGATGGTTAGTGCGTATAGGCTCGTAGCGAACTCAGATCAAATACCAAGATCTCGTTAAGCGTGTTAAATATCCGCGAACGCCGAACAGGGCCAGGCCCACCTCTCTCCTAGGTGGTCTCAACCTGCCCTGTCGCTTCGCCACAAAGTAACAGTCGAGGGCCGTCGGGAACCCAGGCCCACCTCTACCGGGATGGAGCCACCTGTCCTTTCAGCCCCCTCATCAGAATCACTTGCGGGTACTCATCGAGCTGACCCGACTTTAGTCACCATCTGTATAGTATGTATGTATGTATAGTATATACCCGTGATCACCTCCCGAGTGATCACAGCCCAATAGTATAGCAAGGCAGACTGACAAGAATGTAGGGCCAATAATGATAAACTAGCATACTATACTAAGCATCTAGGATTGCGGGTAAGGTATCAATGACTGTAGCAACAACGACAGGCTATGCATCAGAATAGGATTAACGGAAAGCAGTAACATGCTACACTACTCTAATGCAAGCAGTATAGAGGAGAATAGGCGATATCTGGTGATCAAGGGGGGGGGGGCTTGCCTGGTTGCTCTGGCAAGGAGGGATCGTCAACACCATAGTCGAACTGGGGGTCGCCGGCAGTCTCGGGGTCTACCAGAAAGAAGTAACGGAGGGAGAACACAATAAATAATAGAGCAATCAAAGTATCACAAAGCGTAACATGGCAATACGCGGTGCTAGAGGTGACCTAATGCTGTAGGAGGTGATACTGGTGAAGGGGGGAACATCCGGGAAAGTATCCCCGGTGTTCCGTGTTTTCGGACAGATGATCCGAAGGGGGAAGGTTGCGTGTTTGATATGTTAGGAGTGTGTGGTGGACGAACAGGCTGCATATCCGGGTTCGTCTCGTCGTTCTGAGCAACTTTCATGTTGAAAATAATTTAATCCGAGTTACGGATTAAAAGTTATGATTTTCTAAAGATTTTATTAATTTTTGGAATTTAATTAGTTATTTAAATTAATTCGAAAATGGAATAATGACATCAGCATGATGTCATGCTGACGTCAGCAGTCAACAGAGTTGACGGGGTCAAACTGACGTGTGGGTCCCGCATGTCATTGACTGATAACTAACTAACTAAATTAATTAATCTAATTAGTAGATTAGTCAGGTTAATTAAATGATTAATTAGTCTTCTTTTTTAATTAATATTTTAATTATTTTAGTTATTTATTTATTTTTTTATTTATTTTTTAAAATCTTCTTTTTTTTAATTCTTGTTCTAGGGCGCGAGCCCCGTTTGTCATGGGCCCAGAGGGGCCTATCGGGCTCGGGCGTGGTTGTTGGGGCGGAGCCCCGTGAGTGTGCGGGCGGTTACGGGCGTGTGGGTGCGGGGCGCACCCAGGCGCCCACCACGCGAGGGGAGACGTGGCCGGCCAGGGCTGTGCCCGGCGGCGGCGAGGCCATGGCGGCCAGCGCGGGCGCGGGCCGGCGCCGGAGGCGGCCAGGGGTCAACAGCGGAACGGGAGGGAGAGGGTAGCAGGCGGATGGGGTTCTCACCCCCGTTGTAGGGGAGTTCGGCGGTGAGGCGCGATGGCGCCGGCGGGGAGGAGGTGGAGGACTAGGCGGCGACGGGCGGCGACGCGGTGGTCCGGCGACGAGGTCGAGGCGGTTGCCTCGATCTAGAACGATGCGGGCCAGCAAGGGGGGGCCCGTTGGTGGCGACGACGCGGGGGCGAGGTGGCCTCAGTGATCCGGCGAAGTCGCGCCGTTGGGGAGGCATGGTCCCGATCTGGAACGAATGGGCGAAGGAGAGGGGCGATAACGTCCGGTGAGGTTCGGCGGCGGCGCGGGTGTAAGGCGTCGGGGGCGGCGGTGGTTGGCGACGGCATCAGCACGGGG
>NC_041389.1:713495816-713503285 GCF_002162155.2 Triticum dicoccoides | reverse complement strand
GCGAGTGGGGGTCTCGTCCCCGATCCGGATTGGATCGGGAGGGGGGAACGACGTGGGGGGGGAGTGCGGGGGCGAGTGGATAGGGTTCGGGTGGGGGTGAGAGGATAAGGGAGGAGTGGGGGTCGGCTGGGCCGTGCGGGGGGGCCAGTTGGGCTGGCCTGGCTGTCAGCTGGGGGTCCCTTTTCTTTTCTTTTGTTTTTACTTTTGTTTATTTTACCTTTTCTGTTTTAGTTTTGTTTCCTATTATTTTAGTTTTATTAAAATACACACGTAGCATCTAATTTAGTATTTCAACTTAGTCCATAGTCACAAAAAGTCTAATCCTCAAATAAATTAGTTTGACATTTTATTAATTACAAAAGGTATTTAAATAATTGTTTTCACTATTGTTTTAATTGTTTTAGGGCCTTTTAACATTTTATCAAAGTTTGGTTTCTCCACCATAATTACATATGTATTATTTGGTTCACTCCGAACATTTAAATCTTAATATTTGAAAACTTTTATTGTTTGCTCGATTTTGAATTTGAAATTCGAACTAGGTTCCGAACTAACGCGAGTTTATCCACAGTAACCGAGGTGACGTGGCATCATTAGTGGGGATTACTGTAGCTTAATTACCCGGGCGTCACAATTCTCCTCCACTACAAGAAATCTCGTCCCGAGATTTAAGAGGGGAGTAGGGGAAAGTTCTGGCTACGATATTCTAACGGATCTTCTTGAAGAAGTTAATCCCTTTCGTTGATGTCTTCAATTCTTTATTCCAAAGCATCATGATGAAGTTGTCGTCCTTTCTTCGGGGAACTCCATCGTACTTACGAATAGGTAAGGGGCAGCTCTACAATGATAGGAGGTTATAAGGGAAATTTATCTGGGGTATCCCAAGAATGAACATATGAGTATCTCTCGAGTTGAACAAATTACACCTATCGAGAGCAAAGTAAGACGGTGCAATAAGAAGTTTCAAGTGGATAGGCAATCGTTCATTGCCTGAAGCAGAGTGCGAAAGGGGTTCTGAGCAACGGGAATAAGTATTGTGTCCGATACCAGAATAGATCAACAGGCAAGTGGCCCGTGAATTACATACAAAGTCAAGCACGAGGAATAACTTTGACAACAGGTTGTACAGGAGAGTCAGGTTTCGTTCCTGGGACCTATGGGTTATGGGCCCACCATGTGGGTTAAAAGTAGAAAGGGGGGCTGACATCTTGTACGATCACGATAGCAAGGCATGTCAGAGAGTAGCATGTCAGTTATGTCGGCAACAATGTCGGTACCAAGGGCGAGGGACGAAGAGAACCATTTTCCTGCTCGTTGAACGAGGCGGACCAGTAGGCGAAGTTCTCGTCCATCGGTGGTTACCGGAATGTCATCAACAAAAGTAACAGGGTCTTACTGACAGAATTGTACAACGAGGTGTTTACATAAGCAGGAGAATATTACTGCTCAGATCATATAGTTCACAAGATAGGTTAAACCAACAATGGAAGGAAATTATGTTTAAACACATATTTCAAGGGTATATCCTTCCCAAGGACAAGCGGAGCATGATATCCATGTCAGGATATAATGTAGAAAACTCTTTAGGTAGGGGAGAGAATTTTCATGACATTGCCCATACAACGCTGTTTGGGTAATTGAGCAAGAAACATTTAGCATTGGGCTTCAAATGGTCTTGTTAAAAATCGGAGTACCATAGACATGCTTCGAGATAGCATTGACATGGTCATCAGGTGAAGATCAGACTTTGGAAACACGAAGGATCCATCAGGAATAACTTGTAGAATAAGTCTTACAATTTCCTCATGGATGAATGGATAACCTTGCTGAAAAGGAATCTATAATGATAGGTCCTCCAGCCGGGGGGGGGTGCTAGGCATGACATCATGTTACCGGGTCATCAAAGGATCAACATCATAACTCTTGGAAAGTTGTCCCAACCATCATATCTGACCGAGATTCATATCCAATTGGTGTCATGAAACCTCAGACTCAGGGGGTCCGAGAGGAAAAAGATGCAACACAAATCGTCGAAATGACATTGCAAGATATGGGAGCGAGTTTCTGAAGCAATAGTTTATCATTAAACCAAGGAGAGGACAAGGAGGTGTCTGGTGAACTCAACGGCAATTCACCGAGATTCCCAAAAGATGGATTTCCACAATTAAGTGAACAAGGAGATAACATTTGTCAGATCAAATGATATAAGGAAGTATGCTCGAGGTAAACATACACAATTAACATTGGTTGAAAGGTGCGCCCGAAATATGGGTTGGGTTGCACGACCAATGTCAGAATGGTGATTCAATAATCAATAGCCTAAGAATGAACTTTCGACCATTAACTAAAAAAATAGGGTTGCTAGAAGGAAAGAATCCAAACAACACCCTTCACTTGTTGGAATTAACACGGGGACCAAGAAAGAATGGTGATGGTGAGAAGTATTTCTATGTCAAGAATTCTCAAGAGGTGGAACAATTCTCAGAACATTCTTGACATAAAGGATGGTAATACTCCAAGGTAAAGAAGAACAATTGCTGGATAGCAAGGAACTCAAGGTATAACACCAAGCATGAACAAGCTTGTCTTGGTGGGAAGGGAATAAAGTGGTCGATGATAATACAATTCATCGAGGGAAAGGATGGTATTTCTCATCATGAATTCAATTGATATCCTGGATGAGCACAGAATGTTGATGATCACGACACCTTTGTCGCGAGAGTTCATGAAGATGTAATCGATCGGCGACAACATCAAGTCAAAGTAATGATGAAGTGAAAGGTTATTGGAACCAAGGGTACGACACAACTCGAAACCAAGCTTGTTGTTCAAGGCGAAATGGTATGACGATGAGGATCGACGTAAGGTTAGTTCATCGTCGAAAATTGTGCTCCGAGAAGAAGGACCGGGTAGCACAGTTAAAATCATCACGACAATGATATAGCCAAACAGGCTAGGAATGGCGTGATCGGGTACAAACTCGTACTTATAGAAGCTTATTGAAGAGTTTTTTTTCTATTTTTTTTAAACCGTAGTGCGGACTTGGTTCAGTTATCGGTGTCTTTGAGTGTTTAATAACTCAGAGCCCGCGAAAAATTGGAATCAGTGGGAAGGTAGCACTTGATGAAGAACTCATAAGAAGTTATGCAGTTCCATGATAATCTCGAGATACCAGGGGGTAAAACTCGAAGACGGATCAAAGTAGAGGTTGGATCGGGGTATTGATCCACAGAAGACAAGTGCTTACACTTGCAACGAAAATGGTATTTAAAGGAGAACATGGTCGGAACCACTATTGTAAAAGGCCAGATCCCAGATATAAGATGAACTTATACCAAGGGAATACTTAATTTAAGAGAAGCTTTCATGATAAGTTCTACATCGTGTCCATGGGCATGAACACAAAGTTCAAGGTCGACTCCCACTTCTCCAATGCACAACCTTTCATTCACTTCTCGCGTTCAATGAAGTTGTAGTGTTGAAATTTTATCTGGCAAAATACCAAAAGAGTACGAGTTGTGAAAACTTTCGAGTTCACACATATTAAGGAAGGCATAGGTTCAACCCATCGGGGCATCTTAGAATCATATACCAGAATCTTTAGAAGTAATTAACTCAAGCTCGAAGGCAAAGCATGGTTGAGAAAGCAGAGGATACAACTTAACAAGGGCATCATGTATCAGGGGAAGAACTCACAAAGTGATCAAATGTGAAGGACACTGTCGGATAACAATCCAACACAGGACTTGATGGTCCACAAAGGATCTGATGTGAGTATCGATACTCAACCAGAAGAGGAAGGACTGCGAATGCAACAGGTTATGGAATCATCTGAATAATTCAAAGCTAAAATGCAAAGGAATTATGATTTCCAAAACAAAGGATCAGAAACAGACGTTCTGATCAAGGACGTATCAATTGAATATAACAGAGGCACAATCGATGACAGATAGTTTGGTCGAGAACCAGCTCATGTTTGAAAGACGTCTGAGCCGGAGAGATAATTTAAAAGGATCAACTGATGATTGCATGCATTCGCAACATATTGAGTCAACAGACTCAAAATGATAATGACAAGGAATGTCAATAAGATTTCTATTCTTATGGGATTAATCACAATGAAAGCAAACAAGAAATTCCAGAGCAATAGGTTGCTGAGGATTTTCGGAATATCGGGTGGTATTTCGAAGACTTTTGTGTAACACATGAACAACTGGGGGATGAGCGGATACTCGATAAATGCGAGAATTAACCGTAGGGGTATTCAAGTGACAAGAACAGCAAGGCAGTAAGCTCAAGGGATTATCGAAAGCACGACGAGTTTTTCAGGGTATCTTGTCATAACAAGACCAACTGGGGATGATATAAGAATAACAATTGTAAGTAGTTACCCATAAGGGTTGACGGTGGAAGGGGAATTGCAAACGCGATGAACACAAGTTCTCGGGTTAACAGCGGAAAGTATCTTCAGGGTCTTCACGTGCAGCAGACGATCATCAGTAATAAGGGGCTCTCCAGGTGAAAGTGATAACGAGATCCTAATGTTTGATTTAGCAAAATTCATTTAACCCGAATAGAAGAGAGATCAGAGTCCCAGAGTAAAGGTCGAGGAGTAAAAGATCCTAGTACCACCCGATGGCGACGTGGGCCCGTAAGGCACACAGCCATGTTAGTAAAAGTTTTGCAATGACTAGACTCGACTTCGGCCAAGGAGTGTGGAAGAGGGATTCCTACAGGCAGTCGGCTCTGATACCAACTTGTGACGCCCCCGATTTAATCGTACACTAATCATACACGCAAATGTGTACGATCAAGATCAGGGACTCATGGGAAGATATCACAACACAACTCTACAAATAAAATAAGTCATACAAGCATCATATTACAAGCCAGGGGCCTCGAAGGCTCGAATACAAGAGCTCGATCATAGACGAGTCAGCGGAAGCAACAATATCTGAGTACAGACATAAGTTAAACAAGTTTGCCTTAAGAAGGCTAGCACAAACTGGGATACAGATGGAAAGAGGCGCAGGCCTCCTGCCTGGGATCCTCCTAAACTACTCCTGGTCGTCGTCAGCGGGTAGCACGTAGTAGTAGGCCCCTCCGGTGTAGTAGGAGTCATCGTCGAGGGTGGCGTCTGGCTCCTGGACTCCAGCATCTGGTTGCGACAACCAGAAAGAAAGGAAAGAGGGAAAAAGGGGGGAGAAAGCAACCGTGAGTACTCATCCAAAGTACTCGCAAGCAAGGAACTACACTACATATGCATGGGTATATGTGTAAGGAGGCCATATCAGTGGACTGAACTGTAGAATGCCAGAATAAGAGGGGGATAGCTAATCCTGTCGACGGCTGCGCTTCTGGCAGCCTCCGTCTTGCAGCATGTAGAAGAGAGTAGATTGAAGTCCCCCAAGTAGCATCTCCAAGTAGCATCTCCAAGTAGCATCTCCAGTAGCATCGCAGTAGCATAATCCTACCCGGCGATCCTTCCCTCGTCGCCCTGTGGAAAAGCGATCACCGGGTTGTCTGTGGAACTTGGAAGGGTGTGTTTTATTAAGTATCCGGTTCTAGTTGTCATAAGGTCAAGGTACAACTCCAAGTCGTCCTGTTACCGAAGATCACGGCTATTCAAATAGATTAACTTCCCTGCAGGGGTGCACCAACTTACCCAACACGCTCGATCCCATTTGGCCGGACATACTTTCCTGGGTCATGCCCGGCCTCGGAAGATCAACACGTCGCAGCCCCACCTAGACACAACAGAGAGGTCAGCACGCCGGTCTAAACCTAAGCGCACAGGGGTCTGGGCTCATCGCCCTTAGCACACCTGCACGTTGCGTGGGCGGCCGGAAGCAGAACTAGCCCCCTTAATACAAGAGCAGGCTTACGTTCCAATCCGGCACGCGCCGCTCCGTCGCTAACGTCTGAAGTGCTTCGGCTGATACCGCGACGCCGGGATACCCATAACTACTCCCACGTAGATGGTTAGTGCGTATAGGCTCGTAGCCAACTCAGATCAAATACCAAGATCTCGTTAAGCGTGTTAAATATCCGCGAACGCCGAACAGGGCCAGGCCCACCTCTCTCCTAGGTGGTCTCAACCTGCCCTGTCGCTTCGCCACAAAGTAACAGTCGGGGGCCGTCGGGAACCCAGGCCCACCTCTACCGGGATGGAGCCACCTGTCCTTTCAGCCCCCTCATCAGAATCACTTGCGGGTACTCATCGAGCTGACCCGACTTTAGTCACCATCTGTATAGTATGTATGTATGTATAGTATATACCCGTGATCACCTCCCGAGTGATCACGGCCCAATAGTATAGCAAGGCAGACTGACAAGAATGTAGGGCCAATAATGATAAACTAGCATACTATACTAAGCATCTAGGATTGCGGGTAAGGTATCAATGACTGTAGCAACAACAACAGGCTATGCATCAGAATAGGATTAACGGAAGGCAGTAACATGCTACACTACTCTAATGCAAGCAGTATAGAGGAGAATAGGCGATATCTGGTGATCAAGGGGGGGGGGCTTGCCTAGTTGCTCTGGCAAGGAGGGATCGTCAACACCGTAGTCGAACTGGGGGTCGCCGGCAGTCTCGGGGTCTACCGGAAAGAAGTAACGGAGGGGCAAGACAATAAATAACACAGCAATCAAAGTATCACAAAGCGTAACATGGCAATACGCGGTGCTAGAGGTGACCTAATGCTGTAGGAGGTGATAGTGGTGAAGGGGGGAAACATCCGAGAAAGTATCCCCGGTGTTCCGTGTTTTCGAACAAATGATCCGAAGGGGGAAGGTTGCGTGTTTGATATGTTAGGAGTGTGTGGTGGACGAACGGGCTGCGTATCCGGGTTCGTCTCGTCGTTCTGAGCAACTTTCATGTTGAACATAATTTAATCCGAGTTACGGATTAAAAGTTATGATTTTCTAAAGATTTTATTAATTTTTGGAATTTAATCAGTTATTTAAATTAATTCGAAAATGGAATAATGACATCAGCATGATGTCATGCTGACGTCAGCAGTCAACAGAGTTGACGGGGTCAAACTGACGTGTGGGTCCCGCATGTCATTGACTGATAACTAACTAACTAAATTAATTAATCTAATTAGTAGATTAGTCAGGTTAATTAAATGATTAATTAGTCTAATCAGGATTAATTAAGTTAATTAATTCTTTAATTAATTAATTAATATTTTAATTATTTTAATTATTTATTTTTTTATTATTTTTTTTAAATCTTCTTTTTTTTTAATTCTTGTTCTAGGGCGCGAGCCCCGTTTGTCATGGGCCCAGAGGGGCCTATCGGGCTCGGGCGTGGTTGCTGGGGCGGAGCCCCGTGAGTGTGCGGGCGGTTACGGGCATGTGGGTGCGGGGCGCACCTAGGCGCCCACCACGCGAGGGGAGACGAGGCCGGCCAGGGCTGTGCCCGGCGGCGGCGAGGCCACGGCGGCCAGCGCGGGCGC
>NC_041389.1:713491994-713494924 GCF_002162155.2 Triticum dicoccoides | reverse complement strand
CTCCGGCGGCGGGAGGCCTTCGGGCGGCGGCATCGGGGGCGAGCGGGGTGGGGCGAGTGGGGGTCTCGTCTCCGATCCGGATTGGATCGGGAGGGGGGAATGACGGGGGGGGAGTGCGGGGGCGAGTGGATAGGGTTCGGGTGGGGGTGAGAGGATAAGGGAGGAGTGGGGGTCGGCTGGGCCGTGCGGGTGGGCCGGTTGGGCTGGCCTGGCTGTCAGCTGGGCCGGTTGGCCCAGTGGGGGTCCCATTTCTTTTCTTTTGTTTTTACTTTTATTTATTTTACCTTTAATTACACGTAGCATCTAATTTAGTATTTCAACTTAGTCCATAGTCACAAAAAGTCTAATCCTCAAATAAATTAGTTTGACATTTTATTAATTACAAAAGGTATTTAAATAATTGTTTTCACTATTGTTTTATTTGTTTTAGGGCCTTTTAACATTTTATCAAAGTTTGGTTTCTCCACCATAATTACCTATGTATTATTTGGTTCACTCCGAACATTTAAATCTTAATATTTGAAAACTTTTATTGTTTGCTCGATTTTGAATTTGAAATTAGAACTAGGTTCCGAACTAACGCGAGTTTATCCACAGTAACCGAGGTGACGTGGCATCATTAGTGGGGATTACTGTAGCTTAATTACCCGGGCGTCACAACCTATTCCGAAGGACGTTTACGGACGCGCACCCATGTGGAAGAAGAAATCTATATTTTGGGACCTGCCCTATTGGAAAGACCTAGAGGTCCGCTCCGCAATCGACGTGATGCACGTGACAAAGAATTTTTGCGTGACCCTGCTTGGCTTCTTGGGCGTGTATGTGAAGACAAAAGATATACCGGAGGTACGGGAGGACCACCAACGTATGCACGGAAAAGACGGCATACATCAGGGTTAGGCCAGCTACGCTCTTACCAAAGAAGAGAAGGAAATCTTCTTTGAATGCCTGCTTAGTATGAAGGTACCGTCTGGCTTCTCGTCGAATATAAAGGGAATAATAAATATGACAGAGAAAAAGTTCCAGAACCTTCTCGTCACTGCCACGTGATTATGACGCAACTGCTTCCGGTTGCATTGAGGGGGCTTCTCCCAAAAAACATTCGATTAGCCATTGTGAAGCTATGTGCATTCCTCAACGCATGATGGCCATATTGAAGATGACCTGTACTTGCTGTCCGAGTTACCATCTTCGAATATAATGACTTTCAAAGGGTACGAGATAAATGGGAATACATTTTACACGATCGCCCAAGATAAGAAGAGCACCAACCAAAATAGTGGTGTCCGCTTTGATGCAACAACCAACACGGGAAAGGAAACATATTATGGTTACATAGAGGACATATGGGAACTTAACTATGGAGGTGGTTTGAAGGTCCCTTTGTTTCGGTGCAAATGGGTCAATATGACACGAGGTTTGGTAATGGAAGACCCGCAGTACGGAATGACAACAGTGGATCTCAACAATCTTGCGTATGCAGACGAACCATTCGTCCCAGCCAATGATGTGGCGCAGGTTTTCTATGTGAAAGACATGTCTATCAGGCCGAGAAAAAGAAAAGATAAGGAAGCGAATGGATCATATGATGACCAAAGCGCCACATAGTTCTTTCAGGGAAAAGAAACATCGTGGGAGTGGATGACAAGATAGACATGTCAGAAGATTATGAAAATTTTGATGAAATTGCTCCATTCACAGTGAATATTGATCCGAGCATCCAGTTAAATGATGAAGATTGTCCATGGTTACGGTGCAAAGGGACACACGCGAAGAAAAAGTGTCACACCCAAAGATCCCACACCGGCATGTGATAGGCTTCACCGTCATCACTTTCTTCGGTAGTCACTTTCGAGACTTATATATCTGGAAAGTGCCGCTTCGAACAAACCAGAGGGAAACTTTGTAATAGTTAGGGTACTTATGTGTTTTGGTATTTGAAATGCGAAGAAGTTTTATGTGAAAAAACTGGATGCACTTCGTCTACAAATTAGTTCATCAAATAATTCAAATTTAAACTATTCAAATTTGAAAACTACTAGCACTACAGAAAGTTTGTAATTTTTTGTAACTATAAGAAAATTTTCAAAAATAAATAAATGAAAATAAATAAAGTAGAAAAGAATAAAAACTAAATTTTTGTTGAGACAAAAACTAAATAAAAAAATAATTAAACTATTCAAATTTGAAAACTACTTGCACTAACAAAAAGTTTGTAATTTTTTGTAACTAAAGAAAAAATATTCAGAATTAAATAAATTAAAATAAATAAAGTAGAAAAGAAAAAAACTAAATTTTTGTTGAAACTAAATAAAAAAAGCCCACCTACTGGGCCACATTGGCCTGCATACGACTAGAAACCCAATCTATCAGATCTCACTTTTGCAAGTGGCGGTGAAGGGATTAACAACCCATTTATCGCATTGGTTGCAAGGTTCTTATTTGTTTGTGCAGGTATGAGGGATTTGAGTGTAGCCTCCTACTGGATTGACACCTTGGTTCTCAAAAACTGAGGGAAATACTTACACTACTTTGCTGCATCACACTTTCCTCTTCAAGGGAAAACCAACACATGCTCAAGAGGTAGCAGTTCTATATAAGCAACACTTCAAAATTTTGTCAGTTTTGTTCTCCCTCTGCTTCTTCTCCTCTGCCCCGTTGCTACCGCCGCCCGTCGTCGCCATCCGCATCTCCGCCCTCGTCGCCGCCCGTCACCGTCCCCGTCGCCACTCGTCGCCGGCCCGTCCCCGTCGCCGCACCGGCCCGTCGCCGTCCCCTCGCCTCGCCATCGCCGTCGCCGTCGCCTGGACCTTGCCGTTGTCGTCACCTCAAACTCGCCCGCGCTGTGAGCCCCTCTCCCCAGTCCCTCTCCTCCCTCCAATCGAAGCGGTCGTGCCGCCGGCGCCGTAGGTGCACACGCGCGCATGCAC
>NC_041389.1:713478327-713491709 GCF_002162155.2 Triticum dicoccoides | reverse complement strand
CACACACACACACACACACTAGATACTCTTTTTAGTTTTTTAGTTTTTAGTTTTTTGTTTTTAGTTTTTAGTTTTTTCTGTTTTTTCAATTTTCTATACAAAGGTTTTTAGATGAATTAATTAATTAGATTAGATTAATGTCAAATAGTATATAGAAATTGTCGGCGGCGTGGATATGGGGGTATCCAGACTTGCCTGCCTTCGGCCTGCGGCGTGGATCACCAGTGGCCCAGTTCGGCCAGTCTTCACCAACCCAAGCTCAAGACCCTCGCGAGGGGCCAAGCCTCGCGGGGCGGACGACGCGAGGCTTCCTCAGGGGAGGCCTCGCCAGGCAGGCTCGCGAGGAGGCGGAGAGATCAAAGCGAGGAGCACCTCGCGAGGTGCATATGACGCAAGCCATGATGATCGAGACCAGGCGGGCGTCGGCCGGCGTAGTGTCCTTGTTTCCTCTTTTGTGCTAATGGGGGCAAGCGCAGGCATGGAGTACCGAGGCATCAAGCAAAGATTTCCATATCGGTGCAACAAGACCAAGACCAGGAGGACAGCAAGACGGAGGTCACCATGGAGTCCAAGACAGTGTCATTGCCAATGCTTTTGACAGTCGAAGACCACCTTTATTCAGGATAGCTTGTACTAGATGTCCCCTTCAAATCCCGCCATTGTGGAATCCCTTCCCGCTCAATATTTGGGAAGAGGACCAAGGCCTCTATAAATAGGACTAGCCACTCCCAAGGCAAGGGGATCGACCGATCGAACCTTGACCAGAACCACCTACACCAGCACAAGAACTCCTTCCCCCGCGAGGCTGTTCTTCCCCTTGTACTGTTCCTCATCAGTCCAAGAGGCAATGCACACACCACACACTGGAGTAGGGTATTACACCACAATGGTGGACTGAACCAGTATAAATCTTGCGTCCCTTGTGTTGTTCATCTTGCTAGCTTAGAACCGCGGCGAGGCGAGGGAGTAGATCGGTAGGGAAAAGAAATTCGCACGCACCCCAGAGTTCGAACCTTAAGGGTTTTGCCGGAACCCGAAATCTGACAGAAATGTTATAGAAATGTTAGTTATATAGAAATGTTAGAAATTTTAGAAATGTTAGTTTTAGCTAGATGAATTAGATTAATTTCAAATTTTTAGACGATGATCGGTGTTTTTTTAGTTTCTTATAATTTTAGTTCTAAGAAATTTAGAATTTGCATATAAGAAATCACAATCCAATCATTTAAAAATGTTACTTTTAGGGCGTATAGTATTTGTTCTTGACGATGCCCGGCCCGCATCCTTGCCGTCACCTGTTCGCGACGACGTCTTGCTTCAGAGGACCCATGTCCAGGACTGGGCTCCGCCGGGCTAGCACGGGGAGATGCTACCTTCAGGGGCTTGCCGCTTGGTGAGGAACCCGCCACCGGGTCACGTCGTCGACCCTGAGCTCCTTTGGTGGCGTTCCCGTGGACCACTTTCGGTGCGGAGGGAGCCGGCCCTGCCGGAGGTGGTGCATCACCGTGTCAGGGAGGAGGACGAGCACGTTCGTCGCTACATGGCTGCTATGAACGTCAGGTTCTCCAATACCCGGCAGGTTCTTTGGGGAGATGACCGGAGCTATGATCCTGTGATGGTTCCTTCTCTTTGGGTGTCCACCGCCTGCGCCTCAGGAACCGCGAGTGGCCTAGATTATTCTGTAGTATTCAATCTTTATTAGCTAGCTAGCTAGTGATGTATTCGATATATAATATTCGAGACGATGTATTCAAGAATATATATTATTCGAGACGATGCATTCCAGATTATATATTATTCAAGGCGATGCATATTATGTACTATGATTCAGTTTTTCCTTATTGATTGCATGCATGCATTGTAACTTGAATACTAAATTGTTTTATATTTCTTATGGATTAGTTAAATAAAAGTTATGGTGGACAATACCGGCAGAGAGGGAGAAGAGGCCCTGTTCGAGATCATACGCTCCCCTCGCGGTCCAGATGATCGAAATGAAGAAGATGACGGCTCCCAATATGTGAAAAATACAGGGGAGGGTGATGATATGATATTCGATCGCGACGACCGAATTGATGAAGTCATGGACGACTATGATTATGATGGCGAAGAAAATGTTGATCTTGAAATAACAGAGACCAGTGAGGTATATTTACCTGTAATTATCCTCACTATATTCTTTTCTATGGTATTATGTAGGATGAAGATGTATCAAATAAAAAAAGGTGGACGCTATGGCATTGGGTTCATTGACCCAAATACCATTAATGAAGAAACATGGACATATGCATGGTATAAATATGATATAGAGAAAAACATGCTAGAGTTCTTGAAGCGCCTCAATACCAATGAAGATATACTGCTTCCTTACAACTTCCGATGAGTCACTATGTC
Organism: Triticum dicoccoides; assembly: GCF_002162155.2. Lineage (NCBI taxonomy): Eukaryota > Viridiplantae > Streptophyta > Magnoliopsida > Poales > Poaceae > Triticum > Triticum dicoccoides. The sequence continues at coordinate 713,489,315 of NC_041389.1, read as the reverse complement.
TTGTACTACAAATTTTGTTTTTGCTTACTAGCTAGCTAGATGTTAAAAAACATGTCCGCTTAATTAAGACATGCAAACGTGTGCGCATGCAGTTACCAATGGATCTTGTTAGTCATTAAACTTGACGAAGGAACAGTTGAAGTACCGGACTCACTACTTAAAAAACAAAGTGACGACTCAATCTTGAAGGGGATAGTCGACATGTAATTTCAATCATTATTAACTATATGTCGGCCTCTTTAGTTCTTAATTTCCCGATATCAACTCTCTAATAACTCGTTTATTCATTTTCTTTGCCGGCGGGCAGGGCTTGGGCAAAGTTCAGGAGAGAGGTTCCAAGTCCATGGAAAGAAAAGTTGTATTGGTTTTGACCCAAGGTATAATCAATTAAGTAGTACTAGCTAGCTACCATCTCTTTAATTCTAGTTTCAATATCATTAATTATCATATTTGATTAATTATTATCTGATTAAATTCTATTATCGTAAAGGCCCTGAAGTAGGCGTCGGGGACTAAAGTATGTGTATGCTACGTTTGCGAGAACATTCACATGATGACGTCCGAAAGGACCAAATCTGATAGACAGCTATGGGTACGTTTGTCAGAACACTAATCACAATTTTTACTTCATTATCGATATCTAGTCACAGAACTAATACACATGCATATTGATCTCCTTCTTAACAGTTCAATGAGGTGCGGGAGACGCTCCTACCAAAGGAGCGCATACGAGCACTACAAGAGGAAATAGCGGGATTTCTGCTCGACCATGTCATAAATCCCAAAGAAGAAGAATATTACCCGCTACCGCCCCCATGAACCACTCCCAATTGTCGTCGTGCTCCGAAGGCACCAAGGCAAATGCCACTGGCTCTGAAGGCAACATGTAGGAGAAATTGTATATATACCTAATTGTATATACATACATGTGTATGTGTATGAATAATGGTGGTTGTGAGACATTTGATGATATACATATAGTTTGCTAGGGAAATAGCTATCATAGCCACACAATATATATATGATCGGTTCTACGAGAAATTCTATTTATATATATGCATAACGTGTACAATATGTAGTATCGTAAAATACCAGCAAACGAAAAAGGATTAAATGGAAAACACAAAATTAAAGGGAAAATAAATAATAAACCCAAAAACCCCTCAAACCTTTTGGTACCGGTTGGTGTTACCAACCGGTACTAAAGGGCTCCCCACCCTACGTACATTCTTAGGCGAGCAGTGGGTTATATCACCCCTATTTTGTTTTTGACCTTCTGTCTTTTTTAGGCATGGGACCAAACCAAGGTTGGTCAAAGTTGAACATTCCTATGGAACTCCCCTTCAAGCGACTTCTCTGTGCTTGCCCAGCACCTTTCGTTTTATGGACCAGGACCAATTTCACCTCAGACCATGGTCAAGTCATAACTGACTGGATAACATTCTCTCAAGGACCTGCAAAACTCTCTAATGCAGATGATCAAACGTTGCTTCAAATGTGTATGACAAGGAAGCGTCTCACAGGACTCTTAGACAGAAACCAGCATAGTCTATGAATTAGCATGAACAGTTTATTGAACTTGGTTGCACTCGTAAAGCGAGCATGAAGAGAGCTGCGAAGGAAGCCCACGGAACGGAGCGGTTATTTTTCCTGACTAGCAAGTGGACAGGCTCAGATGGCGTAGCTGATGTGTCATGCTAGGTATCTTTTATTGGCCAAGTCAGGCAGGATAGTCAAGTAAGAAAATAGACCATAAGCCATCCTTTATCTTTTTTTTCTAAGAAAGGAACAATAAATAGCTCATAGTTAATTTCCTTGCAACTGCCCTAAGAGTTGTTCTTCTATCATCAGCGAGAGTTTACTTTGTTGTCGATGCAGGCAATAATAGATAGATTTTTGTACATAGTTGGGCCCAGGCTAAGAAATAAATAATAAATGGATTCCTCCCCCTTTAGCATATGCTTATGTAGCACTCCTATTTTGAATAAGCTTATGGGCAAATACTAGAATATGCTTTTCTCCATTCGGAGATTTATATTCTGTCTCCTTATTTTTAAAAATAAGTTTTTAAGCAAGTGAGCAAGCCATACCATTCATCCTCCACCTCCTCGTCCATGAAGTCTGTTGACTTTCTTTTTCCGGTAAAGGCAGCATATGACCTAAGAGCCTATTTTTCCACATCAAGAGGAAAGTCCCACACACAACCCCAAAAGAATAAACTGGATGGAACCCTATTCGCGCGCCTATGGACCGATGGTTCCCAACCAGTAACTAGTGCCCCCCCTATGGACCACTCCTATGTAACTCCAACAAAAAAGGGAGACAGAATATAAATGGAATATTATGGGCTTGCTCACCCTAAGCAACTGAAGGAATCTCGTATAGAAATACAGGTTTTGCTTCCGCATAAGAAAGGTCTCTACAAAGCTGGCTCACAGTAGTTCTCTCATCTAGAGTGTAAAATCATGGATGGAGCTTGATGCAGCAGCCACTAGATTCCTACCTTTAGTGCTTTCCAATGGATGGTCCTTCTTTCCCTTCTGATACAAAAAACAATTTATTGGCCTTCTCACTAGTGGTCTCAATCCTTGACTCCAGTATGTATCTCATATCAGGTGCCCTACACCTTTTTATAGATAGATGCGTCTGGAGACTGATAACGCATGTGCCGTGTGGTGGCCCTTTAGTGGCAGTTCGTGCATAACGGGTACTAAAGGGAGGGGGACCTTTAGTCCCCACTCTTTAGTGCCGGTTACAGAACCGGCACTAAAGGGCCTTACGAACTGGTGCTATAGCCCGGTTCTGCACTAGTGAAAGTAGAACTTGATGAAGTACTGCCTCTTGAACCGGTAAGTAGGGGAGCTCAGGAAGATGTTTCTGTGGTGCCTGCACCGACTAGAGAGGAAGTTAATGATGATGATCATGAAACTCCATATCAAGTTACTACTGAACTTCGTAGGTCCACAAGGACATGTTCCACACCAGAATGGTATGGCAACCCTATCTTGGAAATCATGTTGTTAAACAACGGTGAACCTTCGAACTATGAAGAAGCGATGGCGGGCCAGGATTCCAACAAATGGCTTGAAGCCATGAAATCCAGGATAGGATCCATGTATGAAAACAAAATATGGACTTTGACTAACTTGCCCGATGATCGGCAAGCCATAGAAAATAAATGGATCTTTAAGAAGAAGACTGGCGCGGATGGTAATGTGACCGTCTATAAGGCTCGATTTGTCACTAAGGGTTATCGACAAGTTCAAGGGGTTGACTATGATGAGACCTTCTCACCCATACCGAAGCTGAAGTCCGTCTGAATCATGTTAGCAGTTGCCACATTCTATGATTATGAGATATGGCAAATGGACATCAAAACAGCATTCCTTAACGGTTTCCTTAAGGAAGAATTGTATATGATGCAGCCGAAAGGTTTTGTCCATCCTAAGAATGCTGACAAGGTATGCAAGCTCCAGCGATCCATCTATGGGCTGGTGCAAGCATCTCGGAGTTGGAACATTCGCTTTAATGAAATGATCAAAGTGTTTGGGTTTATGCAGACTTATGGAGAAGCATGTGTTTACAACAAAGTGAGTGGGAGCGATGTAGCATTTCTCGTATTATATGTGGATGACATACTATTGATGGGAAATGATATAGAACTTTCGAAAAGCGTAAAGGCCTACTTGAATGAGTGTTTTTCAATGAAGGACCTTGGAGAAGTTGCTTACATATTAGGCATCAAGATCTTTAGAGATAGGTCGAGACGCCTCATTGGTCTTTCACAAAGCACATACCTTGACAAGATATTGAAGAAGTTCAATATGGATCAGTCCAAGAAGGGTTTCTTGCCTCTATTGCAAGGTGTGAGATTGAGCACGGCTCAATGCCCGGCCTCGGCAGAAGATAGAGAAAAGACGAGTTCCATCCCCTATGCCTCAGCCATAGGGTCTATTATGTAAGCCATGCTGTGTACCAGACCTGATGTGAACCTTGCCGTAAGTTTGGTAGGGAGGTACCAAAGTAATCTCGGCATGGAACATTGGACAACGGTCAAGAATATCCTGAAGTACCTGAAAAGGACTAAGGATATGTTTCTCGTTTATGGAGGTAACAAAGAGTTCGTCGTAAAGGGTTACATCGATGCTAGCTTCGACACAGATCTGGATGACTCCAAGTCACAAACCGGATACGTGTACATTTTGAATGGTGGGGCAGTCAGCTGGTGCAGTTGCAAGCAAAGCGTCGTGGCGGGATCTACATGTGAAGCAGAGTACATGGCAGCCTCGGAGGCAGCACATGAAGCAATCTGGATGAAGGAGTTCATTACCGACCTAGGAGTTATTCCCAATGTGTCGGGCCTGATGACTCTCTTCTATGACAACACTGAAGCTATTGCCGTTGCCAAGGAGCCTAGGTTTCACAAGAAGACCATGCATATCAAGCGTTGCTTCAACTCCATTCGTGGAAATGTTCAAGATGGAGACATAGATATTTGTAAAGTGCATACGGATCTGAATGTCGTAGATCCGTTGACTAAACCTCTTCCACGAGCAAAACATGATCAACACCAGAACTCTATGGGTGTTCGATTCATCACAATGTAACTAGATTACTAACTCTAGTGCAAGTGGGAGACTCTTGGAAATATGCCCTAGAGGCAATAATAAAATGGTTATTATTATATTTCCTTTTTCATGATAATTGTCTGTTGTTCATGCTATAATTGTATTGACCGGAAACCATAATACATGTGTGAATACATAGACCGTAATATGTCCCTAGTAAGCCTCTAGTTGACTAGCTCATTGATCAATGGATGGTTGTGGTTTCCTGACCATGGACATTGGATGTCGTTGATAACGGAATCACATCATTAGGAGAATGATGTGATGGACAAGACCCAATCCTAAGCATAGCACAAGATCGTGTAGTTCGTTTGCTAAGAGCTTTTCTAATGTCAAATATCATTTCCTTAGACCATGAGATAGTGCAACTCCCGGATACATAGGAATGCTTTGGGTGTACCAAACGTCACAACGTAACTAGGTGGCTATAAAGGTGCACTACAGGTATCTCCGAAAGTGTATGTTGAGTTGGCATGAATCGAGACTGGGATTTGTCACTCCGTTTTTACGGAGAGGTATCTCTGGGCCCACTCGGTAATGCATCATCATAATGAGCTCAATGTGACTAAGGAGTTAGTCACGGGATCATGCATTATGGAACGAGTAAAGAGACTTGCCGGTAACGAGATTGAACGACGTATTGGGATACCGACGATCGAATCTCGGGCAAGTAACATACTGGTGGACAAAGGGAATTGTATACGGGGTTGATTGAATCCCCGACATCATGGTTCATCCGATGAGATCATCGTGGAACATGTTGGATCCAACATGAGTATCCATATTCCGCTGTTGGTTATTGGCCAGAGAGGTGTCTCGGTCATGTCTTCATGGTTCCCGAACCCGTAGGGTCTACACACTTAAGGTTCGATGACGCTAGAGTTGTTATGGGAAATTTTATGTGGTTGCCAAAGGTTGTTCGGAGTCTTCGATGAGATCTCGGATGTCACAAGGAGTTCCGGAATGATCCGGAGGTAAAGATTTATATATGGGAAGTCTAGTTTCAGTCACCGGAATGATTTCGGGGGTTATCGGTATTGTACCGGGACCACCGAAAGGTGTCCGAGGGTCCACCGGGTGGGGCCACCTGCCCCGGGGGATTTAATGGGCTGAACAAGGGTGGGAACCAGCCCCCTAGTGGGTTTGCGCCCCCCCCCCCCAAGGGCCCAAGGTGCCTAGGGTTGGAAACCCTAGGGGGTGGGGGCGCCTCTCACCAAACTTGGGGGGCAAGTCCCCCCCTTGGCTGCCGCCCCCATTGTAGATGGGATCTGGGGGGGCGGCCCCCTCTCCCCTTCCCCTCTAAATAGTGGGAGGGTTGGAGGGCTTCCGCACCCCTTCCCCTGGCGCAGCCCCTCCCTCCCCAACACCTCCTCCTCCGTAGAGCTTAGCAAAGCCGTGCAGAAAAACCGCAAGCTCCACCACCACGCCGTCGTGCTGCCGGAGTTCTCCCTCAACTTATCCTCTCCCCTTGCTGGATCAAGAAGGAGGGGGCATCCCCGAGCTGTACGTGTGTTGAACGCGGAAGCGCCGTCCGTTCGGCGCTAGATCGGATATTCCGTGATTTGAATCTCCGCGAGTACGACTCCATCAATCGCGTTCTTGTAACGCTTCTGCTTAGCGATCTTCAAGGGTATGAAGATGCACTCCCTCTCTCTCTCTCGTTTCTAGCATCTCCTAGATTGATCTTGGTGACTCATAAGAAAATTTTGAATTATTTCTACATTCCCCAACAAGGACATGTCTCTACATGATGCTTTGGGTGGATGGTGTAGTCCACAAGATAGTCGGAGTGTATTCTGCTAGGTGTGGGCGGTGTAGTCCATATGATAGCATGACTGGGAGTCTGGAGCATACATTGTGATGGATCTTCAAGTCGCGAATCTAAAACCAGCCAAGATCAGAAGGAGCGCAAGGAGATGACAAGTCAAGATTAAGAGGAGCACAAGAAGATGACATGTCAAGATTAGAGGAAGATTGTTAGCGTAATGTTGAGTTAGTTTGCGTGCATATGTAGTGTAAGTCTACCGAGTTTTAATTGGTCAGTTTTAGATCCAGCATGGAGTCTGGATAGTCTCTACTCCAAAAGGTGGAGTTGGTAGTCTCGCCTCACTCCCACCAACCCCTCGTCAAACCCTATATTACACTTGCAAGCATCATACATAGAACCTTTTGCTGAAGCAAAACCAAGTTGGGGCGGCCCATTTGACGTGTGCATTAACTAAATCAAATCAGCACTTTCCCAAAACAACATCATGCACTAACTCATTCAAATCAAATCTTAACAAAACCTTAATGAAATCGAAACTTTCCTTACATTACACTACTCATACTCAAATTAAAGCAACTCATACAAAAACATCTATAGTCTCTACTTCTAAAGGGGGAGTTGGTAGTCTCGCATCATTCCCACCAACTCCTCCTCTAATCCTATATTACGCACATGAGCATCATGCGGACAACCTTTTGCTAAAGCGCAACAAGTTGGGCTGGCCCATTTCACGTGTGCATTAACTCAATCAAATCAGCACTTTTTCAAAACAACATCATGCATTAACTCATTCAAATAAAATCTTAACAAAACCTCAATGAAATACAAACTTTGCTTTCCTTCCACTACTCATACTCAAATCAAATCCAATCATACAAGAACATATACTATATTCAGAATTGACCGGACCATTTGACAGTGCTCACTTATTTTTTTCGTTTTTCTCCTATGTTTTGTTTTTTGGTTTATTTTTTATGTTTCATTTTTATATGACCAACTTATTTTTGGGTGCTTGGCATACTGTAACTCCCCAAAAATTTAACCAGGTTTTAGTTATTAAAATGTTGCCAAGAGTTTAAAATTTTTGCCTGCAAGAATATCTCTGTTGATTTCAAAACTTTTCTTTTAATATTAAGAAATTTTTCCCAAGTGGATCCTTCCAAAACATATTGGACTTATATGCCCTCTCATTAAAAACATCTCTCAATCAGTAGATTTATTTATTAAATTATTTCACCCAGAGCTTTATTCATTAAAATGACTCGTTTTAAGTTTTGGAGCTCTTTTTGTACTACAACCAGTTGATAGATTTAACTAAAAATCCAACCAAAATTTGGAGATGTCATGTGATGTCTCTAGATCACTTTTGTGCAATAATATATTTCATTCATTGCATATTTTGAGTGCTACACATGTTTTTCTTCTCTGGTCCAGTGGACAATTTTGCACTACAACCCTTTTAAATATTTCTTTCTAGCTTCCACCAAAATTATGGGATGTTAGTAGCAGCATATGATTTCATTATATGCAAAAATCCAAGGATGTTCTTTGAAAATTTTGAGTGAATCAACCTCATCTTCATTCTGGTCCATCATGATGGTTTGTACAGCATCCATATTATTGCTTACTCTTTGGCCCTTGATACTTTCCCCTACTTGTAGACCACCCTACAAAACCCCTAAGTCGAGGAGCATGCAACCATTGGCATACTTTTGGTCCATGAGACGATGCCATTTACCTCCTGTCCAGAATTGAAGTTCTGCAAAACTTGCACTAGCAAGTTTGTGCCTTTCACAAACTAACCTCACCACCCTCTTGTGCATCCAAAGAGACCCCACTCTGGAAGAATTGGCCACTCCAAGAAATGCCTAGGTGCATGTGGCATTTTGTCAAACACCTTGAGAGCATGACCAGATTTGACATGAGTTGTTGTTGGCATTGTGAACTTGGGCTCCTGACCAAACCACCTTGCCCCTTGATCTTCCCTCTATCACTAACCTAGTTTCGTTGCTTGCCAACCTCATCTGAGACCTCTAGCATGCCACGGAATTTTATCGAACACCTTCCGTGCGTGCTCTGGGCGCGAGCAGAGCGCGCGTATTGCACGAGCCTCGGCCGAGCCGACACGTCGCGCCCCTGGTTTTGGCCCGCTCTGTAGCGCCACGCCACGCACTCCCCTTCTCACCGCAACGCGCCAAGCCGCCCTGGCAGCCTACAGCGCCGCCGTCAGAGCCTTGGCGGCACACCGGTGTCCGCAGCGTGCCCCTGCCTCAGTCGGTGCCGACAAGCCACCAGCGCTCGCCAGCTGCCCCCTTAAGCATCTCCAGCTCATCGGCAGCCTCGCCCTCTAGCGCTCGTCGCCGCCACGACGCCCTAGCTACAGCGAGGCGGTTCGCCGACGAGCTTATCCGCGGCCACGGGAACCAACCTCGCCGGGCTATATAAAGCCCTCTATCCTACCTAGGCTCTTCAGTAGCCTCACTCGAGCCGTAGGAAGCCTCCCCCCTCCCCAGTTGGCCAGGGGCCACACTCTTCCCCAACTCCGGCAGGGTCGGCTGCCACCTCGCTCCGGCAAAATACGGCCAATGCCAAAGCCCCCAGACCCCTCATGTGATTCCATCCTCCTTCCCATGACCCTACGGAGCCGCCCAACATCTCAGACCCGCTTGGGAACCACCATGGCCGGAATCCCCAAATCCATCGAAGCCTCCCCTTCGCCGCGGAGCTTGTCGCCGACGACTCCCTCCGTCCCCATCACTCCCTCGACCACCGGGAGGACCGCCTAGGAGTGGCGGATCCATCCCTGCACTCGGATGCCCGCGAAGAACCAACGTTCGCCGGCGATGATCGCCGGACACCCCGCCTCTGCTTGGGCAGAGAAGAGGAGGGAGTGGGGACTGGTCAAACCTGACCAGTGGGCCCCATGGACCCACTGTCAGAGACCCAGCCCCGCCTCCACGTGTTTAAGTGGAAGCGCAAAACACCAAGTACGTCTCCCCTTTTCGAAGACGTATTCTGCCCGAAACGTTTTCTTTTCTATTTTGTTTTAAATAACAGTTTTTGACCAAACTTTGACCGGTTGTATCTTATTAAATATAACTCCAAATAAATTAATTCTTTTTCCTACCTCTCTCAAATATTGTCTAGTTTATTTTAAGATTTATTTGAAAAAAATTCAAAACAACTTTTGTGTTGTTTTGAATTTGTGTGTTAATTCAATTTTATTTAAAATAGGATTTTGGAGAGAGGAGAAAGCATTCAAATGTTTTGGAGTGCACCCTGCCTTTCCACACATTGAAGGCAAGCATTCTGAACCCCGGCATAATATTTTTGTGTGTTCGTTAACACGTTTATAACACCACCACATTTCGGAAAACTCGTTATTTCATGTGATATGATCATGTGCATGAATGCATATTAATGATTTCCATGCTGTTGGAAATGAGCACACTTATGATAATAATCATCCTCATGTGCCTTGCATGCATACCAGAAGGAATCCGGGAAAACCTCTGCCTTGGGTAGGCATGAGTTTGTCGCCGGTCTCCGTCGGGGCGGTTATGTCCGGTATGGCATGGTAGGGTATAATGAGCGGTGATTCTGTTGGTTGAAATATTTTTGTTATACATGTCATGCAGGGAAGATTATAAACCTCCTGAGTCGACCGTAGATCGAGTCTTGTTCCAGTAACCCCCATACTCGTTTCGTACTACCACTCATCTCTACAACAAGTAGAGTATGGTTCAGTAAGTTGTCAACCTCTTTCTAGCACACACCATAGAGAGAGGCCATGGTGGAAGATACCGGTTGTAGCTGGTAGGCAGGCCACCTGGTCTGGGGGCATGGGTGTTTCCGGCTGAGACCGCGAGGGGAGGCCACCCCTTAGAGCGCGCAATATAAATTTGATCCCATGCTACGCGAGGTTGTAGCCTCCCCACTTAGAGTTTTCTTGACAGGTGTCGTGGGTGATTCCAGACACGTGTTAGTTAAGCTGGTGTGTGCAAGTTAGGTGTGTTTTTAACAAAAAGACCGTAGACGGAATTAGTCCCTATGGACTAAAGGAATCCGTTACTCGTGGGTAAAGAGTACACCATCTGCAGAGATTAAACCTATTCGAATAGCCGTGTCCATGGTTAAGGATTACAGTCTGGGATGTGTCAAGTGTCGGTCTTAATGTCGGTCTTCGGAGGAAAAACTGTTAAACTAGAACATGGATTATGACTTGTGATTTATGATGATTATGATTATTTTTATTTATGGACTAACCCCTTTATATTATTTGAAATATGGAGTATCCTTGGAATGGTTTTACCTCCTGGATATTCACTATGATTTCTTTAAAGCCCTTTATGCGGTGTCGCTAAGAAGCCCGACTGTGGCATTTCTCTTAAAGCCCTTTATGTGGTGTCGCTCAGACGCCCGACTGTGGCATTTCTTTTAAAGCCCTTTATGTGGTGTCGCTCAGACGCCCGACTGTGGCATTTCTCTTAAAGCCCTTTATGTGGTGTCGCTCAGACACCCGACTGTGGCATTTCTTTTAAAGCCCTTTATGTGGTGTCGCTCAGACGCCCGACTGTGGCATTTCTTTTAAA
>NC_041389.1:713467175-713478083 GCF_002162155.2 Triticum dicoccoides | reverse complement strand
CTTTTAAAGCCTTTTATGTGGTGTCGCTCAGACGCCCGACTGCGGCATTTTTTTTAAAGCCCTTTATGTGGTGTCGCTAAGACGTCCGACTGTGGCATGTTTGTTATTTATTTCATAATTTTATTACTGCTATGTTATTGCATATTCATAAATAACATGCTTGTACGCATCAGAGTTTTATTTAACTTGTGCGACTGACGTCATGAGCATAAAAATATTTTCAGCACTTCATTGTTATATTATAACTATGTTCATAATGTTTGCGAGTACATTCAAAGTACTCACTGGCTTATCCCTGACTATTGTCTTGGCCAGATTTCTTGCGCGGAGAGGAGCGACCGTGATGACAGCCCCACGCAATGGTGATAGCAGCCTCGCGAAGATAGGAGTTAACCTGGTCAGCTGTTCCCGTGGGAAATGGAGTCCCATAGACACTGATGATTCACAACCCGCTTCCGCCATCAACCACTAGAAACCATTTGTTGTACTCACAGACCAGAATGGTCTTGTACTACATATGTTGTATTTTGCTTGGAATTTCTGTATCAAGTTGGTGCATCATCAGTTAACAGTTATCCTGGGGCTGATGAGCACAAGGGCCATTTTCTGGGAATTAAGACCCAGAGAATCGGTCGCCACACATACTATTAGAATCGACACTTTCTATAAACGAAATCCAAACAACTCGACACTTTCCCAAAACAACGTCATGCATTGACTCAATCAAATCAAATCTTAAAAATCTCTACAAAATTCATACATTCCTTACCTTCCACTACTCATACCCAAATCAAATCCAGTCTTATCAAAACATCAACTATAGTGAAAATTGGTCGACCCAATTGACACGTGCAAGCGTGTTTTCTCAACCCCCTCTATGTTTTGTTATTTGGTTTCCTTTTTCTATCTTTCAATTTTTCCATGAGCAACATATTATTTTGTGCTCGGCACACTATTAGAATCGACACTTTCCGAAAGCAAAAATCAAACAAATCGGCACTCGCCCCAGACAACGGAAAAAAATTATATGAGACCAGGTCTCATATAAACCAGGTGAGACCCGCCCTGATGGATGACATGTGGCATTCACAAATCACAAAGCATCTAATCTCCCCCCCCCCCTGATTTTAGGTGGGGGTGGGGTTGATGCTTTGTGATTTGCAAATGCCACGTGTCATCCATCAAGATGGGTCTTGCCTGCTAACCCGTGAGACCTGGTCTCATATAATTTTTTCCCCAGACAACGTCACACATTAAATCAATCAAATCAAATCTTAAAAATTAGCAAAATGCAAACTTCCCTTGCCTTGCACTACTCATACCCAAATCAAAGCCAATCTTACCAAAATATGAACTATAGTCAACATTGGCCGGCCCATTTGACACGTGGGAGCATATTTTATTTTCATTTTTCCTCTAATTTTTTATTTTCTTTTTATCTTTCATTTTTTCTTTAACCAACATATTATTGTGTGCTTGGTATACTATTAGTATCAGCACTTTCCGAAAACAAAATCCAAAAAAATCTGCACTTCCCCAAAACAACACCATGCATTAACTCAATCAAATCTTCACAAAATCTCAAGGAAAACCAAACTTTCCTTGCCTTCCACTACTCATACCCAAATCGAATGAAATCTTACCAAAACATCAACTATAATCAATGTTGGTGGGCCCATTTGACGCATGCACGGTTTTTTTGTAAGTTTTGTTTTTTGGTTTCATTTTTTGATTCATTTTTTCGATGATCAACCTATTATTTTGTACTTGGTATGCTATCATAATCAGCATAGACCTATACACCATGGTGAGTTGGTAGTGTCACCTTCATTCCGGTTAAACATCCACCCCCAATATTTTTTATCCACCAATTTTATTTAAACTGGTGTTTAGCCCACCGATGTACTTAATCCAGTTTTTATCGTCCAAATCTAGAGAAATCATGTAGATCGATCTTCGGTATATTTGTAATGTTGCTATCGAAAAAATCAATCACGTTAACCTCTAATCAATATATAAAGACAATGCATAGTAGTCCTCGTTGGTACCCACGACTCTCACCGATCGAAGGGATACCTCACTAATTTTTTATCGCTCCCCTTCCACCGGTTTAACTAATTTTTTATTCCCATGTAGCTCGCTTCGCACGAGCCTCTCTCTTCTCTCCCTTCAGCGGCCGATTCCCTCCGCTTAGGGATGCTCCTACAGAATGAGGTTGCGACTCCGCCGTTCGACTCCTCCTCTCCCCTTGACTAGGGCTTTTGTATCAAACTACCTACACCAACATGTGCAGCTACCTATGGATGCTCCTGACAGTTAAATTTTGAAGAGCATGCTGGGCACAAGTACATGCCCGCCTGCCCGGACATATGAGGGGGAAATTAGTTCCATCCTTGAAGACAACCTTAATCATTTATTTAATTTGTTTACATGCATTGTAGCATGTAGCAACGCATATGCATTCTACTGGTACTAGTTTAGTGCTAGGTTAGCACAAGTTCAGTTTCCATGTTAATTAGTAAGTGTTGTTAGCTCTTGGTGTCCTAGTCGAGTTAGTACTACTTGCAGGTCAGTTTGCTTGAGACGTACTCCCTTCGTCTGGTGAAGAGTGTATATTTCGCTTTAAAATTTGTCCACAAAAGATTGTACTTATATCTTCCCACTGCATTTTATAGTAAAAAATGTTTTTCTCTCATCACACGGTAATTAAGACCAATAATATTCTACACATGGTATGCTTAATTTTTACATGCATTTAGCTCATTGGGGGTCAGATAATTAAAGAGGAGAGAGATGTTGACTTGCATCTTTCCAGTGCATTTTTTACTCCATTTCATAATTTGTCCTAAAATTTTCATTTTCATATGTACATCACCGGACGGAGAGAATAGGAGTAGTAGTACGAATAGGTTATTGTGTCCATCACCAAGTCATCCTGAGTCAGGTGCTGCATGCGTGTGTATATGCACAGCGTCCCGTGAGTGTATTTTACCGGGAGAAAACAAGAACAAAAAAAATAAATAAAGACAAAAGAAAATAAGGGCACCACAAGGGCCCTTGGCTACAAGTATCTTTTGTGCACGTGTTCGTCGTGATTTAATATAGTCGATCCTCTGGACGAAATTCCAACATGCATGTCGAAGGGGGCGCCGTGAATTGATCGAGCGGTGCAAGAGACACGAGAGGCCACTCATGACATCAGGAGACGGTATTCCAACATCCTTTAAAGGAGTAAATAAGCAGGGCAAGAAAACCACAAAATTTCATCAAGACACATGAAGCACATAGCAAAAACCAAGAAATTTATTACGACACTGGAAGCACACTGTAGGTTCACGTATGGACAGTAGCATGATCAGAGAGTTGGGCTACTGTCAAAGGCCAATAACAGCACAAGACACATAATTAATATTATACAAGCACTACGGAGATGCAAGCTACTTCTGAATTGTGTGTACTCCATCACAAACTCACAATTGAATAGCTCTCAATTTACTGGCTCCTACTTCAGCCAATCTGGGCCCATCACCTTCAGGTTGTGTTTCCTCTTCCTCTTGCTTTTGCGCGGCACTGATCTGCTAAAAAGTAAAATCAGTTGCCGTGTCTCCCACCGAAGCAAGTATTGCTACAATTTTTTTTGTTGATTTAAAATTGGAGCACAGGGTAGAATTGATGAGCATGAGATAAACAGCATAAAAGAGAAGGTTACAAATTAAACTACATCTGGAAGGTGTAACTAATTATAAAAAAAAGGAGGGTACCTGCTGGAGTGTAGAAACTCATGAAGGGAAAGATTTCTGAACATGTTTGTGGAACTGCTGTATTTTCGTTCACTGCAATGGAAAAGGGTAAAAGCCCGGTTCAAAAAAAATGAAGGGAAAGATTTTAGGGGCGATGCTGCCATTTCCTTTCCCTTCATACAACTTCCTTGTCTGCAGGGACTTGAGATCAATCTCGTAGAGGACAAGAGGAGAGCAATTTGCGATGATGACAACGATGTCAGCGCCTTCCACAGAACCATGCAAATATAATTTGGTCGCGCGATCTCCAGTTGGGATGGGTGCGTTGAGATCAATTTCTCTGCGATCTGTCCATGCATAAATAGTACTCCCTCCGTTTCCAAATATATGTCTTTTTAGAGATTCCAACAAGTGACTACATACGAAGCAAAATGAGTGAATCTACATTCTAAAATATGTCTACATACATCTGTATGCTGTAGTTCATTTGAAATGTTTAAAAAGACTTATATTTAGAAAACGGAGGGAGTAGAATAGTAGCCCACCAGAAGCAGACCGGCGCACCATCGTCCCAGACCCACGAACACGGAGCTCCTACTGCTTGGAGGAGGACCCGACCGTGTCGGCAGTCACGAACACGGAAGTTGCTGATATCCGGATAGCGCAGGCACAAGGCTTTGGAGCGGACGAAGCGGGCCACTTCGCGCGCCCGACGTGGTCCACTCCCCTGGACCCTCGCTAACTAACTCCCAGCCCCGTGCACACACACGCTGGCTCAGGCACACACGCACACCTACACTCGGGCATGGACGCACGCGCGTCCGCCACGGGCCGAGCCCGACACGGCCACCGCGCGCACACACGGACACGCCGCGTCCGAAGCTCGTCGTGGCTTATTGCCCTACATTTCACCCCTTAAGCCACGGCTCAGAGGAGGCTGGCGTCCTCGACGCCGACGTCCGCCAGCATCGCGTGCTCCGCCGCCAACTCCTTCCGCAACTAGGGGCAGTCTTGCTTGAAATGGCCGCGCTCGCCGCACTTGTAGCAGCGGACGTGCCTGTTGCGACCGTTGCCCGACGCCACGCTCCGCCCGTCATCGTCGTCCCCAGCGCCGCCCTGCTGCCTCTCCCGCGCCTGCCACTAGGCCATGGTCAGAAGCAGTTGATCACCCCAGCACTCACCGTCATCTTGTCCGCGGCGCCGCGTCCACTCGTCGAACGCGCGCAACCGCCTGAGCACCTCATCAAACGCCATCTCGTCGACATTGCAAAACTGCTCGATGTCAGCGACAACGGGGAACAAACGGTCGGGGACGGTGTCCAGGAGGTTCTTCACGAGCGCCGTGCCGCCCAGCGTCTTTCTGAGGTTCGTGTACCGCGCAGTCATCCCCGCCAACCTCCCGACGTAGGCGTCCAGGGCCTAACCGTCCGCCATGCGCGGGCGATCAAACTTCCCGCGGAGCGTCGCCAGCCGCGCCGCCCGCACCCGATCGGTGTCGACGAACCTCACCTTCAGAGAGTCCCATACCTCTCTGACGGTGAGCTTCGTCGCCACCTGCAGTAGCACATCCCCCGGCAGCCCACCGAGGATCATCGCGCACGCCGTCTTGCACTTCTTCGCGTTCAACGCCGCCTCGCCCGCCGGCGCCACCGCCTCCCACAGCGTGTGAGCATCGAGGTTCGCTTGCGCCTTGATCGCCACACAGTGTAGTTGTTCGGCGTGAGCATCGGCATCGCCATCGACACCGAGCCCGCGCCTCCGCCGTGCGGCACGATCGCCATCACCGTCGTCGAGCTCCCTCACCTTGCTCTAATATCAAATGTTGGCGCAGCTGGCCCTAGCACTCAACGACGATCACTGGAGACATGGCCGGAGAGGAGGAAGAAGAACACAGAGGATTTCTGGCGCTCGAACACCCCGCCGCACGAACGTCAATTCCTGTTTTCTCCTCAAGCACGAACTCAATCACCTAAACGAGCTACACAGGGTTGAGGGGGTTTTATACCCGCGAGCTCTGACATGCCAAGCCTCACCCACACGCACTCGCTCTCCCACTCTCCACGTCCCGCGTGCTCCGGCTCGCGCACGTGCATCGCGCACACACGCGATCGCCGCGGCCACTTCGCACGCCTGACGTGGTCGTCTCCCCTGGACCCTCGCTAACTAACTCACCCAGCCCCGCGCACACACGCGCTGGCTCACGCACACATGCACACCTACACTCTGGCACGCACGCACGCACCCGAGTCCGCCACGGGCCGAGCCCGACGCGACCACCGCGCGCGCACACACACACGCCGGGTCCGAATCTCGCCGTGGCTTATTGCCCTACATTGTGGTAGCAGCGGCGGAAGGCGGGGTTGCAGAGGAGGAGGCGGCACCAGGGCTTGGAGACTAGTGATGCGCGGGCAAAGTGTGGGTCGGCTCGTCCGGCGGGAAGATCAGGAGCAGTCGTGTCATGGTCGAATATCCTCGTTGAGTTGTGCTCGGTGGTGTGGAGTGGATCAAAGGTGGAAGACGTACGTATGTCTGGCCTGTGCGCTGCGTGCTCCCCGTTTTTCACTCGTATAGAGGAGTTTCTTACACCAGCTATAGAGACAGAAGGTACGAAGCTGTCCGGGCCCACACCACATAAAATAGAAAGAGACGGGTGAGAGAGGCAATTAACAAAGGTCGTAAATGGCAGTCAATATTTCCCTTTCAATGAAACCTTGCAGAGGGCCTCCACCCCTTCTCACCCCTCTATAAAACGACCCATAGTGTCTTCATCCCTCCCACCCATCAACAGCGCCAAAGACTAGATTCTTTCTTTCTTTCTCCTGATCTCCTCCTTATTGTTAGATGTAGATTTCATTCCATCTCTTCTAGCGTCATAGATGTAGCCTACTGCCTACCAAGTTCTTGCCAGCATATATCCATGGATGTTTGTCGGCTTTGTTCTTGGTTTCTGCCTGTTAACCACAGACCTTCTTCGATGTTTTTGTTTGGCTTTCTTTGGTCGATGTGTGTGGTTTGTTTTGGATTTGGTTTAGAGGTGGAGCTCCTATCATTCCAAAGAAGGGTCTACCGGATGGGTTTGTGCAGCTGCTTGTTCATGGTTCCCACTATCCTACCTCCGCTAGGAAACGAAGAGATAGGCTTGTGGTTTGCATGACCGAGGAGCCGCATCAATCCCTTGCTGACCGCTGTTTGGTTCGAAGGGAGCTCTGCATCTGGACCGCTGTTTCATCTCCCTTCTATTCCATGCTAGCGTCCCCTACGGGTAATCTTAAAAATATTCTGCAGATTTTCTTATTCCCCTGTCTAGATCTGGATACAAGTCCTGCAAACAAGCTATTTCCTTCGTTTAGATCTGTCCAAGAGCTTGTTTTTCTTCGGTTATTTTTGAAGCTAAGATGTGAGTAGCCATGGTATTTTGTTTTAATCCCCAAGTTAATGAATGAAAGATTCAGGTTGTGGTTTGTACTTTGCACGCACCTTTATTCCTTCGTCTTCATCCCTTCCCTCCCTGCCGTTTGTTCTACAGTACTGGTATCCATTTGTAGTGGGGCTCTTAGATCTCACCATGGGCGCATTCATCCCCTCGTCCTACTTGTAGCCACATGATTTTTCATGGTAGATTTGCATCATATTCCTTACGGCTGCTGCTTGGATCTGGGCGGCTGAGTGCAGCACATGCGCGCCATTACTTTTGCAGTCTCTGCCCCATACCTTCATCACGTGCTTCCATTGCTGTTACCCTTCTTATTTCATTTTATTTGCTTGGCATCAGGGATGTGCCGTATATTTGATTGGGTCCAAACATAAAATGCCATGAAACTGGTCTTTATCAGATGGTATTTTTGATCTTTTGCAGGTCCTGCACGAGGATGGCGATTGATGCCGTTTGCTCTGGTGACAGCTGGGGACGTTGAAGCTCTTGCGCAATATTGAATATCTAGCTATCTAGAGTTTTTCCAGTGTTGTCCGTGAGCTTCCTGTATGCAAATCATGCATTGTAGTACGTGGTAGTGGTAACTGGTAGTAGCTTCAGCTTGTATTTGTGAGCACGATGTTTGTTCTTCCAAAAACTGTGTAATACGTCTATCTGTTTTGTATATTTTTTTGATTTTTGATGGCACATGTTATCAAATAGAAAATAACATAATATCGTTTACAAGTGCAAACATTGACACAGGAATCCACTGACCATGTTTCTAGCAATCTGTACAGACTGCTAGACACATTACAAGCACCCTAATGCATATAGAAAGAAAGTTTTTTTTACATAAGCCCATAACCTCCTGTAATCTGCCGCAATTTTCTGGGCGGAACTTTGATGACATCTGTGTTAACCCACAGGTATTCTCACTTTTTCATATTTTTGATTTTTAATACATTGTAGACGCACGAAAAATTGTTTAAATCAAATTTTCATTCATATTTATAAAAACGTGTTCTTACATTTGGAAGCTCATTCGTTTGGAAAAAAAAAGTTGTTCCTGAGCGCTCAGATCTACTCCCTCCGTTCCAAAATAGATGACTCAACTTTATACTAACTTTAGTACAAAGTTGGATCATCTATTTTGGAACGGAGGGAGTATGTTCTAATTATACACATGTAAGACAGCTGTACCAAAAAAAATCATGGAACCACTAGGCATCCCGCGCAACTACATCGGCCGTTGTGCTACTAGTATGTCTCGCCCGTACGCTGCGTGCTCCCGTTTTATAGATAGATCGAACTGAATGTTTCTTTTTCAGTCGTAGAGGAGCTCTTCGATTTCTGATGGGGTGATCCCTTGGAGTACATAAGAACAAATACTCTTTATTGCACGGCGATCATAGTGGCATCATTTACAATAGCAATTAAAATTCTGCAATGCCGTTACATTTCCCACTGCTTCTCACTTTTGTTCAGATGTGCACTTATTTCCACGGCTAGGTATTCTCATGCATGGACATCACCAGATATTCAAATGTTTCCTTCTGGAAGGAAACATATTCAATTGTTGGCAATTATCACCCTGCAAAACAAATGTTAACAATGATCGAAAGTTACACCAGGAAAAGAAAAACGGAAAATCTACTTGACTCACACACGCATCACTGCATTTCGGTTCGCCGGCTCACGCGTCGTTTCCTTTTGCACTACCAGAATCACCAGGTTTGTCGAGTGTCGAATAGTTTGCTGAGTGTATTTTACTGGACTCAGCAAACATAACCTTTGCGAATGCAAACTTGTAAAATACGTGATTGTGGTCATCGAACTAGCATGGGCGTGCAAATACGGCCACATATGCCGTACGCGGGCGTATCCAGTTCTGGCGTGGCATGCCAGCGTGGACAGGATCCACTGCAGGCACGTGATGTTTTTCTTTTGCAGAAACACCCTAAAAAAATTTAATTACCCACTTTCCTGAATATGTTGGCTTGGAAGAAATAGAAAGGGAAAAATGGCACCTAAGGTATTTGAATGCCTGACCTCAACGGAAATAGCACACCACACATTGACCACTTTACCATTGAATCGATTGTTGTCAGAATTTTGACAAATATATCTTTAATAAATGCTCACTTAGATCAGCAACAAAGCAATAAATCTATACATACTAATAAAGGGATTAGTGTTTCTGACCCACGGCCGACCTCTAAGTGAGAGAAAACGCACCGTGTTTTTAAAGTTTTACAGAAAACCTCCTCTGGCTCTTGTGGGGCCATGGAGGAGTGGCTGATGTGCGAGGTGGGCGTATGTTCCCTGGACTGTTAACAACGGTGGTTGTGTTTCCCACTGAAGCGAGTATTGCTGCAATTATTTTTGTTGATCTACAATTTTACCAGGGTAGGTTTGATGAACAAGAGACAAACAACATACTACTCCCTCCGCTCCAGAATATAAGGTGTATTGGTTTCCGTGCAAGTCAACCTTTTAAAGGTTTGACCAAGATTATAGGATAAAATAATAACATCTACAATGCTTAATATATAAAATATGAAACTACTTTTCATGATAGATCAAATGATATAAAATTTCTTATTGATTCTAAAAAAATGTAAATGAAGTCATCAAAACATGAAACTTGGAATGGTGTCATGCTAACTACTACAAAAAAAAATTGACCAAGTTTTCATATATATACTAAAGAAAAAATAGACTTTTTTGTGAGCATTACATAATGTTCATCCATCCATGCATCCATATTCAATATGTTCATCCATCCATCCATCCATATTCAAAATGTTCATATTCTACAATATCACCAAAAAAATCTATGAACATAAAAAATTCTAACTTTTGCATACGAACATACATACATTTTCTTTTTTTCTTAAATGTAACTTTTGCATATATGAACATACATACATAAAAAATTGAACAAAAAAATAGACTTTTTTGTGAGCATACATACATTTTTTTTGTGAGCATACATACATATACAAAGAACATACATACATACATTTTTGTAAAAATGCAAAAAAATCATATACAGAGCATCAATAATCCATTACATTGCAGGCGACGGCGAGGTCGGGGACGGCGACGATGGTTGACGGCGGCGCTTACGGGTGGAGTGCGGGGACAGCGATGAAAAGGAAAGGGGAGGAGGCAGGGGCTCACAGCGCGGTCATAGGGAACGGCAGTGGGCTCGAGGAGGGCTCGAGGTCGCTAGAATCGGTGGCGGCAGTGACGAACGGCGTCGGAGAAGAAGGGGTCGCGTTCACCGGCGTCGTGCTTCCCCGGGCAAACGAACGGGCAGAGGCGACGAGGTCGAGCACGGGGAGGCTTCCGCGCCGGTCGGAACGGCGATAGGAGGGCGGCGTGTCGGAGCAGGGTAGGGCGAGGGCGGCGATGGCGACGGCGACAAGGAGGCAGTCGGCGATGGGAGAAACTGGGGAAAATCCTAAGTGTTGGCTTATATAGCCACATCTTTAGTCCCGATTTGTGGCACGAACCCAGATCAATGCCACCATTTGGTCCCGGTTCGTGCCGGGACCAAAGGTGGGTAATGGTCCCGGTTGGTGCCACCAACCGGGACCAAAGGGGTCTATTGGTCCCGGTTGGTGCCACCAACCAGTACGAAAGGGTGGTGTTGCCTAGGGCCAAAAGTTTAGTCCCACCTTGCTAGCTCAGAGGGCTCGAGAGTGGTTTATAAGCGCTGTTGTGCCAACCCTCTCGAGCTCCTCTCAA